>NC_090647.1:263412092-263772092 GCF_040937935.1 Hyperolius riggenbachi | reverse complement strand
TTTCTTGACAAAAATTAAGTCCTCTAAAAGGAAGGAAATGTATCGAGGTACGCATCACCCTACTTTATTTTTTAATTGTAACTAATTTTGTCTCCTTAATCCCAAAAAAGTATGGTGTTCATGCCCTTTAATTATTGTCTCTTTTGTGCCCACGTAGATGGTTAGTACAACGTACAATTTGCCAGTTGTTTCTAATTATCTCAGATTAGGATAATGTGCAGCTGTGAGACGGCTATACTTGGCTACACTTCTTGTGTCTAGGAGAGAAGAATGTACCATTTTTAAGAAAATACTCCCACAGATGAAAACATTCCATACATACATACATACCCAGTTCTTTGTTATCCTGTTAATTGACTACGCTACTGACAGGGATTTCGGGCCAAAATTGGTTGCACCGTCTGGATCTTGGTGGCACCGATTTCTATTCGCTTATAATCGAATGGACGATCGGCCGTCAAGTCGCCTGATGTATGGCCAGCTTTATCCAACATCAGCTGATCCCCCCCCCCCCCGTAAGGGCAAGACTGTACTGTATATAAATATGTAGCCTGCTAAGAAATGTTGTCATCTTGACTTGAGATGTCATTAAACAGAACTGTGCTATGTTTTTGCCTGTTGTACAATAGGGACAGTTGATTTAATCTGTGTTCCAAGTTGTTGTAAGAACTCAGTTAAACTGGATGGTTATGTTGTTCCGTTGCTATAAAGGCTTTTTCTGATGCCTGCTTAACTGGTTTAACCTGAATTCCTCTCCCAGAGTAAGTAGCTATGGGACATTAGCAGCGATCATCTGACAGTGTCTGTGAAATCAGATCATGTTTAACTGTTAATGGTTTATAGAAAATGAAAGGCTTTGGGTTTCATCATGCTTAGATTATGGACAAGTTTTGTTGTTTTCCACAAGTATACATGTCATCAGAATGACACAACGTCCTAGTTTTCCTGCTTGTTTAAAATAAAGACCTGTTAAAGCCCTTGTTCAGGGGTGGTTATTTTATATGCAGTTAATAGAACCATATTACTTCTTGTGTATAAAAAGTCGTACGAGAGGAGTTAGTGGTCTGTCAGCTGTAGCTATGTTTCATTTCTGGCTCATATCCCAGTCTCTAGTAGGAATATGTATTCCTACTATGCATTCATGGCTTCAGACTGACCTGGGTGGAAAGAGTGAGCAGACAACTGGAAGTTGATATGGAGACTCTCTGGACTGGTGGTGCAAGTATTCTCCCTTTTTTTTTTTTTTTTTTTTTTTTCAAAATCTGCAGCATTTTTCACATTTTTTTTTCCTTAAAGGACAACTGTAACGAGAGGTATATGGTGGCTGCCATATTTATTTCCTTTTAAACCATGCCAGTTGCCTGGCAGCCCTGCTGGTCTATTTGGCTGCAGTAGTATCTGCATCTCACCAGAAACAAGCATGCAGGTAATCTTATCATACCTGACCATGATGTCAGAAACATGTGATCTGCTGCATATGCTTGTTCAGGGTCTAGGGCTGAAAGTATTAGAGGAAGAGGATCAGCAGGACTGCCAGGCAACTGGTATTGTTTAAAAGGAAATAAAATGGCAGCCTGCATATCCCTCTTGTTACAGTTGTCCTTTAATACTGTATATATAACCAAATATAAACACGTATGCGCAGTACGTAGCCATTCATCTTCGGGAGCACTGTGGGGAGACTCCTTCAGGCGGCTCATGTAAGTGGCGTAACTTCACCAGGTTACAGTGCTGGGATGAGGGGACAGGTAAGGCTTAATATGATCCATAGGCTTTCCCTCTCCAAAGGTGAGCATTTAACTTTTTTATTTTTTTTATTTTCTTACTGCAGATTTGCTTTAAATACAAATGAAAACTGTCTGATTTAAACTTTTAATTTGGATTGGACATTGAATGAGATTAAGGGCTCATTTCCAGAGATTGCCCACGAGTGTGTACATTTTTTCCAAGCATTTTGCCATTAAATTTTCTGTGTGCTTGTGAGTTCCATTCATTTGCTTTGAATGGATGCTAAAACGTAAATGGCCTTGAAATACAACATGCAACATGTTTGTGCATGAGCGAGAATCAGATCACAATAGTGGATACTATGTACCGGCTGTAACAATCGGTGTAGCAACACAGATGTCTGATTATGTGTGATCTGCAGAATCGCCAATAATACAGACACTATACCTGATTATATGGTGATCTGCAGAATCACGAATAATGCAAGTATAGCTAACAGGATAATGCAATAGTGTATAGTGCTTGGTGCAACAGTAACAGAGTAGAATAACTAGGCCTCACCAGAGGAGCTGGTGGGCACTATTTGAACACAGTATCGGATAGATAGCTAGAACCTCACCAGAGGAGCTGGTGGGAACTATTAGAACACAGTAACTGACTAGTTTGGCAGAACCTCACCAGAGGAGCTGGTGGGTACTATTAGAACACCTCACCAGTGGCAAGGGCCCACTGGTGAGTAGAGAGGTCAGACAGGCTGGGTTCGGGAACTGAGACAGATACAGTACAGAATCAGTAAGCAAGAGAGTAGTAAGTATTCAGGCAGTGTTTCAGCAACTAGATCAGATGGGCAGAGGTACAGAATCAATAAACAAGAGCAGAGTCAGAGATGCCCAGAGTCATGCACAGAGAATCAAATATACAGTAATCACAATAATCCTAGTCTTGTGTGAAATCCCTGGTTTCTTCCCAGATCAAAGCACACCAGATACTAGTCTAAGGTCTGAGCGCTAACACGTATGTATTCGCAACCGCAGACAGGTTGCGAGTGAGCAGAGAAGGCTTAAGAAGCAGAGGAGACCTCACAGCCGCGCCCACCAATAATCAACCAATCCAGAGCGGTGTGAGTCCCCTCTGACGTCAGCCGACCAACGGGTCAGCTGACACGCCTCCTCCCAGCATAAAGATCCTGTCTACGCGCGCGATACAGCAACCCTCTGTGTAAATGACAATTCCGTCCTCGGCGTGCTACACGCCGACGGAACGTAAAACACCCCTGAACAGGTACCCAAGGCGGCTGCAGAGACACCCGGCGTGCCCGCAGCCGCAGATGTTACACTGGCATTTACATTGTTGCACAATTATCCTTATGATTGTTAAAACTTGCGGATGCAAAGACGTATGGACGTATATTTTTCAGAAGCTAGAAGATTTTTACAAGGCTGTGGAGTCGGTACAAAAATCATCCGACTCCTCAGTTTATGGAACTACCGGCTGCAACTCCGACTCCTGATACCCAAAATTGCTCCGACTCCACAGCCCTGCATTTTTAATATTCTTCAAAATGTTTTGTTAGCTTTCCAAATACTTTCCTGTGATTTACCGTATATACCAGTGTATAAGCCAACTTGTGCAAGTTGGGTCCACTACAAACTGCACCTTTGCATCTTACCACCCACTGCACCTCAGCACTTACTGCAGTTTTGCACCTACTAATGCTCAGATACCACTGCATATTGGCAACCAATTCTTCTTTGTCTAAAAGGCGCTTGGGCGCTGATCAAGAGGGACAGAGGTCCCACAGTGGGCACCTATCTGTGCTGATTTGAGGGTGGTGTAGCCAAAAGAGTTGGGGCTTGATTCACTAAAGCTTGCTAACACAGTTAGCATGCCTAAAAGCTTTTCACGTGCAAACTAGGATGCTAAGTAGTTTGCATGGCAAAGCTGTTACTGATCGCGGCGTGCTATTTTAGTGTGCGTAAAAGTTTGTGCGTGCAAAGTGTTGCGCGCACTGCTTCGCGCGCAAAGTCAGCCGCTTCGCGTGCAAAGTATGCTGATCACACTATTTGGCACACAAAGTGGTTGATTTTGCATGCGAAGTGGTGCACGCAAAGCTTTATGTGCACAGCACTAAACTTTACACGCATATTAGTGTGTGCAAAGCCAGTTTGCATGTGCTCAGTGGCTTTTCACTGGCGTGCTATCACTTAGCACGCTTTAGTGAATCAAGCCCCTGGTTGGAAGGAGATAGAGCCTGATACTGCTATAATGGAAGTAGAGGGGGTAGGAGAAGACTGCGGAATACTGCTTTCTGGAAACTGGCTATTACATACTCAACTTAGCATTATTGGGGCTCCTTTTTTCAAATTTGAGCACCACCCCCGTGAGGATCACATGCATGGCCCTGATCCTCAGACCCCTTGTGAGACCATATGCTGTTGCGGATGACCCTGGGTTCCTCCTAATGCAAGATAATGCTAGACCTCATGTGGCTGGAGTGTGTCAGCAGTTCCTGCAAGACAAAGGCATTGATGCTATGGACTGGCCCACCCGTTCCCCAGACCTGAATCCAATGGAACACATCTGGGACATCATGTCTCGCTCCATCCACCAACGTGGCATTGCACCACAGACTGTCCAGGAGTTGGTGGATAATTTAGTCCAGGTCTGGGAGGAAATCCTTCAGGAGATCTTCTGCCACCTCATCAGGCGCATGCCCAGGCATTGCAGGGAGGTCTTACAGGCACGTGGAGGCCACACACACTACCGAGCATAATTTTGACTTGTTTTAAGGACATTACATCAAAGTGGATCAGCCTGTAGTGTTTTTGTTTCCACCTTAATTTTGAGTGCAACTCCAAATCCAGACCTCTATGGAATGACAAATTTGATTTCCATTGATCATTTTTGCGTGATTTTATTGACATCGCATTCATCTATGAAGAATGAAGTATTTAAGAATATTTCGTTCAGATCTAAATCTGAGGAAAATGTTCTACTGTTAATGGACACCTTTAGAACAGTTTTGCGCAATGGAGAGCACGGATAAATGGGCATGATGATGGATCTTATGTGCAGTGTTCCCCAACCCTGTCCTCAAGGCCCACCAACAGTGCATCTTTTGTGGAAATCCAGAGGTAGTTGTGGTTTCCTGCAAAACATGCAGGGCTTGATTCATTAAAGCGTGCTAACTCAGTTAGCACGCCCAAAAGCTTTGCACGTGCAAGCTAGGGTGCTAAGTAGTCTGCACGGGCAAAGCTGTTACTGATCACTCGCTATTTAGTGCACGCGAAATGTCGCACCTTCTGCATGCAAAGTATTCTTATCAGGCTATTTTGCATGTGGACAATGGAACATTTCGCACGCAGTGCTTAAACTTTGCGCACGCAAACTTGCGCGCATATTAGCGCGTGCAAAGGCACTTTTCACTGGCGTGCTAACACTTCGCATGCTTTAGTGAATCAAGCCCATACTATTGGTGGGCCTTGAGGACAGGGTTGGGAAACTCTGATTTTTAGGATCCGTTCAGCCATGTTTTGAACGTATTTGATATCTCTGTTGCAATAGTGTAAAGCAAAGTCCCATCCTGCATGACTTTTCCAGATAAAGCACGGAAAGACTCCTATTAGACCTACCGGTAATGGAGTTTCTGATTGTCATCTGGGACAACCTGAGATCCGGTCCCGGCCAGGATCTGTGGAAACACAAATCCAAAAAGATTAAAAGCCCACCCTCCATCCTCAGTGCGTCTGAAAGTATCTAAGACTAGAAACACCAAGATGAAGGAAAAACATTAAACACCTAAAGGTGAATGTACTAGATCCCAGTGATCTCAACTGAAAAAAAGAAAGGTGCGCAGTCGAGATAGGGAAAGGGTTATAGTCGTTGTCCCGGATGACAATCAGAAACTCCATTACCGGTAGGTCTAATAGGAGTCTTTCTCTAATTGTCATCCGGGACAACCTGAGAGATAAACAAGAAAGTCTTTATAACAAAAAAAGACTAACCTAGGGAGGGACCACCGCCTGAAGCACCTTTCTGCCAAACGACTGATCTTGCTGAGACAGTACATCCACTCTGTAGTGCTTGATAAAAGTTGATGCACTTGCCCATGTTGCCGCTTGACAAATTTGTTGAATGGTGGCTCCTGCTCTTTCAGACCAGGATGTTGACAGAGAACTGGTTGAATGAGCCTTAACCACTTTAACCCCGGCGGTACGAATTTCTCCGTCCCTTTTTTTCCCCCCTAAAAAACCAGGGACGGAGAAATCCGTACCTTCCGCGCTCCCGCCGCTCGTGCGCGCGCTCCCGCCGCTCGTGCGCGCGCACCCGCCGCTCGTGCACGCCGCCGCCCGCTCGCCCGGAGATCAATGAACGGGAAAATCCATTCCCGTTCGTTGATCTAAGCCCCCGCAATGATCGGCTGCTTCCTTTAGAAACAGCGCGATCATTGTGAGTCTCCCAGCCTCCTACTGCTTCCTGTAAGCGTCCTTCCGGATGCTTACAGGTCGCATGAATACCAACTCACTGTGGCCATCTTGTGGCCAAATAGTAAACTACACCTTAAAGAATTTTACACAGTCAAATACATTTTTTTACACAATAAATTAACTCATTACCTCCCACACTTCCCAATTATTTTTTGTTGTAATTAAAAAAAAAAAAAATACAATAAAAAAACAAACATAAATAGTTACCTTAGGGACTGAACTTTTTAAATATTTATGTCAAGAGGATATAACACTGTTACTTTATAAACTACGGGCTTGTAATTAGGGATGGACGCAAAACTGTAAAAAATGCACCTTTATTTCCAAATAAAATATTGGCGCCAAACATTGTGATAGGGACATAATTTAAACGGTTTTATAACCGGGACAAATGGGCATATACATTTCATGGGTTTTAATTACAGTAGCATGCATTATTTAAAAACTATAATGGCCGAAAACTGAAAAATATTGTTTTCCCACATTTTTTCCTATTTTCCCATTAAAACACATTTAGAATAAAATAATTCTTGGCATAATGTCCCACCTAAAGAAAGCCTAATTGGTGGCGAAAAAAACAAGATATAGTTAATTTCATTGCGATAAGTAATAATAAAGTTATAGACGGATAAATGGACGGAGCGCTGAAAGGTGAAAATTGCTCTGGTGTTCAAGGGGTAAAACCCCTCAGGGGTGAAGTGGTTAATATTAGGTGGTAAGGGACAATTACTACCTTCATATGCTATAGATATGGTCTGTCTAATCCATCTGGCAATGGTTTGTCTGGATGCCTGCTGCCCCCTATTTTTACCCGAAAATAAGACAAATGGGCTACTTGACTTCCTAAATTCTCTTGATCTCGAGAGATATACTAGCAAAGATCTTTTTACGTCCAAACAGTGGAATTCTTCCTCTTTACGTCCAGAAGGGTTGACACAGAAAGAAGGAAGAATAATTTCCTGAGACCTATGAAACTCAGAAACTATCTTAGGAAGATATGCTGGATCCATTCTGAGCCTGACACTATCAGGGCAAATGATTAGAAAAGGATCTTTGATGGATAATGCATGTAAATCACTTAAACGTCTAGCCGACGTAATTGCGATCAGAAAAGCTAATTTCAAGGTAAGAAATTTCATCTCAATCTCCTCAATGGGTGCAAAGGGAGCCTTTGTTAGACCTTTGAGGACCAAGGACAAATCCCACTGCGGAAATACTTTCTGCTTTACTGGTGTAGACCTCTGTAATGCTTTGAAGAAATTTTTTACCAACTCCTCCTGCGCTAGATGCCTATCCAATAGTATAGAAAGCGCTGAACATTGAACCTTAAGGGTACTGAGTGCCAACCTCCTGTCTGACCCCTCCTGAAGGAACTCTAAAACTAAACTAGTCAGATTCTGATCCCTAGCTCTAGTTCCACACCAGGCCAGATAAACTTTCCAAACCTTTCGGTATATCTTCTGAGTTACCAGCTTTCTACACTTCATTACAGTGTCAATTACCTTCTCAGAAAGACCTTTATTCCTCAAAATTACCCTTTCAGGATCCAGGCGGCCAGTTTGAATAACTGGGGTGGATAAGAGGGCCCTGGATTAGCAGATCTGGACGAGCGGGCAGAAGAAAAGGTGGACCTACTGACCACCTCAGCAGGGTCGCATACCATGGTCTTTTTGGCCATAGTGGAGCTATCAGGATCATGTTCCCTCCCTCTCTTTGAAACTTCCCCAACACCTGTGGCAGAAGCACTGTTGGTGGAATTGCATAGGAAAGATTGAAGTCCCAAGGGAAGCTGAGGGCGTCCAACCCCAGTGACCTCTGGCACTTGTGCAGGGAGAAAAATTTTCACCTTTGCGTTCCTTGGAGATGCAAAGAGATCTACATCTGGGATACCGAACCTGTCTGTCACCATCTGAAAAACCTCCGGATGAAGTTCCCATTCTGATTGATTCACCTGATGATGACTTAACAAAATCCGCCTCCACATTGAGTCCCCCTTATGTGGATTGCAGACAATGATAGAACCCGAGGCTCTATCCAGTCCAGAGTCTCTGAGCATAGGCGCATGAGATCGATTGATCTCGTGCCTCCCTGTTTCGAAAGATAAGCCACCGTCGTGATGTTGTCGGAAAAAACGAACACGTGCCTGTAACGATCGGTGTCAGCTCTCAGAGAAAATCCGATTATTGGTGATCTGCAGTATCACCAAGAATACAGATCTATACCTGATTATGGATGATCTGCAGAATCACCAATAATACAGATATAGTGCTAACCTCTGGACACCTCTAATAAAGTAAATAGTGAGTGTTTGGTGTAACAGTATGACTGAGTAGCCCACCTGAAGAGCAGGTGGCCCTAGGCAGTACAGGAAGTACTGTTATAGAGAGTACAGAAACCTTCCAGCAGCCTGAGACTCTCTCCAAGGGGTGGCGTCAGGCTGAAGGTAGGAAGGACCAGAGAGTGAGTGACACCTGGAGGTGGATGTCACTGACAGATCTGGAGACTATCTCTTAAGTGGAGAGAGATGGCTCTTGAGGTCGGGCAAGCCAGGTCGGCAACACACGGACAAAGTACAAAAGACAGAAGGCTGATTCGGTATCCGAGGCAGGCAGGGTTTAGCAACAGTATATCAGATATGCGTGGTACCGAATCAGAAAGCAGAGGGATAGTCAGGAAAGCAACAGGTCATAACAAATATCAAACCATTCCTAGTCTTGGGTGTGAGGTCCGTGGTCTCTACACCCTGGAACTAGTCTGATGTATAACAGAATAATAACACAAGTTCCCTAGTCTTGCGTGTGAGGTCCGTGGTCTCTACACCCTGGAACTAGTCTGATGTATAACAGAATAATAACACAAGTTCCCTAGTCTTGGGTGTGAGGTCCGTGGTCTCTACACCCTGGAACTAGTCTGAAGTATAACAGAATAATAACACAAGTAATCTGGCTCAGTGTGAATTCCCAGGTCCTCCTGGTTCAAACACACTGTAGGATCTGACTAAGGTCTGAGTGCTTCCACATAGTGATCGCAACAGCAGACAATTTGAGAGTGGCCAGCAGTAACCATATATAGAGCAATACTCTCTGGCGCCGCCCTAAAGTGATCAACCAATGGTTACCAGCTCTGAGGTCAGCTGACCAACCTGGTCAGCTGATTTCCAAGCCCCCCCCCCCCCCCCCCCCCTTGGCCATCATTAAAGTTCTACCTTTCAGCGCGCGCGTGTATTCCTAAACTTATGTGAACTAACAGGCTCAGCCACCCCAGCTGCACGCTGCTGCGTGCAAACCGCCGCGCTGGACGCGGAGCCTGCCACTTCGCTATCAATACCTGCGACGGCTTTTCCGCGTTCTGCCATGTCACTAGATGCACGCTTCCGCGTGCAGACCGCCGCGTTGGACGCGGAATCAGCCGCCTTGCTGCTAGTACACGCGGCGGCTTTTCTGCGTTTTCTCACAGTGCCTTCCTTCTATCAGGGATTGAAAAGATAGAAGTGCTTCCCGCACTGCCAGTAGCTCTCTGAAGTTGGACGACTTCTTTGCAATTGCATGCGTCCAATGCCCCTGAGCATGATGGCCCAACATCGTTGCGCCCCATCCCCAAGAGCTTGCGCCTGTAAAGATTTTTTATTGGTTCCTCCTGCCTCCAAAGACGTCCTCTGGTTAGATTCTGAGAGTCCAACCACCAGACCAGACTGGACCTCACCTCCTCTGGGATAGATATCTGTTAGTCCAGGGATTGTTTGGACTTGTCCCAATTCGCCAAAAGCAGAGACTGGAGATCTCTGCCGTGGTGTTGGGCCCAGGTGACCGCCGGAATGGATGCTGAGAATAGCCCTAGTACTCGCATGATCTGGCGGAGGGAACCCCTCTCCTGGCTGCACAGCAAATTTACTTCCCTTAAAATGTTTGCAATTTTTTTGGATGGTAAGTAAATTTTTCTCTCTATTGAATTTATCCTGTACACCAAAAATATAATCTCCTGTACTGGATCTAGGGCTGATTTCTCGTAATTTATTATCCATCCAACCTGGGATAAAAGAGTGATCACCGTATCTCTGTGAGATCTGGTCAGAGCCTCTGTTTCTGCAAAAATGAGGAGATCGTCCAGGTACGGGACGATCGCTATTCCCTGCAACCTCAATCTTCATGACCTCTGCTAACACCTTAGTAAAGATTCGGGGTGCCGAAGCTATCCCGAAGGGCAGGGCTTGAAATTGGAAATGTCGAATTTGGCAATGAGACTTGATCACGAACCTTAAAAACTTTTGATGGCCAGAAAAAATGGGAATGGGCAGATAGGCGTCGCGAAGGTCTATCGACACAAAATATTCCTTGCCCTGTAATAGAGCTCTCACTGAATGAATGCTTTCCATCCTGAACTTTTTGTATGTCAGGAATGGATTGAGAGAACTCTCCATTTGCTTTTTTCACTAGGAAAACATGGGAATAGTAACCCTGGAATACTTCTTCCTGGGGTACTGGTATTATAACTTTCTTTTCTAAAAGTTTCTGAATCTCTATCTCCAGACCTCTGGCTTTCTCTGGGTCCTTCGGAATTGGATTCACAAATTTCCTTTTGCGGAGGGGGGCTTGAAAAAGTCGATAACCCATTTTTATAATCTGAAAAACAAAAGGATCGGGATCTAACTTCTCCCATTCTGTCCGAAAATAAATTAGCCTCCCCCCTACTGGTAAACCGTAATTTACTAGGCTTGGGGGGCTCAGTCTTTCCGAGAGTGAACCCCCCTTTACCCTTCCCTCTGGGAAAGGACCACTTCCTCTGCACATTCCTATTTTTTGGATGATTGGTGTCCTGTTTCTTGGAGACAAAGGGTCTTTTCCCCCTAAAACTTTTCTTTTTGTTTGGGAATTGTTTCCCTTTTTCTGCCGAACGGGATAACAGTTCCTCTAGACCAGACCCAAACAAGAGATTACCCTCAAAAGGGATAGAACATAATCTGTTCTTTGAGGTCTGGTCCCCTTCCCAGGTCTTCAGCCACACTGCCCTCCTAGCCGAGTTAACGAGAGCCGTAGTACGCGCAGAAACACAAATCAGTTCCGTAACTGCATCCGCTAAAAAAGCGACGGCTTTAAGAACCACCGGCAAGGAAGCCGCATAATCCTTAATCGGAGCGCCCTTAGAAATCTGATCGATAAGATTATCCATCCAAATTCTAAGATTTCGGGAAATGCAGGTGGCTGACATACCAGGAATGAAACCAAAGGCAGCCGATTCCCAAGCTTTCTTGAGAAGGGCATCAATTTTCTTATCCATAACATCTTTGAGGACACCTGCGTCCTCAAAGGATAGATCCAAGTCTTTCGAATATTGAGACAGGGATGCGTCTAATTTAGGACATTTAGTCCATTTGTCAATTTCTGACTGAGAAAAGGGATATGTCCTCTTTGTTGTTTTGGGAATAAACAGCGGCCTCTCAGGATTTTGCCACTGGGAAGTAATAATATCCTGCAAAGTTTTATGGATAGGGAACACTCTGCCCGAAGACTGACCCAATCCAAGATACACTTGATCCTGAGGAGTAATTTCCGGAACAGATTCCTTGATCTGTTCCGTGCTGTACACAGCCTTAAAGAGAATCTGTATTGTTAAAATCGCTCAAAAGTAAACATACCAGTGCGTTAGGGGACATCTCCTATTACCCTCTGTCACAATTTCGCCGCTCCTCGCCGCATTAAAAGTGGTTAAAAACAGTTTTAAAAAGTTTGTTTGTAAACAAACAAAATGGCCACCAAAACAGGAAGTAGGTTGATGTACAGTATGTCCACACATAGAAAATACATCCATACACAAGCAGGCTGTATACAGCCTTCCTTTTGAATCTCAAGAGATCATTTGTGTGTTTCTTTCCCCCTGTTCTCGTGCACTGAAGTTTCAGGCTGCTCTTTTCTTCCTGCAAACAGCTTTGCCCTTGTTTGTAATTCCTCAGTATGTGAAAGCCCAGCCAGCTCAGAGGACGATTTATCCAGCTTGTAAAAGATAAGAGAGAAGAGAGAAGCTGCTCTAATCTAAATAACACACAGGCAGTGTGCATAAAGGGGAGTTCATAGCAGAACCACAACACTGAAGAACTTGGCAGCCTTCCAGACACAGGCTGACAAGTCTGACAGGGGAAAGATACATTGATTTATTACAGAGACTGTGATAGTACAAAGTGCTGTAGTAAGCCAGAAGACATTAGACTAGCTTTTGGAACTTGTAGGATGATAAAAAACAGGATGCAATTTTTGTTACGGAGTCTCTTTAAGGAGGATCTGGGAGCAGAGCCCGCCGCCTCCGATTCACGCTGCTGCTGAGGCTGCTCTCCCCTCTGAGACTGCGACATCCTCACTGCTGTGCCGCTTGCAGATCTGATCGGAGACGCCAGGAGCACGCTGTTTCACTTCCTGGCTCTCCAAAGTTCCTCCTCCACGCCCTTCTGACGTCAGACGCTCACGCGACGTCTGACCTCACTTCCGGCGTTAATCAGCTGCTCGGATGCGCCTTGCAGAGCCGGCGTCTGATGGAGGAGGCGCGGTGTAACGGCTATACACCACACAGAAGCCGAACACCGCTCAAGAAAAATGGAGGGCTGCAGTCCGCGTTGCCTCCTGCTATCCGCCCAAACTGCCTGTGCCTCCTGTATACATCAAACTCACCCTCTGGTGAGTACAACAAAAAAACAAACGAGAGCTTTGCTTCTTAGGTGTTTTTCCGTGGCGGAAACACAGATGAACTGAGGATGGAGGGTGGGCGGGGGCTTTTAATCTTCTTGGATTTGTGTTTCCACAGATCCTGGGCGGGACCGGATCTCAGGTTGTCCCGGATGACAATTAGAGAAAATGGATTTATCCGCTATGGTCTCTTTTGCTGTATGATAGATGATGGATATCGGATTGGAAGGAGACAACAGTGGATTGTACACTAGATCCGTTGTTGCTGTCCATGTTGCCAGTGTGACCCCAGCCTTGTGACTAGTTCACAGTGCTTAGTTGCATTGCAGAATAATTTTGCTTGTCAACTGCTGCCTATTCAATTCTATGGGGCTGTTCAGTACTGCGTTGTAACTGATCACATTATTCTAACTCTCTTGCATGCAGGCTTTATATGAAAGTCTGTGTCCAGTCTCCATTGTCATTCACACTCATGTGTGCGTTATGCTTATGCAACTGACCACTGTGAACTTGGCTTTTGTGTTGGCTGTGTTTTTAGTTCAACAAAGAACGTGCAGGTGAGTTTAAAGTGAACCTAAACTGAGGATATGGATTTTTCCTTTTAAAATGCCAGTTGCCTGACTTTCCTGCTGATCCTGTGTCTCTAATCCTTTAATCACAGCCCCTCAACAAGCATGCAGATCAGGTGCTCTGACTGAAGTCAGACTGGATTAGCTGCCTACTTGTTTCAGGTGTGTGATTCAATTACTAATGCAGCCAAAGAGATCAGCAGGATGCCAGACAACTGGTATTGTTTAACCTCCTTGCCGGTTATCCTGAGCTCAGCTCGGGGTAACCTGCGTAGGAGGATTTCTCAGGCCCCGCTGGGCCGATTTTAAATTTTTTTTCCCTACACGCAGCTAGCACTTTGCTAGCTGCGTGTGGTACGCGATCACCGCCGCCACCCGCCGATTCGCCGCTACCTGCCGCGCCCCCCCCCCCGACCCCTGCGCAGCCTGGCCAATCAGTGCCAGGCAGTGCTGAGGGGTGTATCGGGATTCCCTCTGACGTCCCGGCCATGGCAACCGGGGAAGCCCAGCAGGAAATCCGGTTCTGTACGGGATTTCCTGCTCACTCTGATCGCCGGAGGCGATCGGAGTGGGTGGGGGATACCGCTGCTCAGCGGCTATCATGTAGCGAGCCCTGGGCTCGCTACATGATATAAAAAAAAAAATTAAAAGTGCTCTGCTGCCCCCTTGCCACGGGAATTGGACCGGCAAGGGGGTTAAAAGGAAACATCCATATCGCTCTGTTTAGGTTTCCTTTAAAGAAACACTTTTGTGGAAAATTGTAAAATTTAAAATACTTGTACATACATACATACATACATACATACATACATACATACATACATACATACATACATACATACATACATACATACATACATGTAATATGCACTATAAATTACTTTTTCTCTATGTTGCTGTCACTTACAGTAGGTTGCAACATTTTATGTATTTTAAACTTTTTCACGCTAGTGGTCCTTCAGTGTTGGTGCAATATAGACCACATGAATCAGAAGAGATGAATGATCCCTCTTGGGCTATAGAAACACTATGGGCTTGATTCACAAAGCAGTGATAACTGTTATCCTGCTGTGAAAAGTGCTTTGCGTGACATCTAGCGTGAAAACGATTATCGCGCACAAAAATGTGCGTTTGCGCAATAACGGGGAATTTTCACGCGTTAACGTTCTGCAATAAATTTGCGTTATCGCACAAACAAGAATTTTTGCGTGCGATAACCATTCTTCCTGCAAAGCACTTTTTTCACAGCCGTGGTAACAGTTATCACGGCTTTGTGAATCCAGCCCTATGAGTGTTTTTCTGACCATTAGCGCTTTCTGAGCGTTTTCTTCGACTGTTATTAAAATCTCAGCGATAATGAATTTTCAAAAAAAAAAAAAAATGTGACTGCAGCAATTTTACCACAATTTCAATGCAAGCCAATGGGAGTGTTTTTAAAAACCTACGTTTGAAAAAGCTTGGGACAGTCAAGCGAAACATGTCACGTGACGGGCTGCTGACATCTGCACGCTGACCAGCGCCATACACAAAGCGCACCAGCGTGTAATACTGCAGCAAGCCGTCCTCTTTAGCTGTCCATGGACTATATGGGAGACGGAGCGGAGAGCAGCGCTTTGGCGGTAACTGAGAGTGGGCACTTGTACACAGCCCTGCGGTGGTGAGAACCCGGACGGGCACGTTTGTGTGATCCCACTTTGTGTAACTCTGCCTGGCGAGCCCTATCCGGGTGATGGAGCATTGTTAACGCTGGCAATTGGGATGTGAAGTCACAGTATTATGCTATACAGCTGGAATGGTGATTTCTGGAGTTCCCATACGGCTATCACTGGAGGGAGTGTATCCATACTGTTTGAAGTGCAGTGGACTTGATCAGGATTTGAGTCTGCAAGCATAGCTCCGTGGCTTAGATGATATCCCCATATCCATTGAATATATTGGAGAGCATCCTAGTATGTGTTACAGAACTGTGGAGTGCAAATTGTACACTAGTGCATGTTTTGTGAAGTGCAAGCTAAGCACTGGTGATTTATACCATCCTAACCTAACTTGTTGATACAGGAGTTATCTTTGGAATCTAGGACATTATGGTTTAGAGTTCAGTTCTTACATATTTTGTTTACCAGATGAGCTACATTTAGGCAGGTGTATGAGAGCGAGTGGACAATGTCAGCTGACCTGTGTTATACACGGCCATGTATTTTTTTTAAGGGGGGGTTTTATGTGACTGCTTATGATACATTTTTCAATAAATTTTGATACTGTTTGAAGATACCTCCTGTAAGTTTTTTTTCTTGATGGGCAATATAGTGACAAGAGGTAGCTCCCCCAAATATTTGAGGTACACAGTCATTATTCAACGCCCCGACGCATCCCAATACTTTTTTTTTTTCCTCTACTGTTTTTAAAAATGCTCAGAAAGCACTGATCAGAAGCACTCAGAAAGCACTCATAGGGCTTGATTCACTAAACCCGTGATAACTGATAACGCGGTTGCGCTCGCGGTTTGCACGCGTAACATTTTTCGTGCGAAAATGCGGCAGTTTTCACGCGATAATTTGTGCTTGCGTGTGAAAAATGGTAGCGAGACTGTGATATCAGTTATGACGGTTTAGTGAATCAAGCCCACAGTGTGTCTACGGCCTTACTTTTATGGCTTCCATCATTGTGGTGAGGGTTCTGTCTAGTACTAATTGAAGCAGCAGGGAGACTCCTACAACTATTTCTGCCTACCCCTCCACAGGAACATGCCACTTCCCTTTGTGAGCATACTTATTACTGGCTGACAGCACAAAGTAGGATATACAATAATACACCATACAGAGGTGCTTTATGAAGACATGAATGCACTGGGAAAAGAGGCCTTGTCTAACAAAACATACATAAGTTACAGGTAACAATAGGGGAGAGAGCCTTGACCTTATAAGCTTGCAATCTAGATGTACAATGCAGAGATGGAATAATTATCACACTGATTTGAACTGTGAAAGACTATGACGAGTTGTAAATAAACTTAAATGTTGAGTCATTGTGACAGTATAAAATGTGTGGCTTCCCAGATAAGGTGGGGCAGTGAGACATTTACAAGCATAGGACGGACTTTCTGCAATTTTCCTCTGATTATTTTTAATAGATGACAATGTGTAGTGAGCTCATCACTTTGTTATTGTACTGGGGGATCTTTTCTAAAGATGGCAAAGTGAAAGCAAGCAGTATTCTCTTCAGCTGTTGCAGGATGACCAAGTGAGAAAGTCCCCGAGCAAGTCATGTGGTAGGAAAGTGAAAGCAAATAAAAAAAAAACATATACAGTAGATCAGGAAATCAAGACAGATTTTCTTTGGCTGAGCAGTACAGAAATCGGGAGCTCACAGGAAGCAAGGTCTACATATTTATGTTCGTTTTTTTTTTTTTATTTATTTATTTATTTATTTTTTGGCTCAATTTCTTTGCCCTTTTCCTTTTATTGCTTATAGTGCTTTATTTTGGTAACTGCAGGAACGGAGCTGAAGGGGTTGATGGCTAATAGGGGATTTGTTTTTTAATTTATTTTAGTGTATGTGAATGTGTTTAATTTTTAACCACTAGTTGTCTCTACACCTAATCCTGTGTACTGTAAACAGTCCACATGAAGTCTTGTATAAGTGTATTACTTTCACTTTGTGAATGACCAGGCATCTCGCTGATGCTGATGATGATTTGTTACTTTGATCGGCTTTGGGAACACATGTTCACATTTACAGATCGTGGCGGGTGCGCAGTGGTTGAAAATGTGAAAGTACTTGTTTATACAGCCCTGATCTGGAACTGGTTAAAGCTCCAAAGACATAACCTCAAAAGATGTTTAGGTGATGCCATCAATGACTAACTATGCATGATTTCCTTGCAAGCTGTCAAAACCTTTCAGTTTCTTTAGGCACCGGCCCACATACAACTAATGATAAAGCTGTAAAGCACATGCACCTTTTGGTTTGTATTTGCTACTTTTTGTGACTCTTTATTTCCTATTGGCAGGTGCTATTATGTGGGCTGCATGTTGTAACTGGCTGTGTGTAGATACTGGCCCCCCTGAAGAGATCCCACGGAGTGCTCCGGATCGCTCCTCTCAGACTGTCAGAACAACTCCTCCCTTTGCAGCTGAGGTTACCTGCAGAGCCTGTGGTACCAGACTCCAAAGCACTAGGAAGGTAAACCAACTATTGCATTTTGTTAATGTGTAATTTATATAGTGCTGACTTTGGCAGAACTTGACAAAGCATATACAATAAAACCCTCCATTATCCGGAACTCGAGCATCCGGAAGTCTCCACTAACCAGCATTTCTGAGGGGATAACGGGGGCAGAACTATAGAGGTTTTCTGTGCAGAAACAGCTAGTCCCCAACTTACGAACGACCCGCTAATACGAATGGCATGGATTCTGTTTCCATGGGAACAAGTAAAAAAAAATAAAAAAAATTTCAAATTGGACTTTGAATTTTTTTAAACCGATTTTTCTCAAAAACTACAAGAAAAAATGGCTTTTAAACTTGTATAAACAGGTACAGAGGGGGACACTGGAGGCACAGGGGGCACAGAGGAGGTACAAATGACAGAGATGGCTCAATGTTCCAACAGATTCAGGTTAAGAACGCACCTACAGTCCCTATATCGTTCGTTAACTGGGGACTACCTGTAGTCCAGACACCATCTGCTACACATCCTGCAGCTCCCAGTGGCTTTCCGACGGAAAAATATGAAAAAATGCCTCTTGCTCAGAAGAACTCACAATCTAATCCCTTCCACAGTTCTAGTCATACATCCCTATTGTAAATTAATAGTCAAAGGATGAAGGTTTGCACCACTTTGTAATGTAAAGCTTTTTAATGAATAATGTATAAAGCTGTTGAGATAAGATTACATATTTTGCTATATTACTAACTGAAATTGAATCTGTCACTGCAGACAAAAAAAAATTAAGGCCTCGTTCACATTACACACGTTGCCGTCCGTATTTCGGCAACGCGTGTAGGAGGCAGAAACGCATGACTTCAGAAGTGCATAGACTGCACTGTCTGATGTTCACATTACATGCGTTGCGGACCAGTGCTGTCCACGAACGCATGCTGCACGCATATTTTTGCCTAAATGCATGGCTGTCCCATTCACTACAGTGAATGGGAATCAGCCACGCAACGCATGCAAACTCAGTTCATATGCGTTGCGGTTCCGATCGCACGGCCATCTGTGTTGGTAATGTGAACGTGGCCTCAATGTAGTTTGTAAAACTGTTAGTACTTTTGTTTGCTTTGGTTTCATTGCATATAAGTAGGGCTTTACAGGGTAGTGATACAGGTGGTGCTCTGTATTTGTGCTTGGTATAGCAAGCTTGGAGACCAGTAATTCCTTAAGGTAGCCATACACCGGTCGATTTGCCATCAGATCGACCAACAGATAGATCCCTCTCTGATCGAATCTGGAAGTTCAGTGAAGCCAGCCGGACTCGGAGCCCAGCGCGGAGAAGAAGAGAGCGGGGACACGCGCCGGCGGAACAGGTAATGTATTGCAGCTAGTGTCGGTCGTTGAGCATTCGAACGCCGCTATTGACGCACTCACGACCCGCCGGTGATCGAGCAAAATCTTCCACACGGACTGATCGATGGGAAGTATTGATTTCGGAAGGAAATTGATCGTTCTGTCAGCGTTTGCGCAACGATTTCACAGCAGATTCGATCACAGTGATCGAATCTGCTGTATGTCGGCTGGAAAATAGTTAGGTGTATGGGCCCCTTAAGATGGAATCTGAAGACAAGAACCCCTCATGCTGTCTATGACTGTGCAAGGTAGCCAATACAGTGTTTCCACTTGTGTGCTTTAGGGATGTGGGAGGAAATTGGGGGCATACATAGGAACCGCCTACAAGCCTGAGATCATTCAAACTCCAAGTACTGTTAATATTATGTGCTGAGTTTTGAACCTAGCACTTTAGCACTGCAAGTAGAAAGTGCTAACCAGTCAGCCAGCATGCCCGCCATGCCTATATGCAGATAATGCCCACATGCATAGAATGTAAGTATGTCCAAACGTGGGACCAGAAATGTTGTGTTGAGAAACCCAAAGCTGCTACAACAGTTCGGTTTATATTTTCCTTACTCAGAGATTGCCACTGAGAGTCTAGGGGCTTGATTCACTAACCAATGCTAACTCAGTTAGCATGTGTTGAGGCTTTGCACGTGCAAACTAGGGTGCTAAATAGTTTGCACGGGCAAAGCTGTTACTGTTCGCGTGCTATTTTAGCATGCACACTGCGGTGCGTGCATACGGCGCTACGCTCCGTTCACGTGCAAAACAGCCACTCCGCATGCAAAGTATGCTTATCACGCTACTTAGCATGCGAAGCGGCTGATTTGCAGTGAAGCGTTGCACACAAAACTTTATGCGCGCAGCACTAAACTTTACGCGCGCAAACTCTTATGCGCATATTAGCGCATGAAGGGGTAGTTTGCACGTGTTAAGTGGCTTTTCACTGGCGTGCTAACACTTGGCACGTTTTTGTGAATCAAGCCACTAGGACTGACTTACTGAAAGTAGGAATGTTAATGATACTATAAACCTTAGCTGCTGATTGCTTGCATATAAGGGAGAATTAGACAGGCTGTTCTCTGTATACGTATGCCGGGTGGATTTCCCCGTTTTTCCTTGTCTCTCCTGCGCAAAAGCTTAAAGAGACTCAGAGATGAGTCTCACTACATTTTTTTTTTTTTTTTTTTTTTTACTAACCCGAGGCTTCCTCCAGCCCTATAAGCATGGATGTGTCCCTCGCCGTCCTCCTCAGCGCCGACGTTCTCTCGCATTCAACCCCCAGTAAACTGCTCAGTCTGACTGACGTCAGCCGGGATCCGCGCATGCGCAGAAAGTCATGGGCTGACGCCACTGAGCCGCTTACCTGGGCCCACCGCAGCTGAATGGGACATCGTAGGAGGACGGCAAGGGACTGAGTCATGCTTATGGGGCTGGGGGAAGCCCCGGGTAAGAAAAAAAAAAAAAACCTGTGGTGACACTCATCTCTGGGTCTCTTTTAAGTCTTTAAAATGAGACTGCCAATACAATCATACAGCAGCATGCTCTGGTTCTGAAGATGCAGAATAATTTATCATCCAAAAAGATACAAGGCTCCTGGTACTGCTGCAGTTCTTTCATTTAATTGTAAATTCCAATCAGGTACATTAGTTGGTTGCAACACCTCAGTACGTACGTAGGAGATTCTTAATGGTATCACTGAGCAGTCGTGTCCAGTGTGTGCCAAGCTAAGGGTCCTTTTACACTAAATAAGTTGCTGTTGGCTATTACTGAATTGACAACTGGCCGGGGATCGCCGTCCTCTCATAGGCTGATGCCTATGAGAGGCGGAACAGGACGGATCGCTGTCCTGTTCCAATTCAGAACACGAAGGGGAGGGAGGGAAAGAGAGAGAGCCTCACAGAGGCTGGAAAAAAAAACACACAAAAAAAACACCACAGCGATCGGACACCTCAGGCGGCATGTCCCCTTAGGGACAAAAAAAGAGGTGAGTCCGATCACTGGGCTCAATAGCTGGGCTGTGCAGGAGGCTGAAAAGCCTGCACAGCCCAGCTTTACAAAAACAGCCTGGTCGTTACGGGGGGTTAACACTGCGGACGTTACGTGGTTAATGATTGTTTGTTATTAGCAGGGCTGTGGAGTCGGAGTTGGAGTCGGGGAAATTTTGGGCACTTGGAGTTGGAGTCGGAGTTGTTGATTTCATAAACTGAGGAGTCTGAGTCAGATGATTTTTGTACAAAATGCACAGCCCTGTTAAGTGTTAAACTAAGGAGTCGGAGTCGAGGAGTCGGAGCCATTTTGGGTACCCGGAGTCTGAGTTGGAGTCGTGGTTTCATAAACCGAGGAGTTGGAGTCGGAAGATTTTTGTACCGACTCCACAGCCCTGGTTATTAGATGGCTAAAGGTTGCAAACCTCACCTGGCTCATATCCGAACATTGTGGGATTGCTGAAAATGTAGTAAGTTATCAGCTATGTTATTGTAGTGGCTTGCACACACCCATAAGAGAAAGTAGTTATAATACTCCAGTCTGTAACATTTGCGTGCAGTTTGCTTTTTTGCGAATTCACGTTCATGGCACATTTAATGCAAATCATTGTCCTTACATTAGACTTTTTTTTTTTTTTTTTTTTTTTATTTAAATCGCATAGCAATGCTGCGATTTGCGTATAATGCAAGTCAATGTAAACAACGGAAAATCGCATGTGATACCTATAATTTTATAATAAATAATCTTCATTGATATACACAAAAATTGCATTCAAAACCTGCACAGAAAAAGATAAATCAGCAAAACACGGAGACCAAAGTGTGAAAACACAGACAATTGCAGCCAGAATTCACAGGGATAAATGCAAACGCTGCCCCACAAGTACACACCACGTTTGCTTAGGACTTTTTCTGCACATTTCTACACAGTTTTTTGAATGAATTTTTGGGCACTGATGAGGCATTTTATTACAAAACTACGGATGGGTGATTGAAAGCTTCATACAACTCATTGCGTTACTTTGATTTATGCCAGCTGTCAGGTCATGTGCATGAAAAGTTATTTCTTTATTATTTTCCTGTTACAGAAGCACATGTCACAGCGCAAAACCTTGGTGCCGGTAGTACCAGTCATATTGCCGTGCGCTACCTACTCATTTTACTGGCGCTATGTGAATCAGGCCCCTGGAGAGCAATAAAAATGCATGGTCTGAGGATGATGAAGCTTTGCTATAGATCAAGGCTGAAACTGAAAAACCTTCATCTACTGCAAAAAGAAATCACAATGAGCTGCGCTACAGCCCAAAGTGTGTAGCTCTCTGTACAGAAATAAGTCTTTGTTTTGCTAGTGATCTGCTGATCCAAGTGGTCACAAAAGCCAGGCTTTGTTTACCCGCCACACATCATGATGTTACTACAGTAGTCAGGTTAGTGTGTGTGTGTGTGTGTGTTTCCTTGGCATCTCAGGCCACAAACTTTCATGACCTGTAGCTTATAATTAGCAGCCTGTAGGCTCTGTCATTCTGCTTTTAAACTGTGCCTTAGCAATGATTTGACCTTTTATGATGCAGGCTGAAAATACTTTGTGTATGATGACATACAGTGGAGGAAATAATTATTTGACCCCTCACTGATTTTGTAAGTTTGTCCAATGACAAAGAAATGAAAAGTCTCAGAACAGGATCATTTCAATGGTAGGTTTATTTTAACAGTGGCAGATAGCACATCAAAAGGAAAATCGAAAAAATAACCTTAAATAAAAGATAGCAACTGATTTGCATTTCATTGAGTGAAATAAGTTTTTGAACCCCTACCAACCATTAAGAGTTCTGGCTCCCACAGAGTGGTTAGACACTTCTACTCCATTAGTCACCCTCATTAAGGACACCTGTCTTAACTAGTCACCTGTATAAAAGACACCTGTCCACAGAATCAATCAATCAAGCAGACTCCAAACTCTCCAACATGGGAAAGACCAAAGAGCTGTCCAAGGATGTCAGAGACAAAATTGTAGACCTGCACAAGGCTGGAATGGGCTACAAAACCATTAGCAAGAAGCTGGGAGAGAAGGTGACAACTGTTGGTGCGATTGTTCGAAAATGGAAGGAGCACAAAATGACCATCAATCGACCTCGCTCTGGGGCTCCACGCAAGATCTCACCTCGTGGGGTGTCAATGGTTCTGAGAAAGGTGAAAAAGCATCCTAGAACTACACGGGAGGAGTTAGTGAATGACCTCAAATTAGCAGGGACCACAGTCACCAAGAAAACCATTGGAAACACATTGCACCGCAATTGATTAAAATCCTGCAGGGCTCGCAAGGTCCCCCTGCTCAAGAAGGCACATGTGCAGGCCCGTCTGAAGTTTGCCAATGAACACCTGAATGATTCTGTGAGTGACTGGGAGAAGGTGCTGTGGTCTGATGAGACCAAAATAGAGCTCTTTGGCATCAACTCAACTCTCTGTGTTTGGAGGAAGAAAAATGCTGCCTAGGACCCCCAAAACACTGTCCCCACCGTCAAGCATGGGGGTGGAAACATTTTGCTTTGGGGGTGTTTTCCTGCTAAGGGCACAGGACAACTTAATCGCATTAACGGGAAAATGGACGGAGCCATGTATCGTGAAATCCTGAACGACAACCTCCTTCCCTCTGCCAGGAAACTGAAAATGGGTCGTGGATGGGTGTTCCAGCACGACAATGACCCAAAACATACAGCAAAGGCGACAAAGGAGTGGCTCAAGAAGAAGCACATTAAGGTCATGGAGTGGCCTAGTCAGTCTCCGGACCTTAATCCAATAGAAAACCTATGGAGGGAGCTCAAGCTCAGAGTTGCACAGAGACAGCCTCGAAACCTTAGGGATTTAGAGATGATCTGCAAAGAGGAGTGGACCAACATTCCTCCTAAAATGTGTGCAAACTTGGTCATCAATTACAAGAAACGTTTGACCTCTGTGCTTGCAAACAAGGGTTTTTCCACTAAGTATTAAGTCTTTTATTGTTAGAGGGTTCAAAAACTTATTTCACTCAATGAAATGCAAATCAGTTGCTATCTTTTATTTAAGGTTATTTTTTCGATTTTCCTTTTGATGTGCGATCTCCCACTGTTAAAATAAACCTACCATTGAAATGATACTGTTCTGAGACTTTTCATTTCTTTGTCATTGGACAAACTTACAAAATCAGTGAGGGGTCAAATAATAATTTCCTCCACTGTATATTATACTGTGCAAATGGAAAGGAAAAGCCTGGCACTAGATGTCCACCAAAGGGTATGTGACTTCACCGGATTACGTACTTCATATTCTCAATTGTGCACTCCGGAGGCAAGCATGCATATGTGAAGATAAAGAGGAGGAGGCACTAATTGTTGCAAAGAAGGTACCTTTTAATCCAGGGTAGTAGGATACATCGGGATGGAGTGGGGGTGAAGGAGGCCTGACAGCTGTTTCGCTTACAAAGCTTCCTCAGAGGCCAATAGAAGGAACAATGGCTGAATGGATTTAAATGAAATTTGGCACACACATAGTACATTACCTGGAACAACATATAGGATACTTTTTATCCCCATAACCAAAAAGTGGGCGAAGACAAATACAAATTTCACCGGGAAAATGTAAACTGCAGCCATTCTTACACTGTTAATGGTATGGTTCTCAAACTTTGCCCAGTTGGTCGCTGGGTGACTGGGATTAATAGTCAGAAAAGTGGGTGACCCCTACAAAAAAAGTCACTCAAAATTCATCTATTGCTTTTCAAGGGGAATATTTAATTGCTGCCATTCTTGCACAGTTAATGGCATACTCCTCAAACAGGGTATAATTGGTCATTGGGTGACTTGAGTTCAAATTCGGAAAAGGGGTGGAGCCACATCCAATCAGATTTGTTTCATTCCAATGCAACTTCTTGATGCCAAAGACCGCAAAGCTCACAAACTAGGAGTAATTAAGTAATTGTGTCTTAGGGTTAGAAGTGGGCGGAGCCAAAACACACACACACATACATTATAATATCTTTCTCACACACATACCACCCCACAGTATAATATACGAAGATAAAGAGGAGGAGGCACTAATTGTTGCAAAGAAGGTACCTTTAATCCAGGGTAGTAGGATACATCGGGATGGAGTGGGGGTGAAGGAGGCCTGACAGCTGTTTCGCTTACAAAGCTTCCTCAGAGGCCAATAGAAGGAACCTTCTATTGGCCTCTGAGGAAGCTTTGTAAGCGAAACAGCTGTCAGGCCTCCTTCACCCCCACTCCATCCCGATGTATCCTACTACCCTGGATTAAAGGTACCTTCTTTGCAACAATTAGTGCCTCCTCCTCTTTATCTTCGTATATTATACTGTGGGGTGGTATGTGTGTGAGAAAGATATTATAATGTATGTGTGTGTGTGTTTTGGCTCCGCCCACTTCTAACCCTAAGACACAATTACTTAATTACTCCTAGTTTGTGAGCTTTGCGGTCTTTGGCATCAAGAAGTTGCATTGGAATGAAACAAATCTGATTGGATGTGGCTCCACCCCTTTTCTGAATTTGAACTCAAGTCACCCAATGACCAATTATACCCTGTTTGAGGCGTATGCCATTAACTGTGCAAGAATGGCAGCAATTAAATATTCCCCTTGAAAAGCAATAGATGAATTTTGAGTGACTTTTTTTGTAGGGGTCACCCACTTTTCTGACTATTAATCCCAGTCACCCAGCGACCAACTGGGCAAAGTTTGAGAACCATACCATTAACGGTGTAAGAATGGCTGCAGTTTACATTTTCCCGGTGAAATTTGTATTTGTCTTCGCCCACTTTTTGGTTATGGGGATAAAAAGTATCCTATATGTTGTTCCAGGTAATGTACTATGTGTGTGCCAAATTTCATTTAAATCCATTCAGCCATTGTTGTCAATCAATACAATAAAAACCGCGCTGATATATAATATATATGGGTGACAATGGTGGTGCGCTGCCCCTTTAAATAGATATATCACAATGTAAACTCAATGGCTGCGCACAAATGATTACTGCAAACAAGTCTATTGTCTGCATCAAGTACAGTCCTGTAAACAAACAGTCCAACACTGTCAATCCAGTATACAGACAGTCCAACACTTCTTCCTAAGTTCCATGCTGCTTTGCCTCTGATCACCTTCGGCAAGCTATCACCACCACCACACCCCTCACAGTGGGCACTCACCGCCATTGTATGACCCTCTATTAGATGGGTCCTCAGCGCTTATGGAGTCATCAGGCCGCCCCCTGCCACTCAGGAATCTGGTCCACTTTGTTGAACTTGTTGCAGGATCATATACACCTTTATAACATAATCAGCTCTCATAGCGTAACACTGTAAAATCAGTTTTATTTTAAAAAGAATGCACACTTACAAACATGAGGCTTGGTGTTGGGCACAGAGTTTTAGTGGGCTCTACCCCAATCGTAGGCCGCCGGGTCGGCTTGCCGCGCTGACTTGGTCCACCTCCCGTGGTCACTCCACCTCACCCCTCTGGTGTCTGCAGGTTGCTAAAATGTGGTCGCGTAAGCTTGACCGGTTTCGTCGCTATAGCTGCTCCTCAGAAGCGCTTCTGAGGAGTCTATAGCGACGAAACCGGTCAAGCTTACGCGACCACATTTTAGCAACCTGCAGACACCAGAGGGGCGAGGTGGAGTGACCACGGGAGGTGGACCAAGTCAGCGCGGCAAGCCGACCCGGCGGCCTACGATTGGGGTAGAGCCCACTAAAACTCTGTGGCCAACACCAAGCCTCATGTTTGTAAGTGTGCATTCTTTTTAAAATAAAACTGATTTTACAGTGTTACGCTATGAGAGCTGATTATGTTATAAAGGTGTATATGATCCTGCAACAAGTTCAACAAAGTGGACCAGATTCCTGAGTGGCAGGGGGCGGCCTGATGACTCCATAAGCGCTGAGGACCCATCTAATAGAGGGTCATACAATGGCGGTGAGTGCCCACTGTGAGGGGTGTGGTGGTGGTGATAGCTTGCCGAAGGTGATCAGAGGCAAAGCAGCATGGAACTTAGGAAGAAGTGTTGGACTGTCTGTATACTGGATTGACAGTGTTGGACTGTTTGTTTACAGGACTGTACTTGATGCAGACAATAGACTTGTTTGCAGTAATCATTTGTGCGCAGCCATTGAGCCATTGTTGTGTGATTGAGTAACAAACATCCAAACATTCAAACGTATGCATTTTCAATATTAGATAGATAGATAGATAGATAGATAGATAGATAGATAGATAGATAGATAGATACTAGTGACTTAGGCCGTTTAAAAACAGGCTAGGTCTGTCCCTAATGCACCGTGCGCATGCGTGCACGCCAGCCCCTTCTGGCCCCGTCCTCCGGCTTTTGGCAGTGTCTCTTCGTCCCTGCACATGCACAGTGCACAAAAAGCACGGACGGACATGGGACGCAGGGACACTTGCCTTTTTATTAGGTAAGGTTGTTTTATATGCATGTTCTGTTGTAGTGTCTTAAAAAGTTTTTGTTTCTCAACCCATGTCTTTGTTTGATGTCTCCAGGTTCCATGCATGGACTGCAGAAACAACTTCTGTGGATCATGTTTGCAGCAGTTAAATGATGGCCTACCTCTCTGTCAGCTGTGCCGAAGGATACGCTCTACCTCCTTCACTCGGGATGAGTTATTAAAGCTAAAAGTAAAAGATCTTCGAGATTACTTGTCAATGAGAGACATACCAACGGATCTATGCCGAGAGAAAGAGGAACTAGTGCAGCTTGTTTTAACACTACAGCCTGTCTCGTACTCAAATGTGAATACTGCACCCTCCTTTCCCAATAATCAGAGCAACAACACAGAAGGCATTAATTCAACCCAAACGCAACCAACACAAGACATTCCAGCAGTAAGTAATTCAGATCACTCCTACACTATGCAGACATGACTGGGCCTATCTATAAGTGTGGTGGTCAGCTGATCAGCAGAAATGTACTTCTGCAGAAATAATTTTTTTTTTGTCAAGCTGCTGCTTGCCACATTTACCCCTGAGCAATAATCTCCAATTTAATATACTACTGCCTGTCCACATTACTTCCTACTATAATATACAGTGTGTGTGTATATATACGTATATGTATGTGTATACACATACATGAACATGTACCCGCACACAAACGCGCACCGCACACAAACGCGCACCCGCACACAAACGCGCACCCGCACACAAACGCGCACCCGCACACAAACGCGCACCCGCACACAAACGCGCACCCGCACACAAACGCGCACCCGCACACAAACGCGCACCCGCACACAAACGCGCACCCGCACACAAACGCACACCAGCACTCCTGCACACGCACACCAGCACTCCTGCACACGCACACCAGCACTCCTGCACACCAGCACTCCTGCACACGCACACCCGCACTCCTGCACACGCACACCCGCACTCCTGCACACGCACACCCGCACTCCTGCACACGCACACCCGCACTCCTGCACACGCACACCCGCACTCCTGCACACGCACACAAGCACTCCTGCACACGCACACAAGCACTCCTGCACACGCACACAAGCACTCCTGCACACGCACACCCGCACTCCTGCACACGCACACCCGCACTCCTGCACACGCACTCCTGCACACGCACTCCTGCACACGCACACCTGCACACGCACACGCACACCTGCGCTCCTGCACACTTGCACTCCTGCACACGCACACCTGCACTCCTGCACACTTGCACTCCTGCACTCCTGCACACGCACACTTGCACTCCTGCACACTTGCACACCTGCACTCCTGCACACGCACACCCGCACTCCTGCACACGCACACCCGCACTCCTGCACACGCACACCCGCACTCCTGCACACGCACACCCGCACTCCTGCACACGCACACAAGCACTCCTGCACACGCACACAAGCACTCCTGCACACGCACACAAGCACTCCTGCACACGCACACCCGCACTCCTGCACACGCACACCCGCACTCCTGCACACGCACTCCTGCACACCTGCACACGCACACGCACACCTGCGCTCCTGCACACTTGCACTCCTGCACACGCACACCTGCACTCCTGCACACTTGCACTCCTGCACACGCACACTTGCACTCCTGCACACTTGCACACCTGCACTCCTGCACACTTGCACTCCTGCACACGCACACCTGCACACTTGCACTCCTGCACACGCACACCTGCACTCCTGCACACGCACACCTGCACTCCTGCACACGCACACCTGCACTCCTGCACACGCACACCTGCACACGCACACCTGCACTCCTGCACACGCACACCTGCACTCCTGCACACTTGCACTCCTGCACACGCACACTCCTGCACTCCTGCACACTTGCACACCTGCTCTCCTGCACACTTGCACTCCTGCACACTTGCACTCCTGCACACTTGCACTCCTGCACACTTGCACTCCTGCACACGCACACCTGCACTCCTGCACACCAGCACTCCTGCACACGCACACCAGCACTCCTGCACACGCACACCAGCACTCCTGCACACGCACTCCTGCACACGCACACCCGCACTCCTGCACACGCGCACCCGCACTCCTGCACACGCACACAAGCACTCCTGCACACGCACACAAGCACTCCTGCACACGCACACAAGCACTCCTGCACACGCACACAAGCACTCCTGCACACGCACACAAGCACTCCTGCACACGCACACAAGCACTCCTGCACACGCACACCCGCACTCCTGCACACGCACACCCGCACTCCTGCACACGCACTCCTGCACACGCACTCCTGCACACGCACACCTGCACTCCTGCACACGCACACCTGCACTCCTGCACACGCACACCTGCACTCCTGCACACGCACACCTGCACTCCTGCACACGCACACCTGCACTCCTGCACACGCACACCTGCACTCCTGCACACGCACACCTGCACTCCTGCACACTTGCACTCCTGCACACGCACACCTGCACACTTGCACTCCTGCACACTTGCACTCCTGCACACTTGCACTCCTGCACACTTGCACTCCTGCACACTTGCACTCCTGCACACTTGCACACCTGCACTCCTGCACACTTGCACTCCTGCACACGCACACCTGCACTCCTGCGCACTTGCACTCCTGCACACGCACACCTGCACACTTGCACTCCTGCACACGCACACCTGCACTCCTGCACACGCACACCTGCACTCCTGCACACGCACACCTGCACTCCTGCACACCTGCACTCCTGCACACGCACACCTGCACTCCTGCACACGCACACCTGCACTCCTGCACACTTGCACTCCTGCACACGCACACTCCTGCACTCCTGCACACTTGCACTCCTGCACACGCACACCTGCACTCCTGCACACTTGCACACCTGCTCTCCTGCACACTTGCACTCCTGCACACGCACACCTGCACTCCTGCACACCTGCACTCCTGCACACTTGCACTCCTGCACATGCACACGTGCACTCGCACACCTGCACTCCTGCACACTTGCACTCCTGCACACGCACACCTGCACTCCTGCACACTTGCACTCCTGCACACCTGCACTCCTGCACACTTGCACACCTGCACTCCTGCACACTTGCACTCCTGCACACCTGCACTCCTGCACACTTGCACACCTGCACTCCTGCACACTTGCACACCTGCTCTCCTGCACACTTGCACACCTGCACACTTGCACACCTGCTCTCCTGCACACCTGCTCTCCTGCACACTTGCACTCCTGCACACTTGCACTCCTGCACACGCACACCTGCACTCCTGCACACGCACACCTGCACTCCTGCACACGCACACACACCTATTTGCCCCTTTCTGATTTTTTATTCTTTTGCATGTTTGTCACACTTAAATGTTTCTGCTCATCAAAAACCGTTAACTATTAGTCAAAGATAACATAATTGAACACAAAATGCAGTTTTAAATGATGGTTTTTATTATTTAGTGAGAAAAAAAAACTCCAAACCTACATGGCCCTGTGTGAAAAAGAAATTGCCCCCTGAACCTAATAACTGGTTGGGCAACCCTTAGCAGCAATAACTGCAATCAAGCGTTTGCGATAACTTGCAATGAGTCTTTTACAGCACTCTGGAGGAATTTTGGCCCACTCATCTTTGCAGAATTGTTGTAATTCAGCTTTATTTAAGGGTTTTCTAGTATGAACCGCTTTTTTAAGGTCATGCCACATCTCAATAGGATTCAGGTCAGGACTGTGACTTGGCCACTCCAAAGTTTTCATTTTGTTTTTCTTCAGCCATTTAGAGGTGGATTTGCTGGTGTGTTTTGGGTCATTGTCCTGCTGCAGCACCCAAGATCGCTTCAGCTTGAGTTGACAAACAGATGGTCGGACATTCTCCTTCAGGATTTTTTGGTAGATAGAATTCATGGTTCCATCTATCACAGCAAGCCTTCCAGGTCCTGAAGCAGCAAAACAACCCCAGACCATCTTACTACCACCACCATATTTTACTGTTGGTATGATGTTCTTTTCAAGGATTTTTATTGTCAAAGAAAGGTCATAACAAGATCAACAATAATAAACTGACAATAAATGGTCAAGATTTACAGAAAGATACATATGAAATGTACAATACGTCCATGAAATATAAAAACTTAAAACCAGAGATCATTAGTTTCTTAATATAAAAGTCATAAACCAATGATGAACAAAGTTCCACTCCCATAGGTATTTTTAAGAAAAGAAAACAAAGATTAAGACAATTCTTTTCAAGGGATATTAAAAGGTATATCTCCCGGGTCAAACAGAGATAAGTTATTAAGAAACACATTTTGAGACCGAAGTTCCCAGTTATGTAGGAAAATTGGGTAAGTATCATGTAGAGTATGATATAAGTAATCCACTAAGCGAATATCTTCAACTCTCTGAAGTACAGTATCTGTGTAATAGGAACAGCAGGTGTTTTCCAATTTCTGGCCACTGCCAATAAAATTGCACATATAATTACATAGTATATTATTTTCCATTTTTTAGGGACACTTTCATTATGTTTAAGTAATAGAACATGTTGGGGTTCCAATTTGATTGAAACTGAAGAGGCCCTAGATTATTCTTAAATTTATCCCAGATAGTGCTCACAATTGGACATTCCCAAAATAAGTGCAAATACGAGCCCTCATGGTTATATCCCCTAAAACATAGTGAGGAAACGTTAGGAAAGATTCTATGCAGTTTCATTGGGGTTCTATACCACCTTGTAGCTAATTTGATTGCTGTATCTCTAATCATTGGAGTTTTAGTAATTGACATCATGTTGTCACCAATTTTGTGCCAGTCCTCTAAAGAGAAATTTACCTGAAGCTCTGCCTCCCAATCTCCCATACTTTTAGTTTTAGTTGAATGAGAAAAGGGTATTCATATGCATGTAAAGTCCAGCTATAGGGGCGGAAGAAAGGTACATATTTTCATAAAAGGTGCAATTTAGAAGACCATAAGGGCTAGAGTGCTTCAAAAAGAAATGACGTATTTGTCTGTATCTAAAATATTCATGCATAGGTAAGTCCCTACCAAATTGTAAAGTCTGGAAGGAAATTAATTTATCTGCCAACCAAAAACGGTTGGAGGTAGTCATTGAGTTAGCTGTCCACCATTCAAATTGAGAATGATCCTGAAAGGCGGGTGGGAAATCAGGATGGCCTATATAAAAGATAGGCGTGGAGGTTTGGGAGAGCAGAGCCTCATACATTCCTTATAATATATGAGAACTTTGTTCTCTGGATCACTTATAAGATTCAAACCTTGCAGAGTAGCTTTTATATTAGATGAGAAGGTGGGTATAGATGCTAAATTATAGGGAAAAACTGAATCAGTCTCAAAGTGCATCCAAGGTGTATTTAGGGACTGAGAAAACCAAGGCAACATTTGTGCAAATCTAGCTGCAAGGAAATAATACCAGAGATTTGGAAGACCCACCCCTCCATTAGACTGAGATCTAAATAGATATACGTTCTTAAAGCGAGCAGGTTTTGAGCCCCAAATAAGTTTGGTAAATATTTTTTGAAATTTTATTATTCGAGAGCATCCAGGGTTAAGAGGAAGTGCTCTAAAATAATAAAGAATACGAGGTAGAATTACCATTTTCAGAGCTGTGGATTTACCCAACCATGATATTTTGTAATGTGACCATTCTTCTAAAGTATGGGATATAGATTTCAGTAGAGGAAGATAGTTCGCTTTATTGAGCGAGTCATAAGATGCTGTTAATTTAATACCAAGGTATGAGATGCTAGAAGTGACCCATTTAAAATCAAAATTGGCCTGATATAATTTAACTACCTGTGGTGGCAGGTTAACTGGGAGCACCTGAGATTTTGAGGTATTTACCTTTAAACCAGAAAGCTAGCTAAAATTATCCAGAAGTTGGAAGAGAATTGGCATAGAGGTAATCGGTTGTGACATAAATAGTAAGGCATCATCAGCGTATAAACTGATTTTATATTCTTTATCCTGTTTAACGTACCCCTTAATATCTGGGTTTAATTGAATGGCGAGGGATAATGGTTCTATTGCCATTGCAAACAAGAGGGGAGAGGGGACACCCCTGTCTGGTTCCCCGACTAACTAAAATTGGCTTGGTGAGAACCCCTGGAATACGAAGTTTCGTTTGAGGACTATTATACAGAGCCATCACTGCTTGCAAAAATGGACCCTGACTACCCATTTTTGTTAAAACTTGAATTAAATAGGGCCAAAGAACAGAGTCAAATGCTTTATGCAAATCAAGATTTAAGAGTAGAAAACGCTGATTAAATAATTTAGAGTCTGGTAAGATATTGCATGCAAGTCGAGTATTGTCTGTAGTTTGACGAGAGGGAATGAACTCAGATTGAGATGGCGAGATTAATGTAGTGATTACAGAGGCTAGACGGTTGGCCATAATTTTTGAGAATAATTTTACCTCATTATTCAACAATGAAATTGGTCGAAAATTCTGTGGAAGGGTGTGATCGAGATTAGGTTTTGGAATTAGTGAAACAAAAGCATTCGTGAGTTCCACTGGGAATTTTTGACCATTCAAAATAATATTATAAAGTATACAAAGTTGTGGGGCGAGTATTTGGGCAAATTTTTTATAGTACATACCAGTGAAGCCATTAAGCCCTGGGGCCTTAACATTTTTCAATGAGGAGATTGCATCCTCAATTTCTTTGATTGTTATTGGTGCATTAATGTTAGTAAGCTGGTCTGCTGATAACGAAGGGATCGGTAACGAATTCAGCCAGTCGTCTATCCTCTCTTCATTGGGTCTATGAGGGGCAGTAAATAGGTTTCTATAATAGTCCTCAAAGATTTCCATTACTTGGGATAGTCTCTAATGATCCTTTCTTGTTCTGAAGCTTATACAGATGGGGCGGTTTATAGAATTGCTGTAATTTCCTTGCAAACATTGTGCTAGAGGAGTTTCCATATAAGAGGAATTTGGCCTTAGAGAATTTTAATGCTTTTTCTGCCACTTCTGAAAGCAATTTATTCAGTGAGTGACGCTTTTCCCTGATAAGGAGTAAAGTCGCTTGGTCAGAGGAAGAAGCATGCATTTTATATAAATGATCTAACTCTCTTGTAAGAGTTAAAATAGATTTAGTTTTCTCTTTTTTCCTTCTAGCCGCCATCTGTATAAGCTTACCCCTAATAACAGTTTTATGTGCTGCCCACAAAACCCCAAAAGAGACTTCCCCATTATCATTTATAATGAAATATTCCTCCAAGGCCTGTTGTAGGTCACTTATTGTAGTGGGATCCTGTAAAAGAAGTTCATTAATTCTCCAGTTTTCAGGTAAAAAAGGGGTACCAATATCTTTCAGTTCAACTGAGATGATCTGATGATCTGACCATAAACACGTGACAATGTTAGCCGATTTAGAGCCTGCAAGCAATATGGGGGATAGAAAAAGGTAATCTAACCTTGCATATGTGTTCTGGGGATGCGAATAATAGGAATAGCTTCTATCTCCCATATTGTGTGCTCGCCACACATCTACTAGCTGATGAGTCTTTATTGCTCCATTAAGGCACCTAGGAAAGACTCTGCTACTTACAGATGCATTACTTCTGTCTATCAATGGGTTGTTCACACAGTTAAAGTCACCCGAAATTATTAAGTGATTGGAAAGGTAAGATTCTAAACGGGTGAAAACATTCTTTAAAAAAAGTCGCTTGAGATGTATGCGGTGCATATAAGTTAAATAATGTAACTTCTTTACCTTCTAACGTGCCCTGTAAGATCAAAAAACGACTTTCTGGGTCCTTATATACCTTTTTGACCTCAAAAGAGACTCCATTATGGAGTAATATGGCAACGCCTCTGGTCTTATTGGAAAAAGTGGTAAAAAAAATACTCTGCTATAAGATTTATCAAAAAATTTCGGAAAATTATTAGCTGCAAAATGCGTTTCTTGTAAAAAAAAAACAGTCCGCTTTCAACTGCTTATATTGTTTGAAAGCTTTTTTACGCTTTGCGGGCGAGTTGGGTGGAGTAAAGCCGGAGCAAGAAGCAGAGGTAGCCGCTAGTTGGGTCACAGTTAGAAGGGGTAGGGGAAAAAGTGACAGGGAGGCTAGTCCCGAGTTGTCCCTCACTAATAAGTATGCTTGTTTGCGTAATATTGGGGAGGATGATTCTGGAGTAGCAATGCTGCAGCAGGATGTGCTCCTTAGCAACCAAGGGGCAGACTGCTGTAACGAGAAAGGGAATAGGAGTGCAGCTAAGGCTAGACAGGTACTGGTGGTAGGGGATTCAATTATTAGGCGCACAGATAGGGTAATCTGTCGAAGAAACCGTGAATGCCGTACAGTCTGTTGCCTCCCGGGTGCTCGGGTTCGGCATGTAGCGGAAAGAATTGACAGATTATTGGGTGGGGCTGGGGAAGACCCAGCTGTCATGGTACACATTGGCACCAATGACAAAGTTAGTGGGAGATGGAAGGTCCTCAAAAATGATTTTCAGGTACTTGGAGATAAACTTAAAGCAAGGACCTCCAAGGTGGTGTTCTCTGAAATACTGCCAGTGCCACGCGCTACATCTGAGAGACAGAGGGAGCTTAGGGAGTTAAATAAGTGGCTGAGAAATTGGTGTAGGAAGGAAGGGTTTGGGTTCCTGGAGAACTGGGCAGACTTTGCAGTCGGCTACAGGTTCTACAGCAGGGATGGGCTGCACCTTAATGGGGAGGGTGCAGCTGCATTGGGGGAGAAGATGGCTAAACGGTTGGAGGAGATTTTAAACTAGGATCTGGGGGGAGGCGGGAGGATAAAGTCTCAATATGTAGACAAGATAAGGTAAAAAGACAGTTGGAGCCTAACATTATGGGGGGTGGAGACAGTGTAAAGATTAAGGAGGTTGGTAAAACTTCAAGTAGCCCATTTCGTGTAAACAAAATTGGTAAATGTGTTGGTAAAAATATAAAGTGCATGGTAACCAATGCTCGGAGCCTTGCAAATAAAATAGACGAACTAGAGTTCATTCTGAATGACAAAGGCTATGACATTGTGGGAATAACCGAGACATGGATGGATGAAAGCCATGACTGGATAGCTAATTTAAAAGGATACAATGTGTTTAGGAGGGATAGAACAGGGAAAAAAGGTGGAGGGGTTTGTCTCTTTGTTAAGAATTCTTTTACAGCTGTCCTCAACGATGAGATGGAGGAAGATTGCGAAGATGTGGAGTCCGTTTGGGTAAATATTCATGGTGGAAATAAAAGTTGCCAATTGCTTATTGGGGTATGCTACAGACCACCTCTTATTAATGAAGCTGCAGAACTGCGATTACTACAGCAGATTGAAAAAGCTGCAAGTAAAAACGAGGTCATAATTATGGGCGACTTCAACTTTCCAGACATTGACTGGGGTATTGAGGCTACCCATTCTGGTAAAAGCAGCAGATTTCTGGCAGCACTACAGGACAATTACTTGACTCAAATGGTAACAGAACCAACTAGGGGGAATGCGTTACTGGATCTGATCATTTCTAATAGACCAGATAATGTATCAAATGTGCAGGTTCAAGAACATTTGGGAAATAGTGATCACAACATGATAACGTTTGATCTGGTGACTGATAGGCCACGGGGCAGCGGGACCACTAAAACTATGAAATTTTAGAAAAGCAAAGTTCAATCAAATTAGGCAGGCACTAAGTTTGGTGAACTGGGATAATGTACTACAAGGGGACGACACTGAAGGGAAATGGCAAGCTTTTAAACGTATTCTCAATCAATATTGTAGTATGTATATCCCATATGGAAACAAAATGTCTAGGAATAAAAAAAGGCCTCTATGGATGAATAGAAAGGTTAGGGATAAAATGAAGAGGAAAAAGAATGCCTATAAGGTCCTAAAACAGGAGGTGACTGAGGCTGCACTAAGCAATTATAAGGAGTGCAATAAAAATTGTAAAAAAGAAATTAGGCTGGCAAAGATCGAAGCTGAAAATCAAATCGCTAGGGATATCAAATCTAACCCAAAAAAGTTTTACAAGTACATCAACTCTAAAAAAAGAAAGGTTGACTGTATAGGAATCCTAAAGGATGAGGGTGGGAACTCAATGGTGGACGACCAAGGTAAGGCAGAGTTATTAAATGCTTTCTTTGCTTCTGTCTTCACAAAGGAAACAGCACTGTTGCAAATTACAGAGGCAGAAGAGTCTCAATCTTCTAACTGTAATATTAAATACTTAACGCAGGAAGAAGTAAAGGCAAGACTAAATAAATTAAAAATAGACAAGGCACCTGGCCCGGATGGCATGCATCCTCGGGTCCTAAGAGAATTAAGTTCAGTTATAGCTAAGCCCCTTTATCTTATCTTTTGTGACTCTCTTGCAACTAGCAGAGTCCCAGTGGATTGGCGTACAGCCCACGTTTTCCCATTATTTAAGAAGGGCAAAAAATCTGATCCAGGAAATTATAGACCTGTAAGCTTAACATCAGTTGTATGCAAACTATTTGAGGCGTTACTAAGAGATACTATACATGACTTCATAGTAGAAAATAATCTTATTTCTCAGCATCAACATGGGTTTACTAAAGACAGGTCCTGTTTGACTAACATGCTCAGCTTTTATGAGGTAGTGAATGCTAATATGGATATTGGGAATGCTGTAGATGTGATATACTTGGACTTTGCAAAGGCCTTCGACACTGTTCCCCACAGAAGTCTGGTGCAAAAGTTGAGGATGCAAGGACTGGGGAAGAGTTTGTGTGCATGGATAGGGAACTGGCTAATGGACAGAAAACAAAGAGTTGTGGTCAATGGATCGTACTCAAAATGGAAGACTGTTAGCAGTGGGGTCCCACAGGGGTCTGTACTGGGTCCAGTGCTCTTCAATTTATTTATTAATGACCTAGTAGATGCAGTAGTGAGCAATGTTGCTATTTTTGCAGATGATACAAAATTGTGCAGAATCATCAACTCTCAGGAAGATAGTGTCATATTGCAACAGGATCTGGATAGGATGGCTATATGGGCACATACATGGCAGATGAAATTCAATGTTGACAAATGTAAAGTCATGCATTTTGGTCGTACCAATGGTCTAGCACCATACAAAATAAATGGGATACAGTTGGGAACATCAAACTTGGAGAAGGACTTAGGAGTACTCATCGACAACAAGTTAAATAATCGTACTCAATGCCAAGCCGCTGCAGCTAAAGCGAACAAAACTTTGGGATGCATTAAAAGGGAAATAAAAACTCGAGATGCTAGCATAATATTGCCCCTGTTTAACTCTCTAGTAAGGCCACATCTGGAATATGGAATTCAGTTCTGGGCACCACATTACAAAAAAGATATTGCAGTTTTAGAGCAGGTGCAGAGACGAGCTACAAAATTGATACGTGGGATGGAAGGTCTCGCTTACCAAGAAAGGTTAGATAAACTGGGTTTATTTAGTCTAGAGAAAAGACGCCTTAGAGGAGATCTAATTAACATGTATAAATACATTAGAGGGCAATATAATAGCTTGGCGGATGAGCTTTTTGTCCCTAGGCCTTCTCAAAGGACTAGAGGACATGAGCTGCGCATGGAGGAGAAACGTTTTAGCCATTTATTTAGGAAAGGGTTCTTTACAGTAAGAGTGGTTAAGATGTGGAATGCATTGCCACAGGAAGTCGTTATGGCAAACTCTATACCTGCATTTAAAGGGGGCTTAGATGCTTTCCTTGCGTTGAAAGACATCCATGGCTACAATTACTAGGTTATGCCTAATGATGTTGATCCAGGGATTTTATCTGATTGCCATCTGGAGTCAGAAAGGAATTTTTCCCATTTGGGGCTGATTGGACCATGCCTGGTGGGGTTTTTTTCGCCTTCCTTTGGATCAACAGGGGTATGTGGGGGACGGGCTGGAGTTGTACTTTGTACTGGTTGAACTCGATGGACGTATGTCTTTTTTCAGCCAAAATAACTATGTAACTAGGAGTTAAAGCCCTGGGTGTTATGGCTTATCATGCAAAGAGGCATAGGGTATCAGAATGAGAAAAGATAAGCTTATATGATATCACTATAATAAAACAACCAGAGGCACAGCCACATATATTATAATTCGTCGTATACCTAGGAATGACCCGGGAGAATATAATATAAAACATCAACAGAACCCGATAACAGCAATAGGAGAGTACTGTTGGTATGATGTTGTTTTGATGAAATGCTGTGTTACTTCTACGCCAGATGACACGCACCTTCCAAAAAGTTCAACTTTTGTCTCGTCGGTCCACAAGGTATTTTCCCAAAAGTCTTGGCAATCATTGAGATGTTTTTTAGCAAAATTGAGACGAGCCTTAATGTTCTTTTTGCTTAAAAGTGGTTTGCGCCTTGGATATCTGCCATGCAGGCCGTTTTTGCCCAGTCGCTTTCTTATGGTGGAGTCGCGAACGCTGACCTTAATTGAGGCAAGTGAGGCCTGCAGTTCTTTAGATGTTGTCCTGGGGTCTTTTGTGGCCTCTCAGATGAATTTTCTCTGCGCTCTTGGGGTAATTTTGGTCGGCCGGCCACTCCTGGGAAGGTTCATCACTGTTCCATGTTTTTGCCATTTGAGGATAATGGCTCTCACTGTGGTTCGATGGAGTCCCAAAGCTTTAGAAATGGCTTTATAACCTTTACCAGACGGATAGATCTCAATTACTTTTGTTCCCATTTGTTCCTGAATTTCTTTAAATCTTGGCATGATGTCCAGCTTTTGAGGTGCTTTTGGTCTACTTCTCTGTGTCAGATAGCTCCTATCTGAATGATTTCTTGATTGAAACAGGTGTGGCAGTAATCAGGCCTGGGGGTGACTACAGAAATTGAACTCAGGTGTGATAAACCAAAGTTATTTTTTAACAAGGGGGGCAATCACATTTTCACACAGGGCCATGTAGATTTGCAGTTTTTTTCCTCACTAAATAATAAAACCATCATTTAAAACTGCATTTTGTGTTCAATTATGTTATCTTTGACTAATAGTTAACGGTTTTTGATGAGCAGAAACATTTAAGTGTGACAAACATGCAAAAGAATAAGAAATCAGGAAGGGGGCAAATAGTTTTTCACATCACTGTGTACACACACACACACACACACACACACACACACACACACACACACACACACACACACACACACACACACACACACACACACACACACACACAATCACACCAACACACACACACACACACTCTCACACTCACACACAATGTAAATGTAAATTTTGGACGCTGTTCCTGACCCAGTGACACACTTCCTGCACACATGGTAGAATAGGAATGAAGCTGATGTGGTGTGTTTGTATATCCCCTCACTGATGCTGCTTGTTCTCCTGGCAGCTCTCCTTGCTAGATTTGGCAATCCTCCATGGGTTCTAGCGTAACGTAAGGCAGCATATGAGCATGTGTGCGCTGCCTAACAGTAGTTTATAGGAGCTAGCCAGATCTAGCCAGCAGTAATGAGACCATAGCTCATAGGAGGTTAGACCAGCAGGGCAGTGCTGTACTGTTAAACTAGTGTTTGCTGGCCACCCATAAAGCACTACAATACAGGTTAAAAGTGGCCTGTATTGTGCTTTTTTTTCACATCAATATCCGTCTGGTTCGATGGAATCTGCTAGAAATCAATGTCCCACCACAATAGTCCAAACGATCATTGAATCAATTTTTGGAAGAAATTAAGAGCTTGTACTGGATGGAAGATATTGCTCGATCGCCATTGGGTCTTTAGTGGCAGCAGATCGATGGCTGAAATCTATTAAAAATCTCTGCAGTGTGGAAGGATTTGATCAGATGGATCCCTCTCTGATTAGATTATGATCTGAGATTTATCTTTTGGCCGCATTGATCAGTGTATGACCAACTTAAGAAATCTGATGACAGCAGAACAGTTTTGATCCCTCTAGATCCTCGTTAACATTTTGAGAACCAGAGGTTTATACCTCCCAGTGACTAGGCCATTTTTTTACAAATTCCACACTTCGTAACTTAAAGGGTCACTTAAGGCAACCAAAAAAAAAAGTTTTACTCGCCTGGGGCTTCTACCAGCCCCCTGCAGCTGTCCGGTGCCCATGCTACTATTGCGGCCAGGAATGCGAATAATCACTCGCGTTCCCAGGCCTGTCAGCGCCTGTCGCCGAAAACGGAAGTAGCTTCCGGCGGGGACAGGATGATCAGAGCGAGACTGCGTGGGCACGGGACAGCTGCAGGGGGCTGGTAGAAGCCTCAGGTGAGTAAAACTATTTTCTTTTGGTTGCCTTAAGTGTCCCTTTAATGGTTTATTGCTCGGTCATACAACTTGGAATCCAAATGCATTTTACCCCCATATCTTCTCACTAGTAGTGCTTTCTTTTGGTGGTATCTGATTGCTGCTACAGGTTTTTTTTGTTTGTTTTTATTAAAAAAGACCTACATTTTTACATTTTTATCTCCCCCCTTCCCCTCTTAATTGGCCCTACACTACCTTACTTACATCAGGCTATGACAGGGATTCGATTGTGAGGCCATCAGAGGGTCAGTTAGTGACAAGACAATATACTCCTGTACAGCACTGCGCAAGATGTCAGTGCTATATACACTTTCGTTTTTGTTATAAATAAAAAGAACAGCCTGCCACTGTTGATCAGCCGCTGGCAGGCTGATCGCTGGTGCCCGTTGTTTATAGTGATGGGAGCTTGTTCTCGTGCCAGCGCAAGCTCCCGACTAATCTCGCTCCTTGCGAGATAACGCCATATGGTATCATGGAGGAACAGCTAAGCCACTGATCTGCGTTTGTCGGTCAGCAAGTGGTTAAAGCCTGCATGGAACCAGCCAAAGCCAACCAGTGCATAACTTGCTGATAACTTGACTAAGGGCTGGTTCAGAAAGACGTCTGGCGCTAACTTGTACCACCCAGGATGAAACGAGATGATGGGGTTGATCGCAGCGTTTGCACAAATGATGGTGTATCATACCGGCAGTTGTCTATTCACTTCAATGACAAGAACCATGGCAGTTGGTTAACACCGTATAGACATTTGTGTGAACCAGCCCTAAACCCAAAATCAAAGGTAAATTGTAAATAAATAGCAGTCAGGATGAATTGTTATAAAATAGAATTTAGTACTGTAAATCCTCAATCTCTTTCAGAATTTGCCTTGTTTGGTTCTGGGCTTGGCTGGGCTTAAATTAGTTCAAGATGAACTTTAACCTAGGATTAAACTTAATTGCAATCTGTAGACGATAACTCTTTTCCCATCAGAAATCTTTACCTTTTCTCAGAGGTAAGAGAGGACACTCTGAGTTCAGGTCCACTTTAAGGGCCCATTTCCACTATCACGAATTCGCATGCGGTTTTCGCATGCGAATTCGCATAGCATTGCAAGTTAATGGGACTGTTTCCACTTGTCAGAATTCCTTTGCGTTTTTCTGTGCAGAAAAAATTTCCATGGCAGAGCCATCAGAATTCGCGTACCGCTATGCGAATCGCATACAATGTATTTAATAGGAAATTTCTCAGTTTTCAGCCATTATAGTTTTAAAATAATACATGCCTCCATAATTAAAACTCACGTATTGTATTTGCCCATATGTCCCGGTTATTACACCGTTAAAATTATGTCCCTATCACAATGTATGGCGACAATATTTTATTTGGAAATAAAGGTGCATTTTTTCCATTTTGCATCTATCACTATTTACAAGTTTAAAATAAAAAAAATATAGAAATATTTCATCTTTACATTGATATTTAAAAAGTTTAGACCCTTAGGTAAATATTTACATGGTTTTTTTTTTGTTTTTTTTTATTGTAATGGTTTTTTTTTTTTATAGTAAACAATTTATTTGGGTAGTTTTGGGAGGGTGGCAGGTAAACAATAGATTTATAATGTAAATGTGTGTTCATTTTTATTTCTTTTTCCTTACAGTTGTAGTTTTACTTTTTGGCCACAAGATGGCGGCCATGAGTTTGTTTACATGACGTCACTCTAAGCGTAACACTTCGGGGAGGGAACAGCCAGAAAAAGCACAGCTTCCGAGAGAAGCTGTCGCTTTTTCAGCAGGGGAGAGGAATCAGTGATCGGGCACCATAGTCCGATACATTGATTCCTTGGCTACCGAATCCGCGGCCGGGAGTGCGCGTGGTAGCGCGCATGGTTCCTGGACGTAGTTTCTACGTCCAGGAACCAAAATAGGTTAATTAACATAACTAATGTAACATAACCATTTCAGCCCGCGGGGATTTTTCACCTTATGCATCGGAGGAATTTTCACCTCCCATTCATTCGCTAATAACTTTATCACTACTTATCACAATTTATTGATCTATATCTTGTTTTTTTCTGCCACTAATTAAGCTTTCTGTGGGTGGTACATTTTGCGAAGAGCCACTTTACTGTAAATGCATTTTTACAGGATTAATAAGAAAAAATGGAAAAAATTCATTTCTCAGTTTTCAGCCATTATAGCTTTAAAATAATCCATGCTACCATAATTATAACCTATGTATTTTATTTGCCCGTATGTCTCGGTTATTAATACAATTTAAATTTTGTCCCAATCACAATGTATGGCGCCAATATTTTATTTAGAAATAAAGGTGCATTGTTTCCGTTTTGCGCCCATCACTATTTACAAGCTTATAACTTAAAACATGTTTGTAGTATACCCCCTTCAAATGCATATTTAAAAAGTTCAGACCCTTAGGTAACTATTTGTGTTTTTTTTTTTTTTGTTTTTGTTTTTCCCCATTCAAAATTTTATTTGTGGAATATTTTGGTGTGGGACATAAACAGTCAATTTTTAATGTTGCTGTATGAGTAAATTGTAATGTAAAAAAAAGTGTAGATGTAGTTTTACTATTTGGCCACAAGATGGCCACCTTCATTTTTGGTTTCCCTCCTTGTACTTCTCGCTAAGCGGAAGTACAAGGGGGATGCGGAAATTCTTCCAGGCAGAAGAACTGAAGCCTCACGGGTGAGCGCTTCGGTTTTTCTGCGGGGAACAGGGATCGGTGATCGGGAACCATGTTCCCTTTCACTGATCCCAGGGCTACCGGGGGACACGGGGGCGCGCCCGCGATCGCGCGCAGGAGCGAGGGAGCGCAGCAGAGCAGTCGCCCGGACGTGAGCTTCACGTCTGGGTGGCTGAAATGGTTAATGACAGCATGTTTGTTTAGACTGAAGTTTCTCTTTAAGCTACGTACACACATATGACAACGATCGTTCATTGTGAACGACGAACGAACTTTTAAATGACGAAAGAACGACCTAAGTAAAGTTAGCTTTCAAAGGTGTGTAACGATCTGATCGTTAGAACGAACGTTACATCACAGAAAGCAACTATTGCGCTTGCGCATAAAAATGAACATTTCCATGCAGAGATAGCAAAATGCGTATGTCAAGCCTAGTACGAACGACCGTTTTTCCAACGATGTACTTCTTTTGCAAACGATCGTTGTTGGAAAAAATCCGCCAAGCTAGATCGTTCGATTTTGACGATCTAGCTCGTCCGTCGTTAGACTTGATGGTCGTTGGCTGCTTTTTTTTTTTTTTTTTTTAAACTATCTTCGTTTGAAATGATCGGGGAACTATAGTTTCAAACGACTATAGTCACATGTGTGTACGCATCTCTACTCTCATCACCCTCAGTAGATCTTGTACATAAGTAGGCTATAGGTAAGGCCTTGGCTTCACTGCATAATGACTGACTTTAAAGTGGATCCGAGAAACTTTTACTCATTGCATAATTGTGTTCCTTACATATAGTTTATAGGGCATTCCTCAAGCCAAATACTTTTTTTTTTTGTTTAATTTTGGTTTAATACTCTTATTCCCTGTAAACTTAACAAGCCTCACCAACAGCTTTTCAGAGAGCCTTGGCGCTCAGTCCCAGGTAGCAAGGGCTTATGGGAGCTCAGTCTGGGGAGGAGGAGGTTACTAGCCAGAGATTTCAGAGGCAGAGGGGAGGCGGTGGGGGGAGTGAAATTTTCCACAGGTTGAGAGCTGAAGATGCTATCGGCTTGCCTCAGTGTAGTGTGACAAACAGAACATGGCTGCCCTCGTATCACAGCAATAAATAATCATAAAATTTTGAAGCTGTTTGCAGCTAGATTTGCTGTCTAAACGGTCTAAACTTTAGATACCATATATATAGACAAGTTACTTGTTATAGTTACTTTTTCATCTCGGATCCGCTATAACTTTAAATGTAACTCCATTGATAGATTAAGGTAACCTTTGGAAGTAATTTGTAGGTTCTTGGAGTTTATTGAGAAATTGCAATGGAAATTTTCGCATTAACACTGAAACTTATGCAGTTCAAGGGACCAATGCATTTTCCAAATCACATATACAAATTCTGATGTGAAATGCACAGTGTGCTAGTGGAAATAGGCCCTTATACAAGTGCTTGGAAGGGGTAACAGAAAAGCCTCCCTTCAGTAACTCTCACAGTTTCCTTGTGCACCTTGTCCAGCCATAAAGAATGACATAGGCAAATATTCAGGTGATAAGCTGCTAACCTTCGTCACTCTCCTTATCTGTGACATTGCCTGTGCTTCCTTGATTTAGCTCTGCTTTATAACACCCAATTATTTCATATCATGTAACCAGAGTAGTCTACCATAGATCAGCCCATATCTTATTTACAAAGCTGCTTTGTGTACTTGGTCTTGCCATGTGCTTGGCTCAGCCTATCAAACGTTAATTAAAGTTGATGCAGGAACAGCTGTAATTGTTGTCCATAGCAACCAGTTTTACATCAGCTGTCATTCCTCCTAGTGAAGAAAATGATTGGATCTGTACCCAGTTGAGACAATGGCCTCTATTCACTAAGCATTACCGCATTTGGTAATGCTAAAAACAGCTGATTTTACAGATCAACTTCCCTAATTTCAATTCACTAAACCTGTTACTGCATTGAAAATTAGAGTTACCGACTAGTGAAGTAAATTACCGACTTACTTGCGGTAATTGCCTCGGGAAATGTAAAGAAATTGCAATTCGCAAAGATTTACCTATTCGGTAAATCGGGCAAAAGTTTTTGATATTTTTGCCAGCTCATAGCAGCTGGTAACTTACTTTTTCCATGCTCTCTGTGCGGTAACTTGACAGACAGTCTCTAGGGAGAGAGCTGCACAGTCCTGCTTCTCAGCTGATTTGATGCAACAGGGATTCCAGCGGTTCATTTACTGTATCAGAGCAGAGGAAGGTGACATTTTTGGGGGCTTTTCTGCATCCCTTTAGATGTGAAAATCTGTATTCTGTCATACAGAAGCGCTCCCCCGGTGGCTGCAGCACATCTAAAGGGATGTCAGATGCACTGTAAAGAAAACCCTAATTCATACATGCAGCTCCCTGCCTGAATTCCATGGTAGTTAAGGGGGTAGGGGGATGGTGGTTAGGGTTTGGGGATAGATTATAAGTATGATCGAGCTTACATTTAGGGATAGCATGTTAGTGTTAGGTGTTGGTAGAGGGGTTACTGTTAGACATGCAGTTTGTACAGAGGTTAGTATTAGGCAATACTAGGCAGGTTAGTGTTAGGCGTAGGCAGAGGAGTTAGTGTTAGTAGGTAGTGGAAAAGATTGATTTTCAAATTTGATAATCGGATGAAAATCTATGCCGCCAAGAGCATGGCCAATTGACGATGCAACTAATTTTGGGACGAAATAGGCCAAATGTATTGATTGGACATGCTGCAAGATGTCTGGTTGATCGTGGTTGATCACATGCACGGTGGTTACGGTGAGCGAAGCAGCAAATATGACAAAGCCCCGCGCTGTTCCCCCTTGTGTCTAAATGTACCCCCTGTGTGTACATTACCTGTCCCATGTCACCCACTACACTTCTGCTTCTCCCTCTTCCATTTTCGCCTCACTGTGCCAGTGTATAGCACTTGGTGTGTGTGAAGCTGTACGCACCACATGCTAAACCAGGGGTCAAGAATTTTTTTGCCTGAGAGTCATAAACGCTACATTTTTAAAATGTAATTCTGTGAGAACCATACAATATGTTTCAAACTGGCACAGTGCACATGCGCAGCAGAGGGCTCACGTCCTTGTTGCCATGGTTATGTGTATACAGTTGATCCTATGAGCAGCGGAGTGTCAGACACATCTTCAGCTTCTCTTGTTTCAGCAACATCAACAATTTCCCAGAGAGCCAGACGGGAGAAATACTGACTAACAGCTTGTACAATTAACTAGCTGCCTTGGGGGTAGATTCACTTTGTAGGACGAGATCCCCGCACTTTGACCCGATAGGCTGCCTGTCAAGTGACAGGCAGCCTATTGGGCCAGTCAAAGTGCAGTGATCTCGTCCTACAAAGTCACTGGACCTGACAGGGTCCAGAGTGGGAAAATTGGAGCAGCTGTTCGTTTTGGGGTAGCGTGAGTAAGTTAGTAGTGCATGCTACAGCTGCGTTGCTTGAGCATTGTAGCTTAGTGGCTCAACCCCTACTGATTTGTATGTGAGCCAGATGTAGACATCAAGAGCCACATCTGGCTCCCGAGCCATAGGTGGTTCCCTACCCCTGTGCTAACCGCTGGCGGTGTTTGAGGCACAAATGGAGGAGAGGGAAGCGGAAGATGTACAAGAAACCCACCTACAACCCAGCCAGCATATGTCGCACTCTTAGATATGAAGGATCAAAAATTGACCACAAAAATATTTAATTGCAAAAGTATGAAAATTTATTGTTCAGTGTAAAAAAGCTTTTTTGTAGCACATCTACATAAGCATAAGTCGGTGGATGACACACCACACGCAAGATGCGTCCACATAACCCATCCCATCAATAAAACAATATTTGGCCTGTATGCAGATCACACTGGTATCCTCATTAACCTCTAGTAAACTATGTGAGATACACTTGGTCCACCCTATGGGCCATATGGCCAAGCGAAAAAATCCGTCAAAAAAATCTCACATAGAGGTCAGAAAGAAACAATTAAGACCAGTGTGATCATGCACATAAGGCCGCCAAGCCAGCCATAACAATACAGCATGATCAGCAAATCATTCACACATCTGGGCCCATTCAACCACCCAATATAGAATAACCCTATGCCAGCATATAGCTAGCAATAGACAAATTCAGTGGTACCATCCGGAAGCGGAAGATGGATGGGCAGCGCACAGTGGGAAGCATAGGACAGGTAATGTATAAATGCACACATGGGAGAGGGAGGGGGGGGGGGGGGGGGGCAGCAGTGAGGAGGTGGATTCCGTAGATTACAGCATGCAATCTCTATCAGGATTTAGCCTGTGGTGTATGGGCAGCTGACAGATCTCTCTAATCCGATTCAATCATAGAGAGATCTGTCCATCATCGCTCGATGTATGGTTACCTTAACTGCTTTAGAAAATGTCTGCGCTGTATAAATTCATAGTTATAGTTTCATACATAAATACGTAAATATATAATATATTAATTGTAATTTATTATATTCTAATTCTCAACAGACAAACCAAAGCATATTGCCTAATCTGGATGATGGAGAACAAGTACTAATAGGCGACCAACAGGAGGATGAGACGGAGGTAATGCTTTGCGTAAAGCTATTTATTCATGTTGTTGCGTTAATACTATATAACTGGTTTGCCTTATTTTGTGTCTGTTATTGTAAATCTCCCTTTAAAACTTGTAATACCATAACTTACTGGATAAAGTTTTTTTTGTTTTTTTTCTACTCCCATAATCTGGCCAAAGACCCTTTCTACATTTATATCCTTTGTACATTTATAGTGTGTGTGTGTGTGTGTGTGTGTGTGTGTGTGTGTGTGTGTGTGTGTGTGTGTGTGTGTGTGTGTGTGTGTGTGTGTGTGTGTGTGTGTGTGTGTGGTGTACGTTGTTAAATTTATTTTTCTTTCAAATTCATCTTTTTTTTCCGTTTGTTTTTGTTTAGAACTAATATAAATGGATAACAAATCGAACATCCATTGAGAGAGAGAGATAAAAATCTAAATATATATATATATATATATATATATATATATATATATATATATATATATAATATTTGCAAAAGTTTGGGCATACTTGTTAATCGTCATGGTTTTCCTGTATAAATCGTTGGTTGTTGCAATAAAAAATGTCAGTTAAATATATCATATAGGAGACACACCGTGATATTTGAGAATTGAAATCAAGTTTATTGGATTTACAGAAAGTGCACAATAATTGTTTAAAGCAGTAGGATCAGCCATACTATGCCAGGGGAAAAAAACACATATATAAGTAGCTAAATACTTGATCTACTTACATAACACATGTATTATACTGTCCACGCTTTGATTTCAGTGAATGTTATATAGTAAATGAGGAGAATTCTGTTCCTGGTGGGGGCCATGTCTTTTACCCACAGTTAAGGCTAACTCGTGATGTCATTTCTGCCCTTTACTTTTTTTCTTGTCTCCTCCAATCGCTGAGTCGCCTCAGCCTTGCTTGTGAACACAAGTGAGTAGGGGATTAGGTTTCAGATAAGGAGCTTGCAGGCAAATAAAGGGAAGAGGAGGAATAGATTATAGATAAAAAGAACCCCCAGCATGCAATTCTTTGGCACAGACTACTAAAGGGTCAGTGTTCCTAAGGTATGTGATAACTCCAAATCATAACAGCAGAAAAAGTTTTGAAAGTTTTGAATGCAGGATTAGTATCTTTATCACTTAATACACTCAGACCAGTTGCTGTTGAAATTTGATTTTTATGGTGACGATACCGCTTTAAAATTAGGCAAGTGCATACATTTGGGCACTGTTGTCATTTTACTGATTCCAAAAACTTTAGAACTAATTATTGGAACTCAAATTGGCTTGGAAAGCTCAGTGACCCCTGACCTTCATACACAGGTGAATCCAATTATGAGGAAGTATTTAAGGGGGTCAATTGTAAGTTTCCCTCCTTTTTTAATCTTCTCTGAAGAGTAGCAACGTGGGGGTCTCAAAACCACTCTTAAATGACCTAAAGATAAAGATTGTTCACCATCATGGTTTAGGGGAAGGATACAGAGTTGTCTCAGAGATAACTGTCTCCACAGTTAGGAACATATTGAGGAAATGGAAGACCACAGGCTCAGTTCAAGTTAAGGCTCGAAGTGGCAGACCAAGAAAAATCTTGGATAGACAGAAGCGACGAATGGTGAAAACAGTCAGTCAACCCACAGACCAGCACCAAAGACCTACATCATCTTGCTGCAGATGGAGTCACTGTGCATCGTTCAACTATTCGGCGCACTTTACACAAGGAGATGCTGTATGCGAGAGTGATGCAGAGGAAGCCTTTTCTCTGCCCACAGCACAAACCGAGCTGCTTGAGGTATGCTAAAGCATATTTGGACAAGCCTGCTTCATTTTGGAATAAGGTGCCGTGGACTGATGAAACTAAAACTGAGTTATTTAGGCATAACAAGGGGCGTTATGCATGGAGGAAAAACACAGCATTCCAAGAAAAACACCTGCTACCTACACTAAAATATGGTGGTGGTTCCACCATGCTGTGGGGCCAGTGAAGGGACTGGGAATCTTGGTAAAGTTGAGGGATGCGTGGATTTTTATTTTATTTTTTATTTATATAGCACCAACATATTCCGCAGCGCTTTACAAAGCACAATAAGACAAGGGGAACATAGATACAACTAACAAATGTACAGCAGAGTTCCAAACAGCACACATATTGTTACAAGAACAGTAAACATTAGGAGGATGACCCTGCCCTTGCGGGCTTACAATCTAATGGGTTGTGGGGGACACACTAGATAAGGGGGTGGAGGATGGATGAGGCAGTGATTCTTTGCCTCTGATTACATTGTGACAGAGAAGTAAATAAGGGCTATAGAATGTTATAAGCTTGTCTGAAAAGGTGTGTTTTAAGAGTGCGTTTGAAGATGTCCAGGTTTGGAGCATGACGTACAGGCTGTGGAAGAGAGTTCCAGATAAGGGATGATGCTCGTGTAAAGTCCTGGATTTCACTCAGTATCTGGAATGGCCTTCTCAGACCTGAATAAGAGCTGTCCATGCTTGGAACCCATCAAACCTGAATGAACTAGAGATGTTTTGTAGAGAGGAATGGTCCAAATTACCTTCAACCAGAATCCAGACTCTCATTGGAACCTACAGGAAGCATTTAGAGGCTGTAATTTATGCAAAAGGAGGATCTACTAAATATAGATTTTTTTTTTTAATTTTTTTTTTAATGCACCTGCCTTATTTTGTTTAACCACTGCCGACCGCGCACTCATAACGTGCGTCGGCAAAGTGGTAGCTTCAGGACCAGCAACGCACATCTGCGTCGCCAGCTGCAGGCTAATTAATCAGGAAACAGCCGCTCGCGCGAGCGGATGCTTCCTGTCAATTCACGGCGGGGGGCTCCGTGAATAGCCTGCGGGCCGCCGATCGCGGCTCGCCGGCTAAATGTAAACACAAGCGGAAATGATCCGCTTTGTTTACGTTTGTACAATGCTGCTAACAGTAGCAGCGTTGTACTAGATCAGCGATCCCCGGCCAATCAGCGGCCGGGGATCGCTGTCACATGACAGGCAGGAGCCTGTTAGAGGCTGCACAGGACAGATCCGTTCCTGTGCAGCCTCCGATCTCCGGGGAAGGGAGGGGGAATCCTGCGGTGGAGGGGGCTTTGAGTTGCACCCCCCGCCAGCCACACGCAGGCAGGAGCGATCCACCCCCCCAGCACATCATCCCCCTAGTGGTGAAAAAGGGGGGCGATCTGGTCGCTCTGCCTAATGTTTGATCTGTATATAGAACAATTTGTCCGCAACACCAGCAATAGGAGAACGATCAGATAAATGGGTTAAGTGTGCTGGAGCTCAAAAGACATATGAAATGGGGAGAGGGAAAGAAAGCCCCTAGTCAAGCACCACTTAAGTGGTGCTTGACTAGGGGCTTTCTTTCCCTCTCCCCATTTCTAATGTTTGATCTGTGCTGGGGGCTGTAGATCCCACCCAGCACAGAGATCAGTAAACAGCGCTGGCCCTTAAGGGGGGGTAAAGGCTGGGTCCTCAAGTGGTTAAACAATTCTTGCACACTCTGTAAATCCAATAAACTTTATTTCAATTCTCAAATATCACTGTGTGTGTCTCCTATATGATATATTTAACTGACATTTTTTATCGTAACAGATTTATACAAGTACATCATGACAATTAACAAGGTTGTCCAAACTTTCACATCCCACTGTAATTACTACTAACGATTGCAATAAGACAGAAGCTACATACAGGACACACTTAAAGGGATACTGTAGGGGGGTCGGGGGAAAATGAGTTGAACTTACCCAGGGTTTCTAATGGTCCCCCGCAGACATCCTGTGTTGGCGCAGCCACTCACCGATGCTCCGGCCCCGCCTCCGTTTCACTTCAGGAATTTCAGACTTTAAAGTCTGAAAACCACTGTGCCTGCGTTGCCATGTCCTCGATCCCGCTGATGTCACCAGGAGCGTACTGCGCAGGTCCAGTATTGGTCTGTGTCTGCGCAGTACGTCCCTGGTGACATCAGCGGGATCGAGGACATGGCAACACGGGCGCAGTGGTTTTCAGACTTTAAAGTCAGAAATTCCAGAAGTGAACTGGGGGCGGGGCCGGAGCATCGTGAGTGGCTGCGCAGGCACAGGATGTCTACGGGGGACCGTTAGAAGCCCCGGGTAAGTGCAACTCATTTTCCCCTGACCCCTCTACAGTATCCCTTTAAGATTTTCCTCGGCTAAATACACGTCCATGATAGTTTCTGCCAAAGCCTCAAGCGTGTACAGGTGACCCCTGATGTTACTGGCCTTTCCTGTGATGATCAGCCATGATGCATCACTCTTGCCCTGCTGCAGGTGCTACTTTCTTATCCTTCCTCTTCCCCTCTCCACAGATCAGAACTGGCTACCCAACTGGGAGCTGAGCAGCGTGTCTGTATGATAGTCATTTAAAAAAAAAATCTTCTGAAGCTATCACAATAGGTCATTTCAGGTGGTCCATGTTCTAGTGTCCATTGACCAGTGTTGACTAGTCTGTATGGCTGATACTGTGGGGAAATCCCTCCCACAGTGTGATGTCATGACCATGGTCCTGACCGTTTGCTGTCTGTGAACCTTGTTGCATTGTGGGAAATGAGGGCATTTTCCAATTAGCCATCAAGCAGCATCTCCCTCTGTGCATAGAACTCTCAGTAAAAGGACACTCTGTACATATCATCTGGCAGAACTAAAGATGTCACCACCAGTGATACATTTCAGAATGTAAATCAGGGAGAGGAAAGGTTTTACATTGGACAAACACTGACTAAATCTACAGATGAATATTGTCAAATAATTTTATTCATTATTTTCACTACAGTTTATCTTTAAGATTATTGAAAATTGGTGGAAGGCAAGCTGTGCCTGTACTGTGCTCCACTATTACATCATTATGTGGAAACGCAAAAATAAGGAAAGCTCTTGAATTATTAGATGAGGTTTTTATTGCTGGTTGTGATCTCTTGACCTATAGATGTAGGAGTGGCTGACACACAGTGCTTTGCATGGTTTTTCTGCTGTGAAATATGTTATATGCATGTGCTCAGCAGGTATTGCCAGGTTTTGAGTTACTCCATTTGACCCCCTGTGTGTGGTACTGTGGTGTAAGTGTAATATCAGATTGCATTACAGCATTGTTGTTTTACATTCATTTGCTAGACTAAAGTCATTTCCAGTTTCCCATAATAAATTCATGAAGCATCATTGTAATGAGCTGTAGACAAAATCTGTAATAGTGATGCTGTAGAAACTCTGCCGGTAGAGTTTGAAAAGCTCTTGGCACCTCCTGAGCAAACTGCACATAAATGTAGAGACTCTTGTTGTTATAATATTTAATTATAGTCTTTATTGCAATAATATTCTTCTCTATTGTATATGGATGCTGAACAGGTTGTATTAACATAATACTGACGTATTTACTCTAATTTTGCTCTATTCTAGAGCAAGTGTCAGCAGGTTTAATTCTTGCATGATACACATTACACAGCATAATAGATGTGATTCTGAAAATGTCCCTTATTTCACAACTGTATACTGAACAGGAAGTTAGCTAAACTTGGTAGTCACACAAAGGACAGGCATCTCCACTGTTCCAGTTTCTGCAGTGTAATGTTGTATGTTTATGCATATGCTTTTGTGGAATAAGTCATTTGTGTAATAGGCAATTACCATATATACTCGAGCATAAGCCGAGTTTTTGAGGCCAAAAAAGGGTCCCAAAAGTGAGGGTCTCGGCTTATCCTCGAGTCAGTCATTAGTGCCCCCCTCACCCGTGTGCCCAATTCACCGCAATGTGTAAAGAAAAAGAAGCCGAGCAGCTCTAATGATCGTGTGCTCCCCTCTCCTGCTTGCCGCTATGTGTAAAGTAATCCGCGTCCCCTTCTCCCCGATTGCCGAAATGCATGTAGTCTGCATGCCCCTCTCCGCTATGTGTAAAGTACGGTAATCCGCAGAATATCCTGTATGGCCAACCTCTGAAGTGTCTTCCTTTTCCCCGGGTGTCAGAATATGCAGCTGCGGCGTGATTCCTACCGGTCCGCGCTGGGATGCCTCTTCCTGTCAGTCACAGGCTTATTGCTATGATGCCCTCTAGTGGCGTCTTATCACGTGTGCCACTGCAGACTTCATAGCAAAGAGGTACATACATACCGACATGAATGGCCCGAAAATTTGACGTTTTGTTCAGTCAGAACAAGTGAAAAATTGTTTGTTTTTTTCCAAAAGACCTTGTAGTTTTTGAGTAAATTCATTAAAAAAAATTAAAAGGAAAAAAAAGTTTTAAAACCAATAAAATGGCATTTTGCTGTGATACACTGAGGGCATGGGGGACAGGTGGCACAGAGTGGGACACTGAAGGCACCGGGGAACAGGTGACAGGGGTACAGGGGGCATAGAGGGGGCACAGAGAGGCCCAGGGGGGCACAGAGAGGAGGAACCAACAGGCACAGAGGGGGAGCTGCAGCGAGGGCACAGGACGAATGCAGAGGGCTGGAGGAAGCAAGAATGGAAGAATGGTTTACAAGCTATAAAGGATTATTTTCAATATTGTTCCTGTTAACCCTCTCCAGTATATTACGCATGTAGAGCTAATGTTACCAACTGAGAAACAGGTTGGCCAGTGTTCATCCTGGTGTATTTTCAGCGATACCTTTTCTTCACTTTGGGAAACTGTGGTGAAGTCTCGAATTTTGTGTGGATTATAGTGCACAGATTCTGTATTTATCCCACAACAACTTTTAACCCTGGCCAGGACAAATATTAAAAATTCCACTTCAGACTGACAGTTCGTTGGTAGATGTACAATCCTTGTGGATATACAGTACCTTACCTTGGCTGAGCTGATCGTTCAGAAACCACCTTATCAGTCCGCCGACAGCGCGTACTCGCAGGCTGCTGTCGTCTAAAGACCGCTCAGCGGGAGTGTCCGGTGGACCCGTCATTGCATCTGGTATGGCGTGTGTACGCAGCTTAAGTCCCTCCTTACTTGAAATAGCGGGGTGACTCCCCACCCACCTTATAGCAGCCACTGTAGGATGGCTTTTCTAAATGTCTGTCCGAGGGACATTTCCGTCCCGGGGCCTCCCCAACACACTCAGGTCACTGAGGCGCTACCATATTTCTTCCCAAACTACATTGGATTTTTAGTGTAAAGAGAAAAGGCGTCATCCTAGAAACCTTTGCTCGTCACAGTGTACTTATCCCATACCAAAGTGCTTAAGTGTACAGGTGTTATCCAACATTTTTCTATTTCTGCCCATCTATTACTAGGTGGATCACAAAGCAATATGTCAAGTGTGAGGCAGTATAATACCCAGGAACCGATAGGCCTCCGTACTGTTTTGTGGATGTAAGTACTGATTTATTAATCCGAAGGGGTGGGGGGGGGGATCACCTTCGTGAATTACCTGAGCCCCCCTCAGCTGCTTTCAGCTGGCTATTGGCCAACAGTGCAGATCGATCCGCGAAAAAACGCTTACAATTTTCTGCAGACCTAAGTGTGTCCCCTGCCTTACAGTAAACCTGAGATGGGGATTTGTATATACAATATACTATACATGGGGCTTCCTCCAAGCCCCAAATCAGCAGAATTCAAAGCACTTTTCTATTGAGATAAATATGGGAGGTGCCTTTGCTGACTGTCTTACTAGGCGTTATAGGTTGAGTGAGTCATCAAGAACAGAGTTGTAGAAGGTAGTATGACTGGCAGAACACATGAATGTTAGCATTTTAGAAGGTCATCCATAGCAGCTGTCCTTTTTCTCTTCTGACAGATGTGTGATGTGATAGGTTTACAAGCTGAGTGGAGTTTCCTGTAATGTAACTGCAAATGTTTTTTAGTCTATAGATTCAGAAGAAATACTGGTTCCAGGCAGAAGGGCTTCACTCTCTGATATCAGCACCCCAGATGACATTGAGTCCCTGTCTGTGCGTCAGCTGAAGGAGATTTTGGCTCGGAACTTTGTGAATTACAAGGGCTGCTGTGAAAAATGGGAGCTAATGGAGCGTGTAACGCGACTATACTATGATCAGAAGGAACTTCAGAAAAAAGGTAATCTGAGCACTACTCCATCAAAAAGCTTGTTTGGTTCATTTCTTATAACCTTTGCAAGATGCTTTCCACTATTGTTGCCTGGGTTTATAATTTTGAGAAAATTTCAGTTACTCGTGCTTTCTCTCATTGGTATTCAACTGGAAATTTGTTCTTGGCATGATTAGGAACAATATATCCAGTAAAATCCAAGGGACCTGGCAAAGCAGTTTACTATATCAGAAGTTTACCATACTATCACAATTGGTCATACATTGTATATTCATACAGGTGCATGGTCAGGACTTGGTGACTGAGTTTACCATAGCCAGAGGTTTACTATATCAGAGTTTACTATGATGAGATACTACTGTATGTATTTGATAGCAAACAAAAGTTTGCTTTCTTAACCTGTTGCCGCCTGCGTCACGCCAATGGGCGTGGCCGCGGCTGCAGCCCCAGGACCGCCTAACGCCAATTGGCGTAAAGTCCTGGGGCTGTGTTTTGCAGGAGATCGCGAGCAGGGTGCGTGCGCATCTCCTGCTTGGTGGGCGGAGCAGAGCTCTGCCTTCAGTCTCCGAGCGGCGGTTGCCGCTCAGGAGACTGTTAGACGGCGTAATCGCCGTCTATTAACATGTACAGCGCTGCGATTAGCAGCAGCGCTGTACTGGGGACAGCCGTGTGACATGGCTGTCCCCTCCTGAGCAGCAGAGGGGATCGGCTGTCATAGGCTGAAGCCTATGACAGCTGATCACAGGGATTGGCTAGCGGGGGGAGGGAGGGGGGTTTACAATTCATTTAAATAAAACATTTTTGAAAAAAAAAAAACATTGGGGGGGCAATCAGACCCCACCAACAGAGAGCTCTTTTGGGGGGGAGAAAAGGGGGGAAGAATCACGTGTATGCTGTGTTGTGCCGCCCTGCAGCTTGACCTTAAAGCTGCAGTGGCCAATTTATTGAAAAATTGCCTGGTCTTTAGGGGCGTTTAACATTGCGGTCCTCAAGAGGTTAAAACAGAAAGTATTTGTGATCAGGTTGGAGTGAGCCCTGAGATATCTCCCAGTGTATCCCTGCTGAAATATGCAAATTTCAGCAGTGATGCACTGGGAGACATCCCTAAGCTCACTCCAACCTGAATTATTGCAAATACTTCCTGTTTTTAACCTTCCTGGCGGTAAGCCTGAGCTCAGCTCGGGCTATGCCGCGCAGGAAGATATCTCAGCCCCTGGTGGGGCGAATTTCGCCATTTAAAGTGCTGTGCGCGCAGCTAGCACTTTGGAGCCTGCGTGCACAGCTTGATCGCCCGCACGCAGCAGCAGAAGAGGGCCCCCGCCAGAGCCCTGCGCTGCCCGGACCAATGAGTTCCGGGCAGCGCTATGGGCTGGATCGGAGGCATCTGACATCAGGACGTCGGATGACGTCATTCCGATCGTCGCCATGGCGACAGGAGGAGCCAAACAGGGGAGCGCGTTATATACGCGTTCCCCTGTTTGCTATTGATGCCGGCGACGATCGCACTAGAGGGACACATGCGCCCTCTAGTGGTGTTTCATGTAGCTACCACTCTGGTAGTTTTACATGAAACAAAAAATTTTTTTAACCGCCAGGAAGGTTAAGAAAGCAATCTTTTGTTTTCCATAGAATTTTAGTAAGCGGGCTTTTATGTCCACTGTAGCCCCTTACACACTCCTAGGAGTTCTGGTTCAACATTAACTTGCCAGGTACTCTGTATTTGATAGCAATACAATAATAATACAATAACATTTCTATAGCGCTTTTCTCCCATAGGACTCAAAGCGCTTAGGCTCTCTCAGATTCAGTAGTTAGTAGGATGAAGTATTCACACAACAAAAGTTATATTTCTGCAAATGCCAGACTGAACAGGTGGGTTTTCAGTCTGGATTTAAACACATCCAGGGATGGGGCTGTCCTGATCTGTTGAGGTAAGGAGTTCCAAAACGTAGGGGCAGCATGACAGAAGGCTCTGGGACCAAAAGTTTCCAAGTGGACTCTGGGTATGACTAGATTATTAGAACCTGTGGATCTGAGAATGCGGGGATTGCTACGCAGCTGTAACATATCTTTCAAGTATCCAGGGCCTAGATTATTCAGGGATTTAAATGTCAGTAGGCCGATCTTGAATAGGACCCTCCATTCTATAGGTAGCCAGTGAAGGGAATGCAGGACTGGCATTATGTGGCAGTGACGGGGTTGGTTGGTTAGCAGTCTGGCAGCAGTATTCTGTATCAGCTGTAGGCGGTACAAGACCTTTTTTGGAAGGCCAGTGTAGAGAGCATTGCAGTAGTCCAGTCGGGATGTGATGAAGGCGTGGACTAAGGTTGGCAGATCTTCTGGGGGTATGAGGTGCTTGATTTTTGCAATGTTCTTCAGGTGAAAATAGGATGATTTCACCACCGCAGAGATTTGAGTTCTGAAGTTTAAATCCCCATCAATTACAACTCCCAGGCTACGCACATGATCAGAGCTGCCTAGATCCGTGCCTCCTATTCCCAGTGGTGAAGACTGCAAGTTAAGTTGTTTTGTTATCATGCTCTGCCCTCCAATCAGAAGGACTTCAGTTTTGTCTGCATTTAGTTTCAGCCAGTTGTCATTCATCCATTGCTGTAGTTCACGTAAGCAGGCGTTTATAGTTAGAGTTGGGTCTGTCACACCAGGCTTGAAGGAAAGATGTAGTTGGGTGTCGTCTGCGTAGCAGTGGTATGTCAGGCCATGTTTTTGGATTAGTTTTCCCAATGGTAGCATGTAAATCGTGAAAAGCAGGGGAGAGAGGATTGAGCCCTGGGTCACCCCATACTTAAGTGTTACAGGGGTGGACAGGAAGGGCCCCATAGACACTTTGTGGGTTCTGCCACTCAAGAAGGATTGGAACCACTGAAGTACTATGCCATCAATGCCGCAGTATTCCTGTAGCCTGTTTATCAAGATGTCATGGTCAACTGTGTCAAAGGCTGCAGAAAGGTCTAGCAGTATGAGGATCGAGCACTCTCCTCTGTCTCTTGCCATGAGCAGGTGGTTGCATATTTGGATGAGGGCAGTTTCAGTGCTGTGGTGTTTCCTGAAGCCAGACTGGAATGGGTCATAACTGTTATTTTGTAGGATTCTGGCTTCTAGCTGGAGGTATACAGCTTTTTCAATTAGCTTGCCCAGAAAGGGGAGGTTAGAGACAGGTCTGTAGCTGGTCATTGCATCTGGGTCCAGGGAGGGTTTTTTTTAGGAGAGGCCTGATGATTGCTTCCTTCAGTAAAGCAGGAAATATCCCTGATTGTAAGGAACAGTTAACAATTTTGAGGAATACCGGTACGAACAGGTCGGGGCAGTTCAACATGAACTGTGTTGGGCCAGGATCCAGGTCACAGGTAGTTAGGCGGACGTGAAGGAGGATGCTTGATGTGACTTCTTCATCAATTTCTTTGAAGTTTGACCAAGGTGTTACGTTGTCTCTGCTAATGGTCTTCGGCGCTATATTAGGCTCAGATGCTGTAAGTTGGATGGTGGACCTTATAGCGGAGACTTTGTCTGTGAAGAAATGGGCAAATTGGTCACAGAGGTCCTTTGAAGACTCGATATTAAGTTTTTGACATGCTGGGTTGCAGAGTTTTTCCACTGTGCGGAACAGTTGGACTGGTTTGTTAACTGCATTTGCAATCTCTTGTGATAGAAAGGATGATTTTTTTCCCGTGATTACCTTTTGGTAGCTCTTCAAGTGGAAGATTAAGGCATGTTTGTCTTCTGGGGACTGAGATTTGCGCCACAGCCTCTCAAGTTTTCGGCCTTGTCTTTTCAGCTCTTTTATAGCGTTATCAAACCACTGTGCATGATGGTGTGGAGTAAGATATTTGGTGCGCAGAGGAGCAATGGTCTCAAAGGTGGAGGACACACATTTGTTGTATTTAAACACCAGAGTATCAGGGTCCAAGCTGGAGTCAGTCAATTCATCAAAGCTAAGGTTATCTCGGATATGTTGAGGTGTTAGCCCTTTTAAGCGGCGATATTTTATTTGATTCTTGACCTGGTGTTTGACGGCTGGTATTGAGAGGGAGAAGTGGATAGTGTGATGGTCTGACCAGGCAACAGGATTAATTTCCACATTGGCTATTGACAGCCCAGTATGGAATATAAGGTCCAGAGTGTGACCTTTCCTGTGAGTAGCAGAGCTGATTGATTGGAGGAAGCCCAGTTCATGTAAGGCACGAGGTAGCTCTTTTCCAAATTGTGAAGAGGAGTCGTCCACCCATGTATTGAAATCTCCAAGAACAATCCATCTGGGGTGTTCCAGTGTTAGGTTGCACAGGAGGTCTACAAGTTCCTCAAGGAAGTCTGAGTATTTTTCTGATGGGCGGTAGATCAGCAATATGTTAATGTTTTCCTCAGCTGAAAGTTGCACCCTCAAGCATTCAAACGAGTTGGTAGGACCTACAGTAAGTGGTCTGATTTTCAAAGCTGATCTAAAGCAAAGTGCAACCCCTCCTCCCCTGCGTTCTTTCCTGTTGCAGTATATCACAGAATAGTTTGTTGGCACAGCTGCCTCCAGGGTGGGGCCAACAGGTTCAGAAAGCCAGGTTTCAGTCAGGCAGGCCAGATCAGAAGACTCTATTAGATCATGTATGATTGCTGTTTTGTTGTTTATTGATCTGACGTTGCAGAGGACAGCCTTGATGGGGCTACCCTGGGAGCTGAGGTCTGAGTTTGAGGACTCCAGGAGGGAACAGTCTCCAGATGTGTGGCTGTCATCTCTGCTGGATTGTGCTGGAGCTATTAGGGTTGTTGGCTGGGTGTACTCTGTAGATTTTGTCACAGAGTTATTTTGGTTCTGCAGTGAATAACGTCTTTTCCCACGTCCCCTGGATCCTCGCTTTGTCTTTCTGTAGATTCCAACAGACTTAAGTAGAATTATTGTTGATTTGTCAATTGGATATATATTTCTTGGTTGGTATACAGCTAGAAGTGTCTGTGCTGAATATTGATGTTTACACATTAGGATGGACAAGAGACAGCTCAGGGCTCCTGCTAAGAAAGGCCCTATTTAAAGTCAAGGTGTGAACTTTCACAGCTGTGGCTGGTATCCTGCAGAGATCAAAGGGCCTGTATAGACTGAATTGTCCTTACACAGAGATGTATGGATGGACAGCATGGATTTGGAAACACAGTCCTTTGTTTAGGAGTTTGAAGATATAATATATAATATATGTAGAAAAATATAGTCTATTGAGCATAGATGCTGTAGATAATCGATGAAAGTTACTCACAGGATGGGAGACGGCGGGCACAAAGAGGCAGAAAGTCTTTAAGGTCTCAGGTCAATTCCAAGGAAGGTGTGCAGTGTCCAGCAGTGTGTGATACCAAGGAAGATCCAATCCAGCTTAAATCTTTGCCATCCCAAGTAATCCAGGTGTTCTGAAAGGTTATAGGTGTTGCTGGAGAAGTGATACATTAGAATCCACTGAAATTTCGGTCCAGTCTTTCCGTTAAGAGGTTTAAAGTAGCAGAAATGAGATGTAATGTCTGGAGAAGCCTTAGAGGGCAGCAGCACCAGTCTGGGCGCGCTCAGTTAATGGATCAGAACCTCTGCTAAGTTCTTACTATTCCTTGTTGAGAAAATTCCATTTACTTACTATTCCATTTATTTACTGTCACCATGAGCTTTATCCGAGATACTCTGTACTACTCGGTCCAAGCCCTTACCTCCTAGAGCCATATTAACCCATGCCATGCACTGAGGAGCAGCAATGTTGCAATAGTATGGCTGTGTGATTAAAGTTAACCTGAGATGCAAAATACACCTGGCTTCGGGAGCATGATGGGGGTGCACAGGTGACTTAGCCAGAGTACCTGCCATCCAGCAGGGGAACGGAGCGGCTCAAGGAGATGGTGAGGGACTGAGTGGTCTGAAGGAAGCCCCAGGTAAATATAAATCCTGAGACTTATTTAGTCTCAGGTTTCCTTTAACCAGTTAGCATCTTCAAAATTAATATATTTCGTTTGAAGATGCTGCACTCAATTTCACCTCAACATCACCTAATGAGGTCATGCAGAGCAGTGCAGGGAACATTATTTTATAGTTACCTGTGCTGGACCAGCTGCTCCTCTCCCTCTACTCCCGACATCCTCTTTTGACTTCCAATCACGCTATTTACATGTGATAGTAGGAGTCTCTTCCATCACCCTTCTTCCACCACCGGGTGGCGCTGCACTGCCGAGACTATCCTCTGAGCCCCAATCCTGTTATAAGGTGGTCGGAAGTCAGAGGCTGTCGGGAGTGTATTGCCGCAGGTGGAGGAAGAAGAAACTGATCCAGCCATCCGTACAGGTAACTATAAAGGATTCCTGCCGCCCACTCTGCATACCCTGCCAGACTGGAGAAGGCATACTTCCCAGCAGCAGGAAAAAATTCAGCCCTGTAGCCACATAAAGTTTTACTTTATTTGGCTGCTAAAAAGTTAAGGGTCTATTTCCAGTACTCCAGAAGTACTCCTGGGTCGCGGCTTGGCTTCCAATTGAAGGAAGCTAGCAGAGGTGGGGAGAGCCAGTCATGGAGGCGGCAATGCAGAGGAGGCTAATTGACAGCCCACAGGTAAACAAGCAGATTGTGGCTAGCCTGATGATATTTTCAGGGGGGCACAGCAGACCTGGGAAGGGGGGGGGGGGAGAGATAGCGGCGGCAATAGAGACACAGAGGCTTGTCATTGTGCACATGACATGCCTCTGGGTCCTTTTAAGATTTAAATATTCCGCCTCAGGTTCTTTTTCAAGTGGACCTGGACACTGAACAGAAGGAAAACGGTAAATGCACCCTGTATGTATTTAGAGAGAGTTTAGCCTGTCTAGTTCACCCTCATCTGTGACTAAGCGCAAGTTGTAATTTGATTCCTCTGCTGTGTCGGCTGACTGCCACGGCAGAGAGCTAATTTGTAAACACAGGATGTTAATATGTTTGCTTCCATGAAAGCAGAAAGTAGACACTGCAGATTTATTGCAGTATTTGTATCGGCTGCAACAAAAATGTTTTTCTGTAAAGGTTATTATGCTGTTGCGTATCTTTTAGAGCAGAGAGGAAGTTCTGAGTTCAGGTCCGCTTTTGGAATAATTTTGTCCCAGTTTTTTTTCCCCCTTTTTTTTTATCTTCCAAATTTAGGCTTAACAAGGCCAGCCTTGCTAAACTTACCTGGCTAGCGTCTTCACTTGTTAGTTGTTGTTCACATTATCTAACCTAGATGACCATGAGTTTGCAATGCACAGCATCTGCGTAGCTCTCTGTTCCTGTCCATTGTGATGCTGATCCCATTCGTTTGCAATTACCGTATATACTCGCATATAAGCCGACCCCCATATAAGCCGACACCCCCCCCCCCCCACTTTTCCCTGAAAAACCAGGGAAAAATGATTGACCCCCATATAAGCCGGGGGTAGGAAATTCTGGATTGGTGCAGCCCCTCAGTGTGTCCCAGTATAGCTAGTATAGTGCCCAGTATGGGTAGGTAGTGCCTCAGTATAGCTAGTATAGTGCCCAGTATAGCCAGTGTAGTGTCCAGTTTAGCTAGTATAGTGTCCAGTTTAGCTAGTATAGTGTCCAGTTTAGCTAGTATAGTGCCCAGTATAGCCAGTATAGTGCCCAGTATAGCGCCCAGTATAGCGCCCAGTATAGTGCCCAGTATAGCCAGTAAAGTGCCCAGTTTAGCTAGTATAGTACCCCAGTATGGCTAGTATAGTGCCCCAGTATGGCTAGTATAGTGCCCCAGTATGGCTAGTATAGTGCCCCAGTATGGCTAGTATAGTGCCCCAGTATGGCTAGTATAGTGCCCAGTTTAGCCAGTATAGTGCCCAGTATAGGTAGGTAGTGTCCAGTATAGGTAGGTAGTGTCCAGTATAGCTAGTATAGTGCCCAGCATAGCTAGTATAGTGCCCAGTTTAGCTAGTATAGTGCCCAGTATAGCTAGTATAGTGCCCAGTATAGGTAGGTAGTGCCCCAGTATAGCGCTCCCCCCGTGGCCGCCGCTGCTATTACCTGCTTAGGCAGCGGCCGCTTCCTAATCCGCGTTCCCCTTCTCATGTTCATTTGCAGAGTGTATCACAGCAGCGCGCCCGGCGCTGCTGCTGTGACGACGCAGGGGGCAGGACAGAGCGCGGCCTCCCTGTAGCGGCGATCTGTATCGCCGTTACCAGGGGAATCACTCTTTCCTGCCCCCTGCATCGTCACAGCAGCAGCGCCGGGCGCGCTGCTGTGATACTCTGCAAATGAACATGAGAAGGGGAACGCGGATTAGGAAGCGGCCGCTGCCTAAGCAGGTAATAGCACCGGCGGCCGCGGGGGGAGCGGGGCGCGGACCACTAGACCACCAGGAAAGACTCGCATACAAGCCGACACCCCAACTTTTGACCCCATTTTTGGGGGTCAAAAATTCGGCTTGTATGCGAGTATAAATGGTAACAGATCAGATTTTTACACCGTGCATACTTTTCCCATGTAAAGATTTTTTAATTACCTGTGTGTTTTAAATCATTGTAAGACTATACTCTAATTTGCACATTTTTTTTGGGGGGGGGAGGGGTTTTGGCTTTACTTTGTACATTTATAAACATTTTATGTTTGTGACAGTTGATTTTGATTATCCAATCATGCTAAAAACATCTGTTGTGCACTGAACCTGTTCATAATATATAGTATTTTTTTTTTTTCTTTTGCAGCTTTTGTGGCTGATGGAGAAGGTAAGAGGCATGTAATCCGCTGTGTCATTGTCACCTTTTGAACCGTCTCTTTAGTGAGGTGGATTAGACACAGCCATTGCCATGTCATGTAATTCACGGATGAGATTGAGGTGCTGATCCTTTAAGGTTCTGTCTGCAGGTCACACACAATCCCAGGCCAGTAAGTGGAGAAGATTAAAGGAGGTGGGAGACAGAACATGCAGAGCAGTTGCCAGACAACAGCCATGCTGTGGTGATAAAAATGGACTGCATCATCCAGTCTGATAGATCTGTAAATGCAATTATCAAAAATGACAGGAAAACACTTAAAAAAAAAAACCCTCACTGTTTAAAGAATTAAGGAGTCTGAAGTAAAATAAAAAAAATCCTGATACAGGTAGTCCCCGGGTTACGAACGCCCGAATTACGAACGACCCGCTGATATGAACGCTCGCTGACCCGCCACAATGACGTCACACAGCACGGGGACTACCTCTTGTGCCCCCTTTCCTAATGCAGAGATTATGTGCAGCAGAAGCGATTACAAGTCTCACCTATTCCATGGCGGCTCCGGGCCAATCAGCGGCTTCCCTAGCGTCCGGTAATGACGCAATCAAAAGGAGACCCTGCGGCTACTAGTGAAGCCACTGGGAGGAATGGTGAAGGGAGAGGGGACGTCGCTGATTGGCCTGGAGCCACCATGGAATAGGTTGGACTTGTAATCGCTTCTGCTGTGCATACTCTGCATTAGGAAAGGGGGCACGGGAGGCACAAGGAGACACAGGGGGGGGGACACTGGAAGCACAGGGGACAGAGAAGGCACAGCGTTCCGACTTAAGCACGGATTCAGGTTAAGAACGAGCCTACAGTCCCTATCTCGTTCGTTAACCGGGGACTACCTGTACTTACAAAGGAGAGGGAAAGCTCTGGGTCCCATAGAGTCTTACCGATCCTCTTACGGTCCCCACGTTCCAGCGCTGGCTCCCCCTTTAGCAGTCTCCGACTGATGGGTTGGAGACTTTCTCTGCCAATGCGGGAGGCTTGGGCAGTTGGGCTCCCAAAGACAGGTCGCTCTGTACTGCGCATGCTGGAACACGCATTCTCACGCATGCGCAGTACGGAGCGGCCTTTCTGCCGAAGCCCCCCGCAGCAACAGAGAGCGCAGTCTCCGACACATTAATTTCCCTTTAAAGTGACACTGACATAAAAAAACAAAAACCTTATGATATAATGAATTGAATGTGTAGTACAGATAATTTAATAACATTAATAGCAAAACAGTCTCGTATTTTTATTTTCAGTTATATAGCTTTTTTATAGCATTGTATCATTCTCCAATATTTGCAGTTTACAAATTACACTCTGTATTTCAACCTTCCTGGCGGTGAGCCCGAGCTGAGCTCGGGCTATGCCGCTGGAAGGCACCGCTCAGGCCCCGCTGGGCCGATTTGCATATTTTTTTATTTTTTTTTTGCTACACGCAGCTAGCACTTTGCTAGCTGCGTGTGCAATGCAATCGCCGCCGCCGCTACACGCTGATCCGCCGCTATCCATCGCGCCGCAGGCCCCCCAGACCCCGTGCGCTGCCTGGCCAATCAGTGCCAGGCAGCGCTGAGAGGTGGATCGGAGTCCCCTTTGACGTCACGGTGTCGAGGCCGTCGGTGACGTTATCCCGCCCGTCGCCATGGTGATGGGGGAAGCCCTCCAGGAGATCCCTTCTTTGAACGGGATCTCCGATCGCCTCAGGCAATCGGAGGGGCTGGGGGGATGCCGCTGAGCAGCGGCTATCATGTAGCAAGACCTTGTCTCACTAAAAAAAAAATGTTTTTATAAAAAGCGGCTGTGCTGCCCCCTGACGGATTTTAATAAACCACCAGGAGGGTTAAATGAGCTAATGGCCCTTTGAACTTACTGGAAGTAAATCCTTAAACAAGAAACAGTGAGAAGGCTGGTGCACACCAAGAGTGGTTCGAGCGTTTGTAAAGCTCTAGGCTAATGTATTTCAACCCTAGCAATCTTCTTCCCCCCAACGCCCCCCCCCCCAAACGCAACTCTGGTCCTGCAGCATTTTTGCTGATTGCTGAGTTGAGTCAGCCTCAATGTTAAGTATAGGAAAGTGGAAAATTGCTCTGAAAAGCGCCTTGTAATTGGATGAAGCAGCCTGGGAGGCGGGATAATGGCTCCGTTATTGGGCCAATCATTGCACTCGCTGTGTAGCAGCGAGTGCAGTGATTGGCCCAAAAACGGAGCATGATCCCGCCTCCCAGACTGCTTCATCCATGTACAAGGCTTTAATATCGGAGCTTGAAAGAATAATGGCACAGAGCGGACTGAAGGAGAGTTAATCAGCCTGCATTGAATAGCGAGTGTCCCGGACCCAGAGACCTCGCAGAGACAACAGGATGGCAAGCAGGACAGCAAGTTAAAATCAGAATCAGAATTTATTTCGCCAAGCACGGTTGGACCGTGCCCGGAATTGGATTTGGCACATTGATTGGCATAGAGATAGTAATAATACAACAGACAAGATGATACAGAGTAATACAACAGAACACGAGCAATGCAACAGAACAGGAGTAATACAACATGAGCAATGCAACAGAACAGGAGTAATACAACATTTGCAGTAGCGCAATTGCGGGTCTATCAGGAATAACAGAGTGTAGCGGAGGATAGTGATTCTGGTACAACCGGGTAAAGCAGTAAGCAGGTAAGCAACAGCGGCCGTAGCCGAAGTCAGGTATTAGTCCGTAGGTGGCAGCAGAGAGTGGGGTCAGAGGAATGGGAAGAGTTCAAGAGTAACGGCTGTGGGAAAAAGTGTTCATGCGCCTGTTAGTCTTGGCAGGGATGGACTGGAACCTCCGGCCCAGTTTGAGTCGGCTGAAAGAACTGTGACCAGGGTGAGAGGGGTCGCCCACAATTTTCAATGCTCTGTTACGCAGTCTGGTGTTGTAGATGAGATCTAGAGGGGGGAGGGGTTTTCCAATAATCCTCTCCGCTGAGCTGATGACCCTCTGGAGTTTATATCTGTCGCTGGCGGTGCAGCTAGCGAACCAGACCAGGATGGAAGAGCAGAGGACTGACTCGATTGTAGCAGAGTAGAAGGACCTCAGAAGTTCATGGTCCATACCGAACTTCTTTAGTTGGCGAAGGAAGAAGAGTCTTTGTTGCGCCTTCCTCTGGGTTGCGGTAGTGTTTGCCCTCCAGGTCAGGTCATCAGAGATGGTTGTACCCAGGAGGCGGACGCTGGGAACCCTAGCGACCTCGGTACCCTCAATATATAACGGGGGAGGAATACTGGCATGCTTCCTGAAGTCAATGACCATCTCCACTGTTTTGGCAGTGTTAAGAACCAGCCCATTCTCACTACACCAATTGCAGATTCTGTCCACCTCCTTGCGGTAAGCCTGTTCATCGTTCTCACTAACAAGGCCAATAATTGTGGTGTCGTCCGCAAATTTGATGATTTTGACAGAGTCCTCTGTGGATATGCAGTTATTCGTGTATAGAGAGAACAGAAATGGTGACAAGACACAGCCTTGGGGGGCTCCAATGTTGGTCACTCTGGGTCTGGAGGATATGTCACCCAGCTTAACAACCTGGGACCTGTTCGAGAGGAAGTCTATGATCCAGAGGCCAAGGGTTGGGTGGACATTTAGCTCTGTGAGATTGTCATGCAGAATCCGGGGACAGATAGTATTAAAGGCTGAGCTGAAGTCCAGGAGAAGAATTCTAGCGTATGAGTTCGGCCTGTCGAGGTGGTCGGTGATAAACTCCAGGCCGATGTTAATAGCATCGTCAGTGGACCTGTTTGCCCTGTATGCGAACTGGAGAGGGTCCAGTCGGTCCAGGGTAGCGTACTTGAGCAGCGGCAGGACCGCTCTTTCAAAGGTCTTCATGACCACTGAAATACATCTAATAACATGTCATGTGGGTTGCGGCTGGGCATGTAATGTAGGCTGGGGCTAGGTCTTATTTTTGGAGGGTGCCTTATATTTAGGCTAGTTACACACCAGGACGTTGCGTTTAGGGGACGTTATAGGGCAGGGTTATATAGGGTTATAACGTGCCCCTAACGCAACGCCTGGTGCTCTCTGGTGTGGACGTCGGAGTGAGCCGCGTTGTGCGGCTCACTCTGGCGTCCGTGATGCGTACTCTTGGACCCATGGGGCATCACGTGGTCCCGCCCGGCCAATCGCCGCACAGAGCGGTCGCTCCAGGAAGTAAACACTGCACGTCACTGAGTGCAGTAAATATTAATTAGCCATGTGCCCGGCCGCTCTCCCCTCCTCCCCAACATGACTGAGCATGTGCAAACAGTCTAACGCGGCTTAGCCGCGTAGAACGCACAGCATGCAGCACTTTGCTGCGTTACAATGTAACGCAACGTGGGCAGTGTGAACAGCCCACTTGTGTTACATTGCTGTGCGTTGGGGGAGCGTTACAGGCTGCACTAACGTGCGCCTGTAACGTCCCTGTGTGCAAGAAGACTTAGAGAATGAGTGAAAGGTCAGCTAGGTCTTATGAGAGGATGTTTTACTTTAGAGGAATGACGGTAATGATCTGTTTGTTAGCTGTACTACACATACAAATCATTAAATCATAAGTTTATTTTCACTTCAGATTCCCTTTTAAGGTGTATGGGTAAAATCTGTATTTACATTGCAGAAATTCAGCTCATTTACAGTCACTAGTGATACCACAGGAATTGGATGTGCAGGTAAGGGTAAGGCCCCGTTTACGCTTAATCAGCTGCTCTAAGTTATAACTGAAAGGACAACTGATTTTCAAAGTGATGCCCGTGTTTCCCAATGGCTCATTTCACACTCAAAGAGGAACTCCAGTGAAAATTATGTAATTACAAAAGTGCTTTATTTTTACCATAATTATGTATAAATGATTTAGTCAGTGTTTGCCCATTGTAAAATCATTCTTCTCCCTGAATTACATTCTGACATTTATCACATGGTGACATTTTTACTGCTGGCAGGTGATGTAGCTGCTGTTTGCTATTTTGGCAATTTCGCACGATGCAAAAAGGTTCAGACAGGAAACTGCCAGGACCATGGTCCTCAGTTTCTTGTGGGAGGGGTTTCACCACAATATCAGCCATACAGAGCTCCCTGATGATCCATTTGTGAAAAGGAATGGATTTCTCATGTAAAAGGGGGTATCCGCTACTGATTGGGATGAAGTTCAATTCATGGTCACGGTTTCTCTTTAATGTGTTTTAACAGAAATCTTTTTCACAATGCACTGCTATGGAGAAGAAAAAAAAAAGTGTACCAACTGATTCAGGCAGGGGTCACACTTGTCTTTCAGTTTTCTAAAAAGTGTAGAAACTGAAAGACAAGTGTGACCTCTACCTTACAACAGCTAATGTAATTTATAGAGAAAACTGACAAATTGCGCAAGATGTCAGGTTTTTTTCTGCGTGCGAAATCAAGTGTGACCTAGCTCATGGATTAACATGAGTTTTCAGTTGAAAACAGTTAGTAAAGTGTAAACAGGGCCTAACATTTGACAGTTGGTTAGTCATGATTCCATAGCAGTTGCATTGCACAAATGATAATGGCTGTGGTTATGTCTTTAACCACTGCACAGGGGCGGCCGGAAAGTGGATCCCGCAAGGACCGCCGCATGTACAATTGGCGGCGGTCCTTGTACGGGCATGGGCAAAGCGATCGCGTCATTCGTGACGTGATCCTCCGCCGGGGACTGGCTCCGTCCCCCTCGCGCTGTAACCCGCTGGCCGTTCGGAAGCGCCGGCGGGTTACTAGCACCCGGATCGCCGCATACAAAGTGTATAATACACTTTGTAATGTATACAAAGTGTATTATACAGGCTGCCTCCTGCCCTGGTTGTCCCAGTGTCCGAGGGACCACCAGGGCAGGCTGCAGCTACCCTAGTCTGCACCCAAGCACACTGATTCCCGCCCCCTGATCGCCCACAGCACCCCTCAGACAGCCCCCCCCCCCCCCCACACTGTTTGCACCCAATCACCCCCCTAATCACCCATCAATCACTCCCTGTCACTATCTGTAAACGCTATTTTTTTTATGCCCTAACCTTCCCCCTGCTCCCTCCTGATCACCCCCCTTCCCTGTGTACTGTATGCATCTATCCCCCTAATCACCTGTCAATCACCTATCAATCACCCCCTGTCACTGCCACCCATCAATCAGCCCATAACCTGCCCCTTGCGGGCAATCTGATCACCCACACCAATAGATCGCCCGCAGATGAGACGTCAGATCACCTCCCAAGTGCATTGTTTACATCTGTTCTCTACCCTAAACACCCACTAATTACCCATCAATCACCCCCTATCACCACCTGTCACTGTACCCATCAGACCCTAATCTGCCCCTTACGGGCACCCAATCACCCGCCTACACGCTTAGATTACCCTCGGACCCCCCTTATCAATTCGCCAGTGCATTATTTACTTCTGTTCTTCACTGTAATAACCCACTGATCACCTGTCAATCACCCCCTGTCACTGTCACCCATCAGATTAGACCCCTATCTGCCCCTAGGGCACTCAATCACCCGCCCACACCCTCAGAACACCCTCAGACCCCAGCCCTGATCACCTCGCCAGTGCATTGCTTGCATCTATTCCCCCCTCTAATCACACCCTGAGACACTCATCAATCACCTCCTGTCACCCCCTAGCACACCTATCCATCAGATCAGGCCCTAATTTGCCCCGTGTGGGCTCCTGATCACTCGGCCAAACCCTCAGATCTCCCTCAGACCCCCTTCCGATCACCTCCCCAGTGCATTGATTGCATCTATTTTCCCCTCTAACCACCCCCTGAGACACCCAGCAATCACCTCCTGTCACCCCCCTAGCACTCCTATCCATCAGATCAGGCCCAATACAACCTGTCATCTAAAAGGCCACCCTGCTTATGACCGGTTCCACAAAATTCGCCCCCTCATAGACCACCTGTCATCAAAATTGTAGATGCTTATACCCCTGAATAGTCATTTTGAGACATTTGGTTTCCAGACTACTCACGGTTTTGGGCCCGTAAAATGCCAGGGCGGAATAGGAACCCCACAAGTGACCCCATTTTAGAAAAGACACCCCAAGGTATTCTGTTAGGTGTATGACGCGTTCATAGAAGATTTTATTTTTTGTCAAATGTTAGCGGAAATTGATTTTTATTGTTTTTTTTTCACAAAGTGTCATTTTTCACTAACTTGTGACAAAAAATAAAATCTTCTATGTACTCGCCATACACCTAACGGAATACCTTGGGGTGTCTTCTTTCTAAAATGGGGTCACTTGTGGCGTTCCTATACTGCCCTGGCATTTTAGGGTCCCTAAACCGTGAGGAGTAGTCTAGAAAACAAATTCCTCAAAATGACCTGTGAATAGGACGTTGGGCCCCTTAGAGCACCTAGGCTGCAAAAAAGTGTCACACATGTGGTATCGCCGTACTCAGAAGTAGTATAATGTGTTTTGGGGTGTATTTTTACACATACCCATGCTGGGTTGGAGAAATCTCTCTGTAAATGGACAATTGTGTGTAAAACAAATCAAACAATTGTCATTTACAGAGATATTTCTCCCACCCAGCATGGGTATGTGTAAAAATACACCCCAAAACACATTATACTACTTCTCCTGAGTACCGCCGTACCACATGTGTGGCACTTTTTTGCAGCCTAACTGCGCTAAGGGGCCCAAAGTCAATGAGCACCTTTAGGCTTTACAGGGGTGCTTACAATTAGGCACCCCCCAAAATGCCAGGACAGTAAACACACACCACAAATTACCCCATTTTGGAAAGTAGACACTTCAAGGTATTCAGAGAGGAGCATAGTGAGTTCGTGGCAGATTTCATTTTCTTTTGTCGCAAGTTAGCAGAAATGGAAACTTTTTTTTTTTCTTTCTTTTTTGTCACAAAGTGTCATTTTCTGCTAACTTGTGACAAAAAATAAAATCTTCTATGAACTCACCATGCCTCTCAGTGAATACTTTGGGATGTCTTCTTTCCAAAATGGGGTCATTTGGGGGGTATTTATACTATCCTGGAATTCTAGCCCCTCATGAAACATGACAGGTGGTCAGAAAAGTCATAGATGCTTCAAAATGGTAAAAATCACTTTTTGCACCTTAGTTTGTAAACGCTACAACTTTTACCCAAACCAATCAATATAGGCTGAATGGGTTTTTTTTTTTATTAAAAACATGTTTGTCCACATTTTTTGGTGCTGCATGTATACAGAAATTTTACTTTATTTGAAAAATGTCAGCACAGAAAGTTAAAAAAATCATTTTTTTTACAAAATTCATGTCTTTTTTGATGAATATAATAAAAAGTAAAAATTGCAGCAGCAATCACAGCACCAAAAGAAAGCTTTATTAGTGAAGAAAGAAAAGGAGCCAAAATTCATTTAGGTGGTAGGTTGTATGAGCGAGCAATAAACCGTGAAAGCTGCAGTGGTCTGAATGGGAAAAAAGGGTCTGGTCCTTAAGGGGGGTAAAGCCTACGTTCCTCAAGTGGTTAAAGAGGAACGGTCGCGAAAATCTTTTATAATTTAAAACGCATACAAATAAGAAGTACATATCTTCCAGAGTAAAATGAGCCATAAATTACTTTTCACCTATGTTGCTGTCACTTACAGTAAGTAGTAGAAATATGACATTACCTACAGATTTTGGGCTAGTCCATCCCTTCCCCTTCATAGGGGATTCTCAGCATGGCCTTTATGCTTTATAAGTACATACCCTGAAAAATCTTTATACAAAGAGACTGGCCAGCCTCCCTGCTAGCTGCACACTATTTTGGCAGTTGGACAGAGCATCTGCCATTCACTAAGTGCTTTTAAAAATAAAGAAAACCCTGAGAACCCCCCTATGAGAAGATGGGCTAGGCCAAAATCTGTCAGTAATGTCAGATTTCTACTGCTTACTGTAAGTGACGGGAACATAGGAGAAAAGTAATTTATGGCTCTTTTTACTTAGGAAGAAATGTACTGCTTATTTGTATGCATTTTAAATTTTAAGATTTTTGCGACAGTTCCTCTTTAAAGGGGCACTATGGCAAAAAATTGTACAATTTAAAATACGTGCAAACATAAAAATAAGAAGTACGTTTTTTCCAGCGTAAAATGAGCCATACATTTTCTCCTATGTTGCTGTCACTTACAGTACGTAGTATAAATCTGACAGAAGTGACAGGTTTTGGACTTCTCCACCTTCTCATAGGGGAGTCTTGGGGATTTATTTAATTTCAAAAGCACTTAGTGAATGGCAGTTGCTCTGTCCAGCTGCCAAACTGTGTAGCGAGCAGGGAAGCTGGCCAGCATTATTGTTTAAATCCTTTTTAGGGAATATCTTTATAAAGAATAAAAGCCTTGCTGAGAATCCCCTATGGAGAGATGGACTAGTCCAAAACCTGCCGCTTCTGTCAGATTTCTACTACCTACTGTAAGTGACAGCAACATAGGAGAAAAGTAATTTATGGCTCATTTTACGCTGGGAAAAAAAGTACTTCTTATTTGTCTGTTTGCACATATTTTAAATTGTACAATTTTGGCCATAGTGCCCCTTTAACGGACAGTAAGAAGAATTTCTTCAGCTGTTTCACAACAATGTCAATATGAAAGTAGCAGTGAGTCAGAACAGCATCTGCTTATAAAAAATCCATTGTACCGTTATACTTACTGAGCACTTTCTTAGGAACATCTGAATCCAGTAATTTAATCGCCCTGATTTGTGGCTACAATGTACAGTATATACAGGTCAGGAAGGTCACTAGTTTAAATCAAACACCAGAATGTGGAAAAAATAGTAACTTCAGTCAAATTGCCTGTCATGATTATTGGTGTTTTGGTAGTATGTTCTGACAAATTCTTCACTAGCGATTATTTTGGAATGGTCATACACCGCTGCCATTGGAGTTTACTTGGTACAAAATATTAAAATCATCCTTGAGTCGCAGTTATACTGACAAAAATGCCTTTTTGATGAGGGATCACAGAAGAATAGTCAAACTGGTTTGAGGTTACAGAAAAACAGTAACTCATCTTACCATTCTGTACATCAATGGTGAGCAGAAAAACACACCTCAGTATGTAGAACACGTCCAAATACGTACCTACCATAGCCTCTGCTTTCTGGCAGCCAAAGGAAAAAGCTAAGGTACATGCTTAAAAAAAAAACAAAAAAAAAAAAACTGAATAGGTGAAGACTGGAAGCCTAATCTTATTAACATGGAACACATATGGCAGTGTCAGAATTTTGGCAACCACAAACATCCACGGACCAGCCTGCTTTGTAAACCGTGCAAGCTGGTGGTGATTTTGGGTGTAGTAGAACTGGAGATTTCTAGAATTAATGTGCAGTTGACAGTCTTGAAGCAACTGCATTATGCAATCATGCCAACATAGACCAGGAGCTCAAAGGAAGGTTTCCAAGTCCAGTAACGTATGGAACCCTTTCTATGGAGAACTGAGGCAAATGTATGGGCATAGGAAATTTCTCCCTGGTATTGGTATGGTTTTTGTATTGGTATAGTTTTTTTTTAAACACTTTATCCACCGCTACAGTATATCTATGTCCTCTGTGACTTAATCGAAGCCACGGGTACTTAGATATACGTCTTGTAGCTAAAGCACTGCAGTGCAGGATTGGGTTTTCTCCTATGCACACCTCCAACACTAATTGGTGAAAGGGAATACAAGAGCCAATAAGATTGATTTTACCTATTTAAAAATACTATTTATTTTCTCAGTTCATAGTGAAAAATGCACACTGTAGCAGTATTTCAGAATCAAATGTCCTCCCCATAAATTATGGCAGGAACAGAATCTAAGTTTTGTGATACAGTAGAAATAGCCAAACATTTTTTTTAATCTACAATGGGCTTGATTCACAAAGCGGTGCTAACTGTTAGCACGCCTGTGAAAACCCCCTTAGGACGTCTAAACGAGCTTTTCGCGTGCAAAACTTTATGCACGTAAAACTTTACGTGCACAGGGCGCTCCGCGCGAAGTGCCCATTAAAGCCTACGGGACTTAGCGCGCGCATAGGACTTTGCGCGCGGTATTTAGCGCGCGATCTGATTGAGAAAACTGGTGCTAACCTACTTAGCACCCTGGTTAGCGCGCCTAAAGACTTTAGACGTGCTAAGTAGGTTAGCACCGCATAGTGAATCAAGCCCAATAACTCTTTTTAATTTAAACTGGAAATGGTAAAACTGAGAAATGTGTTTTTTTTTCTCTTTCCCATTAAAATACATATAAAACACAATTGTTTGAAGGAAAAATGGCATATAATGAAAGCCTAGTTTGTCATGAAAAAAATCTATATTTAATTTGTCCTAAATATGGATAAAGTTACTGCTGATTTAAATAGGAAGGACATGGCTAAAACATCAAAACTACTCTGATCCATAAAGGGGGCAAACAAGATCTGGATGCGAAGCGGTTAATGAAGTGCTCAGCTGGTGTAATTACTACTTTGTATTATACTGTCAGATTACAGCTTTTGAATACTAACCTTTTACATGTTTTGTGCTGTTAGTGACACATTTGTCTTACAGGAACACATGGAGCTGGAAATGATGAAAACCTGTGCAAAGTCTGCATGGATTCCCACATTGACTGTGTGTTGTTGGAGTGCGGCCACATGGTAACCTGTACAAAGTGTGGCATGCGCATGAGCGAATGTCCCATCTGCCGACAGTACGTAGTAAGGGCTGTTCACGTATTCCGATCATGACATTTCATCACAACAGTCCGCTATATCGCCTCTGTGACTGGTACAGCTGACAACATATGAAGGAACCTGTAGCTGCTGAATCTTATAAAGTAGCACAATGAAGAAACCACGTTCACATTTCATTTTCTTCATACATGTTTTGGGTATTTTTTCATTACTTGATTGAAATACCATTAAGTTTAAAAATGGAGGTTACATGTGTCAACGAACGTCTGTGGTACGCAAAGCATATTCAGTCCTCCTTTGAAAAAGAAAAGTTATGACATGCCTAATGCAGAATGGACTACAACATAGTCTCATAGTGCCTTTTCACTATTGCCTTAACCATTTTGAGATGAACTGACTTAAAATCAGCTAAAGGTTAGCTACTGAAGATTTGCAGCTTTACATATATAAAATCTGTGAAGTCAAAAATACTAAAACTTTAGGTTAATACTTTTGATAAAGAGACCAACAGATCTAGACTTTATATGAGGCGAGAAATAACCAAAGCTGATATGTCTATTGCTATTTTTGGCACTTAAAAGCACATCTGCTAATTCAAAGGAAGAATAATCGAGCTATAATTTTGTACAAGTTCTTTTACTTTCAATTTGCACTGCAGTGTACAGTTATGATAGGGATGCCACAGTGGTTGGCATTTTGTTTTAATTCTATTGTATTTGCTCTTGTTGGCTTCTTAAGGGATTGTGTATGTACTGAAACAGAAGTGGTTGTTAGTTGTATTTGCCTGCATTCTGTTTTCAGATGTGTTAAAGTATGTTGATGAACTACAACCACCAGAGTTCAAACTGCATTTACACCAAGTACGGTAAATGCAGACCATGTTTACTTCAGGATATGCTGTATTTTAGTGTGCAGACCTTGTAGGTTTTCAAACTAAAATAAGTACAGAGGTTGTTACTTTGTGCCTACTCATGTGCGATGAAAGCAAAACAGCCTATTCATTCCTTTGGTCGTTTGTTGAATTCATTTTAAAGCCGGATGATTCAACGTAAAAGGATTGGGCACCAATACTTGGCTTTACCATATCTTACACTGGTCGGGGGAAGGATTGGACACATGGGTCCTTATTCAATTAACTTTTTCTCCTGAGTTTTTTTTTTCATCTTTTTGAAAATGTTCTGCACTTTTTATGTGAAAAAGTACTAAGTATGTGAAAAAGTAATATCAGATGTATTTTCTTGGTGGCATAAATGCATTTTGACAAGGCGTGAAAATATCACCTAGGAGAAAACTCAGGAGAATAAGGTAATTGAATAGGGGCCTCGGTGCTGAAGCTGAGAGAACCTTTACAGAGGGACAAAAGATTTGGTGCAGGATGGGGCAGGCTCTTGAAGTAAAAAATGAATAACAAAAGGTAAGTATCAGGATAAATAACAAAATTATTTTAGAAGAGGGGGCGGTGTTTAAGTGGATTGGATAGGGTTAGTCAAACAATGGGATGATTACAGAAAATTTGGTTAAAATCTGTGTTTCCTAGACAAGGTACAGTACAATCAGCAATCGAATAACTGATACTTGGCAACAATGCCCGATCCTTACTCACTGAATCTAGACCTATATTATTCATTTATGGTACTTAAGGATCTAGGTGTGCAAAAAGAGGACTGCACTGCTCACTGAAATTAGTGTCTCATTAATGCCCTGGAAATGTGAAAGCTAAAATATGATTTGCCACAACCCCATTTTACCAACACATACTTTCATACATGGACATTAGACTGGTCGAGATCCATTTGTTTCCCTTTTTGGTGTAATAAACTATACTGGCATTGTCCAGCCTTCTAGGATAGGAGGTCACTTTTTTGCGGTGGAAGATTTGTTTCTTTAGTCCTGCACCTAAGCTTTATCCAGGACCTATAATGCATATTTGAACCTGCGTAGCCACTACAATATTAGAGCCCAAATGAACATGTGAGTGACCGCAAGCATGTCCCAAGACCCTTGAGTGACTTAAGCTGTGTCACAGTGATGGAATCTTGAGTGATCCCTGCCATGTACCAGTATACTGAATGACCTACCCTCTATTACAATGGATAAATTAACTGGAACTTCAGAATATTTTGTAACCTCGCTAGAACAAAAAATCCAAACATGCTGGATTAGAAAATCAATCCATGGTAGTGTAGTTCAGATTGAGGGGTGTTTGAGAGAGACAAGTAGCCATATTAACAACCTATGTTTGCATGCTGGCATCACAGTGATCCATTGTGCCTTCTGACCTGCCGCATGGCACGCCCATTTCGTGTTCATCAAGCAACTACTGGCAATGTGGCTTTACTAATGATTCACTTCCTACAGCCCAACCTGTCATTCTATATATTTTTGTCAGCACATTTAATGCATGCATAAGTCAGGTTAAGTAGCAAGAAGTAATGCCGACGGTATGTGCTTCAATTCCACTGCCTCGCCTTTCGGGAGAACCACATAAAAAGGGGTTGCAGGCAGAGTTGTGACTCCCTGTCAATAGGTTGGACAAGTAGATTGGACAAACCAGATGGACTAAATAGGGTCACATATGTTTAAATGTTTACATTAAAGCCACCTAGTTAGTGGTGAAAGAAGAATTACATTCTTTTGAAAATGAATATGCAAATTATACTTCTCTGCCTCTGGTTTGAGGTTTGCTGGATGTGTTTACTGAAACTGCAGTTACTTCAGGTTTTAGTTCATAGTGGCTTATTTTCAGTTGGAGTAGTCTCCCATAGTCTGTGGGAAATAACCTTGGCCTGTGTAGAAACTGGAGGTGTGCTAGGAGTGACTGCAGATAACTGAAACCACAGAATTTTAGTCAAGACTTCCAGCAAATGCCAAAGCAGAGTAAGCATGACTTGCATGTATCCCCACTCCCTTCCACCCGCATTATTGTATGGCATGAGATGGACTTCTGCACATTTTGAAATATTGTTATAACCTTTCATCCAGCGAAGTTACCTTCTGTCCATACTCTGCTTAAAATGTATGATTGGAATTGTTTACTTACAAAACATAGAAAAAACACTTTTTTTGTAAATCTCATTTTTAGTATAATTTTTAAATACTCATATGTTTTAAGAATGTATACTTTTACCTCATTCAGCCTTATGAGCTGCAGCATATACTTATTTTAGCAGGCTGTTGCTTGGAAGAGTAAACAAAGCCATGAATGTTATAACTATGCAATTTTGACTCCAGTATAACATATCCATGTCTCTTTTATTAGTTTTGTGTACCTTAGTATGACCTAGTTGCTTTGATCTCACATGTATTAGAGTGGTCGGTTGGAGGGTTGGGAGAGTGGGTAAGACAAAGCAGTTTTTGGCACGCAATCTTTTTGGTTCAGCACGGAGGGGGGGGACTTAATTATCGGTCAGGAAGAAGAGAATGACTTGTTCTGGGGAAGGCTGTTTTACACAGATGGTGGCACAGAATTTTTTAAGGCATTTAACAGGGCAGTCAGCAGCAGTCCGACTGCTTCACTGAATGAGTGAGAGGAGTGTTACAGAGGTATTTATAAATTCTTGCGGTGGATTTTGCATATGCTGCTCGCAGCTTCTGTGATCAACATTTGTCAATTCAGCCACCTAAGTGGAGTTTGGCGTTCTATGCTTTTCTGCTTTCTGTAAATTTCTTGGCTGAAATGCGGTTTGTGTGAATTGACCCTCAGACTTTTGTGTGTTGGAGGTTAGGGTTTTTAGTGATGGGTTAGTGTTAGTTTGTCTTCTGTTGGTGAAAGTTGGAGTTGGCATTAGGGATTTGAAATGGATAATGCTTTATATAAATTGAGCCACTCATTTTTAAAAATGGTTTCATATGCGATACTGAGAGGTGTTCTACCCCTTTTCCCACTACTGCCACTCTGGTACATCTGTGGGTCCTGCCACCATTCTGCAGCATGCAAATTACGCATGTAGGGTCCTGAAGGGGAATTGATATAGCTACCCTTCTCCAATCCATCCATTGAATTTTTTTCCATTCTACTGCTTAGAGAAAACCAGAGCTGTTAGAATACAAAGAATCGATACTTACCCTGGGCTTCCTCCAGCACCATAAGCATATGTGAGTCCCTCACCGTCGTCCTGTGGTCTGCCATTCAGCCACAATTAGCCCCGGTAACTGGTCCAGTTGCATCAGTCGGGGTCTTCTGCGCATGTGCAGACCTCCCATACATACGCAGAAGACACTAACTTACAGGACTTAACCAGTAACTGGGGATGATTGCGGCTGAACTGCAGACTGCGGGAGGACAGTGAGGGACTCAGAAGTGCATATGGAGCTGGAGGAAGCCTGTAAGTATCGATTCTTTGTATTCTAACCACTCTGGTACACTTTAAATTAACTACTGAAAGTATCATATGTATATGTATATTCTCACTATGGGCTTGATTCACAAAGCCGTGATAACTATTATCACGGTCGCGCTAGCGTTTTGCGCGTGCTATAACGCGCATAAAATTTTTCACGGGCAAATGCGAAAATGGCTGCGATTTCTCATGCAAATTTGCGTTTGCGCATGAAAAACCGTTATGCACGCTATAATGCTAGCGCGACCGTGATAAGAGTTATCATGGCTTTGTGAATCAAGCTCTATATGTCTATAATCGCACTCCAAGAATAGAAAATTTTAAATAACCACCATTTTTATAAAGTCTTTTCTTCTGCTTCCCATCCATGTGCCATTCAGGCACCAACATCGTCATTCAGCCTTTTTCGGGATTCTCTTGCTCAATGCTGTCATTAAGCCTTTTTATGAATGGTAAATCACAGTGAGACTGAACCATGCATGGCTTGGGCAGTAGAAACAATAATGACCCTGAATAATGGTTATGGTGGCAGGACTCAGAAGACATATGGATTGGTAGGGGATGCATGAAAAGACTCCATAACTGGAATTAGGAAAGCTAGTTGCATCAGTCATCTCCTCTGTGATTGATGTTGGTGTTAAACAAAGTGGCAAAAAGGTTAGTATTAAAGAATTGTGATAAGGTGGTTGTTTCACACCCTTGCCCGCACACCATTCATTCTCCCAGAATAAACAGTGTTGTCAGCTATCTGTCTATGCTTCCTCCATTCCACTCCATTTGGCTGAGCCAGCAGACCTTCTCATATAAGCACGGTCAGATCATAGCTGCACATCTTTCAAATTACTTTTCTGCATTTTAAAAATAAATAGAACATTCTTTGTAACTTTTAGTAGTATCCAATTACAAACAGAAATGGCAACTGCAATGAAACAGAAGGTTGAGCCCATAACAACCAATCAGAATTCAGGCAGTGTTGTAGTGCAACTTGGAAAATTAAACCAAATGTTAATTTATTTAAGAGCTTTTCTCTTTACCTTATTTTAATGACTAAAAGGCTTATGGTGTTTATTGCTAATGTTAATATGGGATAAGTGGTAAGATCTTAAACACTTTGATGTTTAAAGGTCCGTACACACACCGGACTGGAGGCAACGACTGGTCCGTCGTCACCTCCCGCTGGGTGGGCGTTCCAGCGACAGTCCGGCGTGTGTACAGTCTGTCTGCAGACTGATACGGCTGTTTCTGAGCGATCCGCCCAGCGGATCGCTCAGAAACAGCCGTATCAGTCTGCAGACAGACTGTACACACGCCGGACTGTCGCTGGAACGCCCACCCAGCGGGAGGTGACGACGGACCCGTCGTTGCCTCCAGTCCGGCGTGTGTACGGACCTTTAGGCTGCTACTTGTTACTCATTACAAGGGCTATAGCCTTCATCTGGACATATGGGTGCTGCTTCTGATGTACACAGCATTCCATGGCTACCTGTGCCTTAGATTATTCATGAAGCTTTAGCATAAGAATAGTTAGATAATTCTGTTCAAGGTGTTTGGGGGCAATTTTATATTACAGAGTTCTGCTTTATTTTGTAATAAAGTATTTTGATTGATAAGATGATTAAGTGTTTTTCTTCTTTGGATTTGAATTCATTTAATTTTCACTATAAAGAATAATTATTGTGGTCACTTATTCCTTTGGTGTTCATGTAAAAGAATACTGATACTGAATCAAACAGTTGATTCCGGTAATACTTTTAATGATTTATGGTGCCCATACATGGTGCAATTTTTTTCCAATAAATTTTGGTCGATTATTCAATTAGATCGGAAATTTTGTTTTCAATTTTGTCAGAAAATTCGGAAAAAATGATTGAATATAAAGATTTTAACAACATGTCCGATCCAATTTTTATCGAAAAAAAAGGATATTTGTTCAAAAATGATTGGAAAAAAGATTTTGTCATTCATACTATTCAATTGTTTTGGTTGAATCAATAAGAAAATTGAACACTTTTATTGTGCTGTGTATGAGCAACTTAACTGTACATGGTTTATTGCAAGCTTTCGAAATGTTAAGTTTCATCTGCAGGTATTATACAGAACTGGAACAGATCCGGTTCTGATCCAGTTCTGTATAATAACTGCGGAAGAAACGCAACGTTTTGAAAGCTTGCAATAAACCATGGACAGTTAGTCATTAAAGGTATCACTGTTTCTGCCTCACGTCTAACACATGACCATACTTCACTTGCTTACATGGACACCACCTAGTTTAGGGGGAAAAATAAAGTTTACATGTTAACGTTTTTTGTTTGTTTTTTCAAACCTGTATTCCTCGAGTTTGCAACATAGATAAAAATGCAAATAAAAAAAAACTTCTAAATAGAGTACATAATCATATTAAAGCTTAATATTAAAGCTCGGCTCTCCTTTGGACAATGCAACTCACCATGGTCTGCAGACTCTGCCTCCAAAATGTATTCTCTACTTATTTTGTACTTCTTGGTCCCAGTGGCAGCAAAAAAATGTAGAAGGGAGGAAACTGCTTGTTAGACCCAGGCAGAAGGAAGCATAAGATCTATTCTGGTGATGTAAATATTGATATTTTTCAGGCCACATGGAGCAAGACGACGACTAGGGATGATTACAGTTATGCAATTTTTTTCCTAAGTTGGTGCAAATATATGCACATTTTTATGCAAATATATGCAGCTTAAAAATGGGCCAATCAGTATAAACCTAGGTTAAAATTGTTGTTATATTTAAATCTTATAAACTCCTCAGACCTGCATCTCCAACTTCCTGTTTATGACAGTCTTCCTGGGAACCTGATACTGATGGCATGAGCCAAAGGCCCTTATTCAATTCACTTTTTCTCCTAGGAGATACATTTTCATCTTCTGGTTGAAATATTTTTTTCAGCACTTAATGTACCAAAAGTAGTTTAACTAATACCATCAAAATTATTTGCAGTATTTTCTTGGCTTATCACTAAAATGCTTTTTAAGCTATGGACTAGGTGTGAAAATATCACCTAGGAAAAAGTGGATTAAATAAGGGTCTAAGTCTTTACATCAGGGGTCCCAAACTCAATTTACCTGGGGGCCGCAGGAGGCAAAGTCAGGATGAGGCTGGTCCGCATAAGGAATTTCACAATCACGGCGCGACGCCGCCTCTGCCTGCCCCTCTCACTCTTCCTTCACAGAGAGGGGCGGGGAGAGGCGGCGATCCGTGCACCGATTGACGTCAGAGGGGGTAGAGCTGAAGCTGAAAGCTCTGCCCCTTCCAGGAAATGCCGGCGAATTGCCCCCCGGGCGATTTGGGGGCTCTGCAGCCCTCGTTTAACGGCGGGGATGCGGCGGATTACTTGGGAGCACTGAAGTGAACTATAAGGAAGCTTTTGCCAGCGAGGGCCACAAAATATTGTATCGTGGGCCGCAAATGGCCCGCGGGCCGCAAGTTTGAGACCCCTGCTTTACATACTGTAATTCATATTACACTTGGTTAGCAGGGTCCCTTACAAGTGTAACTCTACTTTCATTGAGAGAATCAATCGCAGCCAGGTCACTTGTACAGTGGTGGACAAAGCAATTAATCCCTTTCAGATTACCTCTCTTTTTGCTTATTTATAACTCTTTACGTGATATTCCACTCACACAAAGCAGTCCTGTCAGCTCAGATGTATATTTACAAATAGTATTGTTTCCTTGGTGCTACAGCCCATATACCGCTTACCTGCTTAGTGCAGGTGATGTTGCAGTGCTATCTGGCTCAGTACTGCTAGTTAAACACACAGATAAGCAGAGTTTTTAGGCAACTACTGAGCCCATCTTTATTTTACTCACAAATATACATTTCATACAGGAGTGTGTTCCTTCTGCAGAGAACGCGTTGCAGGGAGTGAAATCAATTTAGTGAAATCATAGCTACCTATCCTTGCGTCTCCCACTAGAGCTCTAGGCTCACTGTCATATGAACACAGTGAGCCTGGAACTCTAGCAACCTGTTCCAAAGCTGCTAGAGAGACAGAAGGATGCAAGCTGGAATGGGGAGAGATAGCTATGCTCTGCAATGTGCTCTCTGCATAGGGGGAGTCTTCACATATCACCTGCAATACATCACTTGTGGATAAGCCGATTCACCCCCCATTTACACACCTTTATCCCAAAATTTGGGTGTAAAAAGTCAGCTTATCTGCAGTGACACGTGGTATTTCTCCATGTTAGATTCCCCATTATTTTCTCCTCTTCTCCCTCCTTTTCATTATTGAATTAAAACATTTTCAGCATGATGAAGTTGAAAGAAGTCTCAACAAGCAAGCATTATGACTTGATGAAAAGAAACCCAAAAACCTGAAAAAATAATTACTGAAATGTATCGGTTGGCAAAGCAGTTAAAGACCAATCTGGGGCCCGAATGATTGACCCTCTGATTGCTGCAATCAATCGGCGATGACCATTCGGGCTCAACGCAATTGCTTATAATTATAATCTATCTGATCAGATGAAAATGTTTCTGAAATTTAAAATCAAAACTTATTGACAGAATGATTAACTGATTGTTAATCAGCAACATTAACTTTACCTGATCGATCGTGAGATTGTCCTGTTAATGGGCACTTTAACATGCTAGGGCACTAGCCGTTCAATATGAGACCAGTGGAGAAAAACTGAATGTTGTAAATCTGGTAATTGTGCGACAATACCGCTTTGGGGACAGAGTGCATAGGAAACAGACCCAGGAAGTCGGAGAAGCAATCTGAAACTTGAAATATCTGTCTAGTTAAATCATTGCAGTTTCTGGATTACTTGTCCATATCCCACAAATCTTATCTGGCAGCCTCCATAGAAGTGTTAGTTGACGTTTCCCCAACATATAAAAGACATGCTATCTTGATCCAGTTGATCACCCTAAAGGTGGCCATAACATTTTTTAAATATCTGTTCAATTTAAGAATTGCAATCAATTTTTCTGACTGATTGTAACATTTCAAAAATATGACCAATGTACCACACACGTATGTTCAATTTTTCCCCAAGCATGATAAAAATGATTGGAAACTCTGACAAAATTGCTAGGGTGTGTATATTAATAAATTGACAATCCAACACAGACCATACAATCTTTAGAATGAAGAAAAATATCTGGCATTCCGGATCGATTAAAATCAAAGAAACTGGGAAATTCGATCGGATTTTTCAGTCGAATGGAAAAAAAAGCTTTAGATTTTTTCTGGAGATCCGATCGTTTTTTTAACCACTTCCCGACCGCCCCCAGCCGATGGGCGGCGGCAAAGTCCGGGCCCAAACGACCGCAATACGCCCATCGGCGGGGGCGGCTTCGGGAGTGGCTATGCGGCGATCGCGTCATTCGTGACGCGATCAGCCGCCGGGGACTGGCTCCGCCCACCGTTCGCTGTAACCCGCCGGCCGTTCGGAAGCGCCGGCGGGTTACTAGCACCCGGATCGCCGCTGCACGTATGTATAATAGGCTACAAAGCCTATTATACTGGCTGCCTCCAGCCCTGGTGGTCCCAGTGTCCGAGGGACCACCAGGGGAGGCTGCAGCCGCCCTAGTCTGCACCCAAGCACACTGATTTCCCCCCCCCCCCCGCCCCCTGATCGCCCACAGCACCCCTCAGACCCCCCCCGCCCACCCCCCAGACCACTGTTTGCACCCAGTCACCCCCCTAATCACCCATCAATCACTCCCTGTCACTATCTGTCAACGCTATTTTTTTTTTAGTCCCTAATCTGCCCCCTACTCCCTCCTGATCACCCCCCCACCCCTCAGATTCTCCCCAGAATCCCCCCCCCCCCCCCCCGTGTACTGTATGCATCTATCCCCCCTGATCACCTGTCAATCACCCGTCAATCACCCCCTGTCACTGCTACCCATCAATCGGCTCCTAACCTGCCCCTTGCGGGCAATCTGATCACCCACCGACACCAATAGATCGCCCGCAGATCCGACATCCGATCACCTCCCAAGTGCAGTGTTTACATCTCTTCTCTCCTCTAAACACCCACTAATTACCCATCAATCACCCCCTATCACCACCTGTCACTGTTACCCATCAGATTAGACCCTAATCTGCCCCTTGCGGGCACCCAATCACCCGCCCACACCTCAGAACGCCCTCAGACCCCAGCCCTGATCACCTCGCTAGTGCATTGCTTGCATCTATTTCCCCCCTCTAATCACACCTTGAGACACCCATCAATCACCTCCTGTCACCCCCTAGCACACCTACCCATCAGATCAGGCCCTAATTTGCCCCGTGTGGGCTCCTGATCACTCGGCCAAACCCTCAGATCCCCCTCAGACCCCTTCCGATCACCTCCCCAGTGCATTGATTGCATCTATTTTCCCCTCTAACCGCCCCCTGAGACACCCATCAATCACCTCCTGTCACCCCCCTAGCACTCCTATCCATCAGATCAGGCCCAAAACATCCTGTCATCTAAGAGGCCACCCTGCTTATGACCGGTTCCACAAAATTTGCCCCCTCATAGACCACCTGTCATCAAAATTTGCAGATGCTTATACCCCTGAACAGTCATTTTGAGAAATTTGGTTTCCAGACTACTCACAGTTTTGGGCCCGTAAAATGCCAGGGCAGTATAGGAACCCCACAAGTGACCCCATTTTAGAAAGAAGACACCCCAAGGTATTCTGTTAGGTGTATGATGAGTTCATAGAAGATTTTATTTTTTGTCACAAGTTAGCGGAAATTGATATGTATTGTTTTTTTTTTCACAAAGTGTCATTTTCCGCTAACTTGTGACAAAAAAAAAATCTTCTATGAACTCACCATACTCCTAGCAGAATACCTTGGGGTGTCTTCTTTCTAAAATGGGGTCACTTGTGGGGTTCCTATACTGCCCTGGCATTTTAGGGGCCCTAAACCGTGAGCAGTAGTCTAGAATCCAATTGCCTCAAAATGACCTGTGAATAGGACGTTAGGCCCCTTAGCGCACCTAGGTTGCAAAAAAGTGTCACACATGTGGTATCGCCGTACTCAGAAGAAGTAGTATATTGTGTTTTGGGGTGAATTTTTACACATACCCATGCTGGGTGGGAGAAATTTCTCTGTAAATGGACAATTGTGTGTAAAAAAAAAATCAAACAATTGTCATTTACAGAGATCTTTCTCCCACCCAGCATGGGTATGTGTAAAAATACACCCCAAAACACATTATACTACTTCTCCGGAGTATGGCCGTACCACATGTGTGGCACTTTTTTGCACCCTAAGTGCGCTAAGGGGCCCAAAGTCCAATGAGTACCTTTAGAATTTCACAGGTCATTTTGTGACATTTGGTTTCAAGACTACTCCTCACGGTTTAGGGCCCCTAAAATGCCAGGGCAGTATAGGAACCCCACAAATGACCCCATTTTAGAAAGAAGACATCCCAAGGTATTCCGTTAGGAGGATGGTGAGTTCATAGAAGATTTTCCCTTCCAGTTCTGACAATATTTTGTCAGATCTGAAATATATCAGTTGCTGTCAGTAAAATATCAGTTGCTTTCAGTTATAGCTGAGAGGAAAACTGATGTAGCAGGTAATGCCTATGTTTCCCTATGGCTCAAGTGGGCGATGTTACAGTTTAACTGTGTGCTGACCAGAAAGCGGTTATTGGTAATGGCCATTTTCAAAATGGAGGACGGAAAATTCCCTTGATCACAGTGAACAAACAGGACGCGGGACAGGAGAAAGACACTGAGGAGTAGACTACATGGAAGAGAAGTATGACTTGTGTATGCTTATTTTGACTTTTAATTTTCAGTTCAGGTTTTCTTTAAGGACTGCAGTCTTAAAACACCTTAAGGACCAGACACTGGTTTTTTTTTTCGTTTCAGACCACTGCAGATTTAACGGTTTATTGCTCGGTCTACTATCTAAATGAATTTTACCTCCTTTTCTTGTCACTAATACAGCTTTCTTTCCAGGACGTCTCAGGACAGCAACCCTATATATAAGGGAATGCTGCCTTAGGCCACATTCACACATCAGACAATAGTCTTTTGAAAATGAAAGATCACAGACCACTTTTACCCCCTTCCATGTAGTATGAGAGCCATACCTTCACAGTCTTTTCTATGGAGCTGAACTCCCCATCAGAAAAAAATCTTTGCAAGATGCTGCACACACACATGCTGTACAGACACAAAAGATCTGTTCCTGCCAAAGACCTGTTCCTACAAATTGCATTCATAGTCTATGATATCTGCAGATCATCATACACACCTTGTTTAACTGACCTTCATCTGCAGATCAGACAATCATCTGCAGATCTGAAAATCCATCCTGGTGGAGCTAAACTGCAGATGAATGTCTGTTAACCACTTGAGGACCCACCCTTTACCCCCCCTTAAGGACCAGCGCTAGTTTGATTGATCTGTGCTGGGTGGGCTCTGCAGCCCCCAGCACAGATCAGGGTGCAGGCAGGGAGATCAGATTGCCCCCCTTTTTTCCCCCCTATGGGGATGATGTGCTGGGGGGGTCTGATCTCTGCTGCCTGCGAGTGGCTGGCGGGGGGGGGGCACCTCAAAGCCCCCCTCCGCGGCGAAATGCTCCCCCTCCCTCTCCTACCTGGCCCCCTTTGGTAAGCCGGGCTGCACAGGACGCTATCCGTCCTGTGCAGCCAGTGACAGGCTGTCTCCTGTCACATGGCGGCGATCCCCGGCCGCTGATTGGCCGGGGATCGCCGATCTGCCTTACGGCGCTGCTGCGCAGCAGCGCCGTACAAATGTAAACAAAGCGGATTATTTCCGCTTGTGTTTACATCTAGTCTGCGAGCCGCCATCGGCGGCCCGCAGGCTATTCACGGAGCCCCCCGCCGTGATTTGACAGGAAGCAGCCGCTCGTACGAGCGGCTGCTTCCTGATTAATTAGGCTGCAGCTGGCGACGCAGTACTGCGTCGCTGGTCCTGCAGCTGCCACTTTGCCGACGCACGTTATGAGTGTGCGGTCGGCAAGTGGTTAAACAAGGTGTGTATGATGATCTGCAGATATCATAGACTATGAATGCATTTTGCAGGAACTGATCTTTTGCAGACAGGGTCGGACTGGGCCACAGTAGTACAGTTTTTTTTTCCCTCGGTGGGCCCTGCCTCCAGGTCTCTGGTGGGCCCCCCTCCTTGTCTGACAGAGCTCCAATTGCAGCCTGCAGCACAAAAACTCTCTTCTCAGTGCTGTAATCACTCATTCTGAGATCAGTGGTGTAGCTAAGGAGCTGTAAGCCTCGATGCAAATTTTACAATGGGGCCCCCCAAGCACTCTATACATAACAATTGATATGACACACCAAAACCTGCCAATGGCAACTACAGTGTCAGAGGTGCAAGAAGGGGATGGGAAATAACTTGTTAATGATTACCACTGTTCAAAGTATCTATAGAAGTGATTATTATGAGCACAGGACCAATAGAGAGGTAATACTGTAGTTGAGGGAGGTCCCTTCGGGGCCCCTTTGGCCCAAGGGCCCCAATGCGGTCGCAACCTCTGCAAAGAAGGACATTACTTTATATTGAAGGAGGGGACTCTATGCAAAGTTTTGCTGGGCAGCAGTGTCTCTGAATTACAATGCTGCTAAAATCATGTACATTTGGCCCTGTCCATAATACACAGGGCCGGATTTCTGGCAAGGCCACATAGGCCATGGCCTAGGGCACTAGAAGTTTAGGGGTGGCTCAGTGAGGGGCAGGAAAGCTGTTCTATGCAGTCATCCCTATCTACAAGAACAGCTTTAACCTTTGAACTCTCTGTCCCGACTTGTGCCGTCCCTGCAAGACCTGTAAGCTCTATCCTGCAGGTATACATCAGTCTATCTCCCATGGTGACGCAATGGGTCCATCATTAATGAGATGGCAAGCATAACATAAAATTTCAAAACATAACTTCTAATCTATACACGTATTACTAAAATAGCTATTGTCTGTGACACCAATGATGGAAAGTAAGGCGAATTCTCATTGGGGCACACAGAGATAACAACCATACAGATGGTATAGTTGGCCTTGGGCGGTAAAAAGTACAAATCCGGCCCTGATAATACTTCGTGACCACGCCCACCTTCCGGTGCATGGTCACGCCCTTTTTCCTCCGCAATCATGAGATGTGTGGGCCCCAGGTTGAAATTTCTTTGGTGGGCTCCCAGTGTCCCAGTCCGACCCTGTTTGCAGATACTGATCTTTTGAATGTCTACAGCATCTTTGTGTGCAGCATCTTGCAAAGGTTTCTGTCTGATGGGGAGTTCAGCTCCATAGAATAGACTGTGTAGGTTTGGCTCTCATACTACATGGAAAGGGGTAAAATTGGTCTGTGATCTTTCATTTTCCAAGTGTCCAGTGCTGACAGTTTTCAAATAAAGTCAAATTTCTATATAAATTTTTGTCTAAATGTATTGTCTTTGATCAATAAATAGACACTTATTGGATTTTTTTTGGGGGGGTGGGGGGGTAAAAGTTATAGCGTTTATAAACTATGGTGCAAAAAGTGAATTTCCCCAGTTTGAAGCATTTCTGACTTTTCTGAGCACCCGTCATGTTTCATGAGGTGCTAAAATTCCAGGATAGTATAAATACCCCCCCAAAGACCCCATTTTTGAAAGACGACATCCCAAAGTATTCACTAAGAGGCATGGTGAGTTCATTGAAGATTTTTTTTTTTTTTGTCACAAGTTAGCAGAAAATGACACTTAGTGACAAAAAAAAATAAGTTTCAATTTCTGCTAACTTGTGACAAAAAAATGAAATTTGCCACGGACTTACCATGCCCCTCTCTGAAAACTTGGGGGGGCAATTTCCAAAATGGGGTCATTTGTGGGGTGTTTACTGTCCTGGCATTTTGGGGGTGCTAAATTGTAAGCACCCCTGTAAAGCCCAAAGGTGCTCATAGGACTTTGGCCCCCTTAGCGCACCTAGGCTGCAAAACAGTGTCACACGTGGTATCACCGTACTCAGGAGAAGCAGTATAATGTGTTTTGGGGTGTATTTTTACACATACCCATGCTAGGTGGGAGAAATATCTGTGTAAATGTGATTTTTTTTTTTTTTTTACACACAATTGTCCATTTACAGATATATTTCTCCCACCTAGCATGGGTATGTGTAAAAATACACCCCAAAACACATTATACTACTTCTCCTGAGTACGGTGATATCATGTGTGACACTTTTTTGCAGCCTAGGTGCGCTAAGGGCCCAAAGTCCTATGAGTACCTTTAGGATTTCACGGGTCATTTTGAGGCATTTGGTTTCCAGAGGGCATAGACAGCCCTTCTACCGTTTACATCTACTGCGCTGCGCAGCAGTATGGTGCGGTATGAAAAGCTTGCGTACTGCTGCCTGCATTTTGCCCGGAAGCGCAGAGCTGATCCCATCACTGTCAATGGATGGGATCAGCAGCGGGCAGCGGCGCAGATGGCTGTGCGATTGTATGCATTGCGTTCGGGATCGCACAGCCATCTGCGCTAGCTAGATGTGAACGAGGCCTTACTGTTTCATGCCAGGATTATGGTCAGTGACAAGTCAAAAGTCAGGGCAGGCAGAAAATAAGACAAGCATGGCTATAGACAGAATGTGGGGAGTTAGAACATAGATTTAGGCAGAAGGTCAAAAGAAGCAAATAACAGAATGACCAGATCAGAGAATAATCAGAGAGGGTAGCAACACACTAGGCGGTGCTTGAAAGCAGTGCGTTTTGTGTGTTTTCAGTGCCTTGTCATCTTATGTTTTTGTTCCACACAAGCGGTTTTCCTGCGTTATGCCAGCGTTTTAATGCGTTTGCTGTTTTTGATATGCGTTTTATGCTAATCACTAGGAAGTCAACAGGAAGTGGAAATTCATCTTTAACCTATTAAGCCTTCTGGACGTAGAGGCTACGTGTCTTCCACTAACTTGTGACAAAAAATAAAATCTTCTATGAACTCATCATACACCTAACGGAATACCTTGGGGTGTCTTCTTTCTAAAATGGGGTCACTTGTGGGATTCCTATACTGCTCTGGCATTTTAGGGGCCCAAAACTGTGAGGCGTGGTCTGGAAACCAAATGCCTCAAAATGACTGTTCAGGGATATAAGCATCTGGAAATTTTGATGACCGGTGGTCTGAGGGGCCAAATTTTGTGGAACCGGTCATAAGCAGGGTGGCCTCTTAGATGACAGGTTGTATTGGCACTGAAGTGCAGAAAGTGCAGGATGTTCTCAAATCGTGACCTGGACATGGCAACAGAGAACATGGGCATGTGATATATTGGGTGCGTAGACCAATAAGACCTCAATACATTCTTTTTGACTAGACCCATGTTAAGGAGAAGGCCCCAAAAAATGTTACGTTCGGGAACTTGGAGTGGTTTCCACTGAAAAGGCTGGGCATGGTAGCTTTTTGGATTGGCAGTTGCGTATTGTGTGGCATAACGGTTGGTCTCGGCCACAATTAAGTCGTAGAGATCCACGGTGCAGAACAGATGGAAAAAGTCTAGGGCCAATCCTAGATTATCTGTCTCCATATGGACTCCAGACAGGGCAGTACGGGTGCGGCGGAACCAGGGGATTGCCAATTAGGATTTGCCAGCACCTCTTGGAGACTATGGATAGTACGGACCCGTTTTGCTGATGGATGCGACTCTGGTCTTAATGCACGTGCCACCGACCCAGTTTCTGCTACCATGCTGATGCTCGCCACTTCACCACGGTCTATGGTAGTACTAGTACTAGTGCTAGGTCCAGGAGATGCTACGCTGCTGGTGTATGCCTCACCAAGAAAACTTGGATCAGCGCTAGCACCACTCTGCTGCCCTTGAGTCTGATCCTGTGGTCCAGTGACATAGGGTGTGGTATGCCTGGCTCTAGCCGGGACCTCAACCTTGTCATTATCGGTCTGAGAGACACTGCTGTTCACTGGTTCGTATTCTGACCCGGATGATTAGTCGAATGAGGCTTGCCAATCGCACTCACCCCACTGGGCCAGAATCTCGGCGGCCTCGTCAGCGGAATACCCCTTTTATTCCATGGTGGACTGCTAAATTTAAAGGGTGTTCCTCTGAGACTACCCAGGAAAAAGAGCACCTACCTAGCAAAAGGGAGTACTTGTGAAGTAAAAAGCTGTGGTCACTGAGTTTTGATTAAAAGAAAAATCATAACTGATCTTTACAGCGCCACAGTTATTGTACAGTGTTTTTTGCAGTGATCAGAGAAAAAAAATTCTGTCACTGTGGTGGGGCGGGTGAGGGTTTGGCCGGGTGATCAGGAGCCCACACGGGGCAAATTGGGGCCTGATCTGATGGGTAGGTGTGCTAGGGGTGACAGGAGGTGATTGATGGGTGTCTCAGGGTGTGATTAGAGGGGGGAATAGATGCAAGCAATGCACTGGGGAGGTGATCAGGGTGGGTCTGAGGGTGTGGGCGGGTAATTGGATGCCTGCAAGGGGGAGATTAGGGTCTGATCTGATGGGTAGCAGTGACAGGGTGATTGATAGGTTATGAGAGGGAAGAATGGATGCAAGCAATGCACTGGCGAGGTGATCAGAGGGGTCTGAGGGTGTGGGCTGGTAATTGGGTCCCCGCAAAGGGGGATATTAGGGTCTGATCTGATGGGTAGCAGTGACAGGGGTTGATTGATGGGTGATTAGAGGGGAGAACAGATGTAAATATTGCACTGGGGAGGTGATCAGGTAGGGGTCTGAGGGTGTGGGTTGGTGTTTGCCTGCCCGCAAGGGGCAGATTATTGTCTGATCTGATGGGTAGCAGGGACAGGGGGTGATTGATGGGTGATCAGTGGGGAAAACAGATGTAAACAATGCACTTGGGAGGTAATCTGCGGGCGATCTGAGGGTGTGGGCGGGTGATCAGGTGCCTGCAAGGGGCGGGTTAGGGTCTGATCTGATGGGTGGCAGTGACAGAGGGTGATTGATGGGTGATTGACAGGTGATCAGTGGGTGATTACAGGGGAGAATAGATGTATACAGTACACAGAGGGGGGGGGGGGGTTGGGGAGGATCTGAGGGTGTGGGGAGGGGGGGGAGGGGGCAATCAGGAGCCCCCAGGGGGCAGTTTAGGACCTAATCTAAAATATAGCGTTGACAGATAGTGACAGGGGGTGATTGATGGATGATTGGGTGCAAACAGTGGTCTGAGGGGGTGATTGGGGGGGGGTCTGAGGGGTGCTGTGGGCATTCAGGGAGCAAGGATCAGTGTGCTTGTGTAACTACTACAATGGCTGCCTCCTCCCCTGGTGGTCGCTCGATCACTGCGACCACCAGGGGAGGAGGCAGCCAGTATAATACTTAGCTTAGTAGCTTAAAGTGTATTATACACTTTCTATGTGGCAGATTGGGGGGGGGTTATCAACCCGCCGGCGGATGCGCGTGATCCCCGGTTAATCTGTCCCCCAGGTGCCGCCGCCGATTGGCGTTACGCGGTCCTGGGGGTGCCACCTTGTCACCACCAATAGGTAGTAGGCAGTTGGCAATGGCAAGTGGTTAATTCAGACTCCCAAAATGTGAGGTAGTAGATTATCAGTAACTTTACTAATATTCTACATTTTGAAAGTAGAAATTATGATGGTAAAATATTATTAAAAAATACTGATGTTTTACTACAACTAAACCTAACCCTATTCTCTCACACAGAACCTATTCTTAACCTTAATTACCCCCCCCCCCCCCCCCGATACCTAACCCAAAATCCGCCCCACGCCTAACCTTAAAACTCTCTCCCCTGCCTAACCTTAACGTCCCCCACTCCTAACCTTAACCACTTGCCGACCGCACGCTTATACCGTGCGTCGGCAAAGTGGCAGCTGCAGGACCAGCGACGCAGTACTGCGTCGCCGGCTGCAGCCTGATTAACGAGCGATCGCGCGGCTGTAGCCGCGCGATCGCTACGTCACACTCTTCGGCCCCCATGTGACTTCAGCCCGCCGGCCAATCAGCAGCGCCGGCGGGCTGTAAACATTCAAATTGCCCAATAGAATGAGTATAATACAGTTTGTTTACGTAACAAACTGTATTATACTGCCTGCCTCCCGCTGGTGGTCACACTTAGCGATCGACCACCAGCGAGGAGAGCAGGCACAGTAAGAGTGCACACACACACACTTTAGGAGCCCCACAGACCCCCCGATCACCCGCAGCACCCATCAGACACCCCCCTGTACCCCCCTGCAGCCCGCAGATCAGACCTAACCACCCCCCATATCACCCATCAATAAATCCCTGTCACCACCTGTCACTTCTATCCATCAGAGCAGACCCCCAACTACCCCTTAGGGGTATCTGATCACCCCCACACCTCCAGATCTCCCCCCGACCCCCCCCCCCCCCTCTGTATACTGAACCTATCTATCTCCCCTGCATCTGTCTATCTCCCCAGTGATCAGCTGCCAATCACCTATCAGTCACCTGTCAATCATCCCTTGTCACCACCTGTCACTGCCCCCCATTAGATCAGACCCCCAACTGCCCCTTAGGGGTATCTGATCACCCCCCACCCCTTCAGATCTCCCCCCCCCCCCCCGTATACTGCATCTATCTTCCCTGTAATTGCCCGCTGATCAGCTGTCAATCACCTATCCGTCACCTGTCAATCATCCCTTGTCACCACCTGCCACTGCCCCCCATCAGATCAGACCCCCAACTGCCCATTAGGGGCTTCTGATCACCCACCCACCCTTTCAGATCCCTCCGAGACACCCCCCCCCCTGATCACATCAGCAGTCCATTGTTTACATCTGTTTTTCCCTGTAAACACCCACTTATCACCCGTCAATAACCCATCTATCACCACCTGTCACTCCTATCCATCAGATTAGACCCCCAACTACCCCTTAGGGGTATCTGATCACCCCCCACCCCTTCCGATCCTCCCCACACCGTCCTAGTTCATTGATTGCGTATATTCTCCCCCCTGCCATTGTGTATCTTATCTCCTGTCTGTAAGGCTTGATTGTGCTTTGTTTGGCTACAATTGTCTCAATTGCACTGTGATTGGCATCGATTGTCGTGTGATTGGCTTCGATTGTCACGTAATTGGGCTTCGATTGTCGCGTGATTGGCTTCAATTGTCCGTAATTGGTTTTGATTGTGCCAATTGCCCACTGATTGGCTGTTTTGCCCTGTGATTAGTATCGATTGTCGTGTGATTGGCTTCAATTGTCACGTAATTGGTTTTTGATTGTCACGTTATTGGATTCAATTGGTCCGTGATTGGCTTTGATTGCGCCGATTGCTGTAATTGTGTTGTAATTGTCTCGTGATTGTTTTTGATTATTTGTGATTGCTCTCTGATCCCCAACCCCCCCCCCCCCCCCTCACCATCACCATCACTATCACTGTCCTAGTGATCTAAAAAAAATTTTAGTATCACTAGTGGTAACAAACAGTTAGGCCAGTTATCTAAGCAAAAGGGTTGTTAGTGTCAGTTAGTGCTCAGCCCACTGCACCACAGTCACTAATTAGCGTCATCACTGTCGCTAATCAGCATTGGTACTATATAGTATCTGTAAGTGATTATTAGTGATCACAGTCAGATCTATATTAGGGTCTCTAGGATCCACAAAAAAACGCAGTGTTTGCCCGATCAGACCTGATCGTTCGCCTGCACTGCGTTCAGCCCGCCCCACCGCAGTGACAGAAATTTCTTTTTTCTGATCACTGCAAAAAACACTGTACACAAGCTGTGGCACTGTAAACATCAGTTTTGATTTTTTTTATCTAAACTCAGTGACCACAGCTTTCTACCTCTCAAGTACTCCCTTTCGCTAGGTAGGTGCTCTTTTCCTGGGTAGTCTCAGAGGAATACCTCCTAAATTTAGCAGGCCACCATGGCAAAAAAGAGGTTTTCCAATGAAGACATCTACAGGTACATGGACCAGTCGGATGAGGATGATTGGGTCGACTTATTCGACGAATCTTCGGGTTCAGAGTACGATCCTGTAGACAGCAGTGGCTCTCAGACCGATAGTTCCGATGACGAGGTTGAGGTCCCGGCTAGAGCCAGGCGTACCACACCCCATGTCACTGGACTGCAGGTGGCGGAAGATCAGTCTCAAGGGCAGCAGAGTGGCGCTGATCTGATTTTTCTTGGTGAGGCATGCACCAGCAGCGCAGCATCTCCTGGGCCTATCAACACCAGTACTTCCGCAGAAGACCCTGATGAAGTGGCGGACACCATCCTGGAAGTAGAAACTGGTTCGGTGGTACGTGAATTAAGATCCGATCCGCAGCCACCAAGTAGACGGGCCCGTACTCCCATTGGTTTTCCAGAGGTGCTGGCAAACCCTGATTGGCATTCCCCTGATCCCGCCGCACCCATACTGCCCCCTTTCACCGCCCAGTCTGGAGTCCAGGTGGAGACATTTGAACTAGGATCGGCCCTAGACTTTTTTGAACTGTTCCTCACCCAGGATCTCCTTGACTTAATTGTGGCTGAGACCAACCTATATGCCACACAATTTATAACCGCCCATCCGAAAAGCTGCCACGCCCAGCCTTTTCGGTGGAAACCACTCCAAGTTTCCGAACTTAAAATTTTTTTGGGCCTTCTCCTCAACATGGGTATTACTAAAAAAAATGTATTGCGCTCTTATTGGTCTACACGCCAAATACATAACATGCCCGTGTTCTCTGCTGCCATGTCCAGGACGCGATTTGAGATCATCCTGCGCTTCCTGCATTTCAATGACAACGACACCTGTCATGAAAGAGACCACCCAGCTTATGACCGGCTCCACAAAATTCGGCCCCTCATAGACCACCTGTCATCCACATTTGCAGATGCTTATACCCCTGAACAGAACATCTGTGTAGATGAGTCCCTCGTACATTTTACCGGGCGCCTTGGCATCAAACAGTACATCCCAAGCAAGCGCGCCCGGTATGGGGTGAAACTGTATAAGCTCTGTGATAGGGCCACAGGCTATACATCTCGTTTTAGGGTCTATGAGGGAAAAGACTCAAAATTGGAGCCGGTCGGATGTCCTGACTACCTGGGGAGCAGTGGAAAGATTGTGTGGGACTTGGTGTCACCCTTGTTCCAGAAGGGGTACCATCTTTATGTGGACAACTTTTACACAAGTGTGGCCCTCTTTCAGCACTTAAAGTTAGAAGGAATCCGATGCTGTGGCACCGTGCGGCCTAGTCGCCGGGGCTTCCCCCAACAGCTCGTTAACACCAGACTTCAACGGGGGGAGAGGGCCGCCTTGTGTACCGATGACTTGCTCTCGGTGAAATGGAAGGACAAGAGGGACGTTTACCTTCTGTCTACCATTCACACAGACACGACAGTACAAATTACACGGGCAACAGAGGTCATTGAAAAGCCCCTCGCCGTCCACAGCTATAATGCCAACATGGGAGGGGTGGACTTCAATGACCAGATGTTAGGGCCCTATTTAATTTCCCGGAAAACCAGACGCTGGTATAAGAAAGTGTCTGTGTATTTAATTCAATTGGCGATGTACAACAGCTTTGTTCTCTACAGTAAGGCTGGGAGAACTGGATCTTTCCTTCAATTCCAGGAAGACATTGTTTCGGCACTCCTCTATCCAGAAGGTGACAGAGCCCAACCCCCAAATGCAACTAGCCGGCTGCATGGAAGGCATTACGCCTACCCGATTCCCAGTACCCCAACTCAACGCAACCCCAGAAAAAGATGTCGTGTCTGCAGCAAGGCTGGAATAAGGCATGACACCCCCGTTTACTGTCCCCGCTGTCCTGACCAGCCTGGCCTATGCCTAGGGGAGTGTTATGAGAGGTACCATGAGAAGGCACACTTTTAGAACCTAGGGAACTACAGACACAGCAGTAGGCACACAAGGGTCTCTCAGTGCTATTTCACACTGGCGCGATGCGTTAGGGCAAATTGCCTAGCAAAAGTCACACTTTGCGGTCCCCCCCTACGCCGGAAGTGCTTGACTTAACGCTAGTGCATGCCTACGTTACTGCGTGGCTTCTGCGGCAATTTGGGTCGGCCCGGAAGTCATGTTAGTCTACGGCGACGCAGTTAATTACTAGGCCGAATGCTACTCTTGTGGTATTCCCTGAAGATCTATTTTGGGCGAGACGGTGCGGCGGGCTCGACCGACCGGATAGGCCAGTATGCAGTGTGAACCCAAACATCAGGTTTTGAGAGATCCAAATACACTGGCCTGCCAGAAACCTCTCCTTTCACTTGGGACAGAATGCATAATGTACTTCGCCACATATCTGTGCGATTTGCACTTTGCACATTGACCCATGGGGGAGGAGAAGTTTATCCTCAGCTCGCAGGTAAAAAAAAACAAAAAAAAAAAAAACAGGTAAGCAAAAAAGTTAATATTTGGTTACCAATGTTATTGTTTGGTTTGAACATATTTAATAAAGTTTAAAAAGTTAATGTTATTGAAGCGCTTTGCTGCTTGCTTGCTTTTTTTTTTTTTTTTTTTTTTTTTCTTCTCTCTTTTTTTCCAACCGACCAATCAGCTGCAGCACTGATGATGCATCCTGACAGAAGCATTGCGCTTCTGTCAGGTTACACAAAATCGGTGCATGCAGCGCTGTAGGACGAGATTTCTCCTCCACAGTAAAAAAGATACGTTTGCCGAGGCATATGGGCCAAGGTGTGGTGTTGGGGATTCATATGCTTTGGCAAGCACTTTGTATCAAAAAAGAACTCAAGCAATGATTTCTCCATTCACATCGATCAATGTGGATGAATAAATCAGGATTGCCTGGGCATACGAGCTGGTGGGTTTGGATTTTTGGGGTGGCAGCTCCTATGTCCAGGCGGACGCCTTCCCCTCCTTTTTGTTTTGTTTTTTTTCGTTTTTCTTCTCTCTTTTTTCTATCCAGACCGACCGACCGACCGACCGACCAATCAGCTGCAGCACTGATGGTGCATCCTGACAGAAGCATTGCGCTTCTGTCAGGTTACACAAAATCGGTGCATGCAGCGCTGTAGGACGAGATTTCTCCTCCACAGTAAAAAAGATACGTTTGCCGAGGCATATGGGCCAAGGTGTGGTGTTGGGGATTCATATGCTTTGGCAAGCACTTTGTATCAAAAAAGAACTCAAGCAATGATTTCTCCATTCACATCGATCAATGTGGATGAATAAATCAGGATTGCCTGGGCATACGAGCTGGTGGGTTTGGATTTTTGGGGTGGCAGCTCCTATGTCCAGGCGGACGCCTTCCCCTCCTTTTTGTTTTGTTTTTTTCGTTTTTCTTCTCTCTTTTTTCTATCCAGACCGACCGACCGACCGACCGACCAATCAGCTGCAGCACTGATGGTGCATCCTGACAGAAGCATTGCGCTTCTGTCAGGTTACACAAAATCGGTGCATGCAGCGCTGTAGGACGAGATTTCTCCTCCACAGTAAAAAAGATACGTTTGCCGAGGCATATGGGCCAAGGTGTGGTGTTGGGGATTCATATGCTTTGGCAAGCACTTTGTATCAAAAAAGAACTCAAGCAATGATTTCTCCATTCACATCGATCAATGTGGATGAATAAATCAGGATTGCCTGGGCATACGAGCTGGTGGGTTTGGATTTTTGGGGTGGCAGCTCCTATGTCCAGGCGGACGCCTTCCCCTCCTTTTTGTTTTGTTTTTTTCGTTTTTCTTCTCTCTTTTTTCTATCCAGACCGACCGACCGACCGACCAATCAGCTGCAGCACTGATGGTGCATCCTGACAGAAGCATTGCGCTTCTGTCAGGTTACACAAAATCGGTGCATGCAGCGCTGTAGGACGAGATTTCTCCTCCACAGTAAAAAAGATACGTTTGCCGAGGCATATGGGCCAAGGTGTGGTGTTGGGGTTCATATGCTTTGGCAAGCACTTTGTATCAAAAAAGAACTCAAGCAATGATTTCTCCATTCACATCGATCAATGTGGATGAATAAATCAGGATTGCCTGGGCATACGAGCTGGTGGGTTTGGATTTTTGGGGTGGCAGCTCCTATGTCTCTCTTTCTTTTCTTTTTGTTTCACATTTTTTGGCAGATATTTGTTCATCCACATTGATCGATGCGAATGAAGGGATGTTTGCCATTCATTTTTCCTTTCAGCCCAGAATGCACTACCTGTATGCCCAATATAAGGAGTATAGCAGAAATACTGGCCATACATGTAATGATTGCAGAGGCCCTAAAATGCCAGGACAGACCCCACAAATGACCCCATTTTGGAAAGAGGACACCCCAAAGTATTCCGTGAGGTGCATGGTGAGTTCATAGAAGATTTTGTTTTTTGTCACAAGTTAGCATAAATTGTTGTTTTTTGTTTTTTTTCACAAAGTATCCTTTTCTGCTAACTTGTGACAAAAAAGAATTTTTTTTATAAACTCACCATGCCCCTCATGGAATACTTTGTGGTGTCTTATTTTTAAAATGGGGTCATTTGTGGGGTTTGTTAACTGTCCTGTCATGTGGGGGGGGGGCTAAATTGTGAGCACCCCTGTAAAGCCCAAAGGTAGTCATTGCACGTTGGGCCCCTTAGCGCAGTTAGGCTGCAAAAAAGTGCCACACGTGCTATCGCCGTACCCGGGAGAAGTAGACCAATGTGTTTTAGGGTGTATTTTTACACATACCCATGATGGGTAGAAGAAATCACTCTGTAAATGACAATTTTTTGATTTTTTTTACACACATTTGTCCATTTACAGAGATATTTCTCCCACCCAATATGGGTATGTGTAAAAATACACCCCAAAACACATTGTACTACTTCTCCCGAGTACGGCAATACCACATGTGTGGCCCTTTTTTGCACCCTAACTGCGCTAAGGGGCCCAGAGTCCAATGAGTACCGTTAGCATTTCACAGGTCATTTTGAGAAATTTGGTTTCAAGACTACTCCTCACGGTTTAGGGCCCCTAAAATGCCAGAGCAGTATAGGAACCCCACAAATGACCCCATTTTAGAAAGAAGACACCCCAAGGTACTCAATTAGGAGTATGGTGAGTTCATAGAAGATTTTACTTTTTGTCACAAGTTAGCGGAAAATGATTGTTAATGGGTTTTTTTACCAAGTGTCATTTTCCGCTAACTTGTGACAAAAAATAAAATCTTCTATGAACTCACCATACTCCTAACGGAATACCTTGGGATGTCCTCTTTGTAAAATGGGGTCATTTGTGGGGTTCCTATACTGCTCTGGCATTTTAGGGGCCCTAAACCGTGAGGAGTAGTCTTGAAACCAAATTTCTCAAAATGACCTGTGAAATGGTAACGGTACTCATTGGACTCTGGGCCCCTTAGCGCAGTTAGGGTGCAAAAAAGTGCCACAAATGTGGTATCGCTGTACTCGGGAGAAGTAGTACAATGTGTTTTGGGGTGTATTTTTACACATACCCATATTGGGTGGGAGAAATATCTCTGTAAATGGACAATTGTGTGTAAAGAAATAAAAAAATTGTCATTTACAGAGGTATTTCTCCCACCCAATATGGGTATGTGTAAAAATACACCCCAAAACACATTGTACTACTTCTCCCGAGTACGGCGATACCACATGTGTGGCCCTTTTTTGCACCCTAACTGCGCTAAGGGGCCCAGAGTCCAATGAGTACCTTTAGCATTTCACAGGTCATTTTGAAACATTTGGTTTCAAGACTACTCCTCACGGTTTAGGGCCCCTAAAATGCCAGAGCAGTATAGGAACCCCACAAATGACCCCATTTTAGAAAGAAGACACCCCAAGGTACTCAATTAGGAGTATGGTGAGTTCATAGAAGATTTTACTTTTTGTCACAAGTTAGCGGAAAATGATTGTTAATGGGTTTTTTTACCAAGTGTCATTTTCCGCTAACTTGTGACAAAAAATAAAATCTTCTATGAACTCACCATACTCCTAACGGAATACCTTGGGATGTCCTCTTTGTAAAATGGGGTCATTTGTGGGGTTCCTATACTGCTCTGGCATTTTAGGGGCCCTAAACCGTGAGGAGTAGTCTTGAAACCAAACTTCTCAAAATGACCTGTGAAATGCTAACGGTACTCATTGGACTCTGGGCCCCTTAGCGCAGTTAGGATGCAAAAAAGTGCCACACATGTGGTACCGCCGTACTCAGGAGAAGTAGTATTATGTGTTTTGGGGTGTATTTTTACACATACCCATATTGGGTGGGAGAAATATCTCTGCAAATTGACAATTGTGTGTAAAGAAATCAAAAAATTGTCATTTACAGAGGTATTTCTCCCACCCAATATGGGTATGTGTAAAAATACACCCCAAAACACATTGTACTACTTCTCCCGAGTACGGCGATACCACATGTGTGGCACTTTTTTGCACCCTAACTGCGCTAAGGGGCCCAGAGTCCAATGAGTACCTTTAGCATTTCACAGGTCATTTTGAAACATTTGGTTTCAAGACTACTCCTCACGGTTTAGGGCCCCTAAAATGCCAGAGCAGTATAGGAACCCCACAAATGACCCCATTTTACAAAGAGGACATCCCAAGGTATTCCGTTAGGAGTATGGTGAGTTCATAGAAGATTTTATTTTTTGTCACAAGTTAGCGGAAAATGACACTTGGTAAAAAAAACCAATAACAATCATTTTCCGCTAACTTGTGACAAAAAGTAAAATCTTCTATGAACTCACCATACTCCTAATTGAGTACCTTGGGGTGTCTTCTTTCTAAAATGGGGTCATTTGTGGGGTTCCTATACTGCCCTGGCATTTTAGGGGCCCTAAACCGTGAGGAGTAGTCTTGAAACCAAATTTCTCAAAATGACCTGTGAAATGCTAACGGTACTCATTGGACTCTGGGCCCCTTAGCGCAGTTAGGATGCAAAAAAGTGCCACACATGTGGTACCGCCGTACTCAGGAGAAGTAGTATTATGTGTTTTGGGGTGTATTTTTACACATACCCATATTGGGTGGGAGAAATATCTCTGTAAATTGACAATTGTGTGTAAAGAAATAAAAAAATTGTCATTTACAGAGGTATTTCTCCCACCCAATATGGGTATGTGTAAAAATACACCCCAAAACACATTGTACTACTTCTCCCGAGTACGGCGATACCACATGTGTGGCACTTTTTTGCACCCTAACTGCGCTAAGGGGCCCAGAGTCCAATGAGTACCTTTAGCATTTCACAGGTCATTTTGAAACATTTGGTTTCAAGACTACTCCTCACGGTTTAGGGCCCCTAAAATGCCAGAGCAGTATAGGAACCCCACAAATGACCCCATTTTACAAAGAGGACATCCCAAGGTATTCCGTTAGGAGTATGGTGAGTTCATAGAAGATTTTATTTTTTGTCACAAGTTAGCGGAAAATGACACTTGGTAAAAAAAACCAATAACAATCATTTTCCGCTAACTTGTGACAAAAAGTAAAATCTTCTATGAACTCACCATACTCCTAATTGAGTACCTTGGGGTGTCTTCTTTCTAAAATGGGGTCATTTGTGGGGTTCCTATACTGCCCTGGCATTTTAGGGGCCCTAAACCGTGAGGAGTAGTCTTGAAACCAAATTTCTCAAAATGACCTGTGAAATGCTAACGGTACTCATTGGACTCTGGGCCCCTTAGCGCAGTTAGGATGCAAAAAAGTGCCACACATGTGGTACCGCCGTACTCAGGAGAAGTAGTATTATGTGTTTTGGGGTGTATTTTTACACATACCCATATTGGGTGGGAGAAATATCTCTGTAAATTGACAATTGTGTGTAAAGAAATCAAAAAATTGTCATTTACAGAGGTATTTCTCCCACCCAATATGGGTATGTGTAAAAATACACCCCAAAACACATTGTACTACTTCTCCCGAGTACGGCGATACCACATGTGTGGCACTTTTTTGCACCCTAACTGCGCTAAGGGGCCCAGAGTCCAATGAGTACCTTTAGCATTTCACAGGTCATTTTGAAACATTTGGTTTCAAGACTACTCCTCACGGTTTAGGGCCCCTAAAATGCCAGAGCAGTATAGGAACCCCACAAATGACCCCATTTTACAAAGAGGACATCCCAAGGTATTCCGTTAGGAGTATGGTGAGTTCATAGAAGATTTTATTTTTTGTCACAAGTTAGCGGAAAATGACACTTGGTAAAAAAAACCCAATAACAATCATTTTCCGCTAACTTGTGACAAAAAGTAAAATCTTCTATGAACTCACCATACTCCTAATTGAGTACCTTGGGGTGTCTTCTTTGTAAAATGGGGTCATTTGTGGGGTTCCTATACTGCCCTGGCATTTTAGGGGCCCTAAACCGTGAGGAGTAGTCTTGAAACCAAATGTCTCAAAATGACCTGTGAAATCCTAAAGGTACTCATTGGACTTTGGGCCCCTTAGCGCAGTTAGGGTGCAAAAAAGTGCCACACATGTGGTATCGCCGTACTCAGGAGAAGTAGTACAATGTGTTTTGGGGTGTATTTTTATACATACCCATGCTGAGTGGGAGAAATAACTCTGTAAATGGACAATTGTGTGTAAAAAAATCAAAAAATTGTCATTTGCAGAGATATTTCTCCCACCCAGCATGGGTATGTGTAAAAATACACCCCAAAACACATTGTACTACTTCTCCCGAGTATAGCGATACCATATGTGTGACACTTTTTTGCAGCCAAACTGCGCTAAGAGGCCCACAGTGCAATGACTACTTTTAGGCTTTACAGGGGTGCTTACAATTCCGCACCCCCCAAAATGCCAGGACAGTAAACACACCCCATAAATGACCCCATTTTGAAAAATAGACACTTCAAGGTATTCATTGAGGGGCATGTTGAGTCCATGGCAGATTTCATTTTTTTTTGTTACAAGTTAGCAGAAATGGAAACCTTTTTTTTTTTTTTTTTTTTTTTTTTTTTGTGACAAACTGTCATTTTCCGCTAACTTGTGACAAAAAATAAAATCTTCTATGAACTCACTATGCCTCTCAGTGAATACTTTGGGATGTCTTCTTTCCAAAATGGGGTTATTTGTGGGGTATTTATACTATCCTGGAATTTTAGCACCTCATGAAACATGACAGGTAGTCAGGAAAGTCAGAGATGCTTAAAAATGGGAAAATTCACTTTTTGCACCATAGTTTGTAAACGCTATAACTTTTACCCAAACCAATAAATATACACTGAATGGGTTTTTTTTCATCAAAAACATGTTTGTCCACATTTTTCGCGCTGCATGTATACAGAAATTTTACTTTATTTGAAAAATGTCAGCACAGAAAGTTAAAAAAATCATTTTTTTGCCAAAATTCATGTCTTTTTTGATGAATATAATAAAAAGTAAAACTCGCAGCAGCAATCAAATAGCATCAAAAGAAAGCTGTATTAGTGAGAAGAAAAGGAGCCAAAATTCATTTAGGTGGTAGGTTGTATGAGCGAGCAATAAACCGTTAAAGCTGCAGTGGTCTGAATGGAAAAAACAGCGCTGGTCCTTAAGGGGGGGTAAAGGCTGAGTCCTCAAGTGGTTAAAAATTATCCTGTCTAACCCAATTTTTTTGGATGCGAGTAAAATAAGTGTGCTCAATGCTGGCCAAAGGCTTGTTTGTTTGCCGCTTCCCAGTTTTCCTGATCTAGTGTGGGGATACCAGGACACCACCACAAAGCACATTTTTCCACAGTTCAAGACCCTATAGTCTACTAATCGTACACATGCTTGGGGCATGTAGGAGGACAGAGATAACTAGCGATTCTGTCATCTGTACCCATAAAAGGGGAAAGCACAAAGGAGTACAAAGAATTGTAAAGGACATAACATTTAATTTTATAACAAATGTGGAGAATGTTGAAAAAGTCAACTGCTTCACCAAACCCTGTGCCTGCTCAAGAATCCAGCAAAATCCAGCTTGGCTGCTTCTTGGGGGTTGTGATTACTCCACAGCAGAGTATAATAGTGTCATCCATTTTTACACAAATCTTTAGGGACAAAAATCAGTGTGGGTTGTGTCTCAAGCTTATCCAGGACTCCCCACTCAACAATTCTGCAAGTTATTGCTGTGGCCTTGAGCTCTGCATAAAATCGCTATTTGGACTTACCTGGGGCTTCCTACAGCTCTGTTAATGCGTGCGCGCCCCTAACTACTCACGCTACGTGTCATCTCACTGGCTGGCTTGAGAGTCCTGAGCATGAGCGGTTCAGTCATCGAGAACCGATCATGTGCAGAACTCACGCCAGCCGACATGACGTGGTGGGGGCGCGCAAGGCTGACTACAGGCTGAAGTCGCTGATTAAGGCCCAGTGCACGCCAAAAACCTCTAGCAGATCTGCAAAACGCTAGAGGTTTTTGAAGCAGATTTCAGAGCAATTCTAGGCATGTTAAGAGAGGTTTTCTAAACATGCCTAGCGTTGTTTTTTGGAGCGTTTTGTGTAGCAGATTACAAGTATTGTTACAGTAAAGCTGTTACTGAACAGCTTCTCACTGTAACAAAAACGCCTGGAAAACCGCTCTGATCTAGCATTTTCCAGAGCGGTTTTCCACTTTCCTATACTTCAACACTGAGGCAGAAACGCCTCAGAAATCTAAAAACTGCAGCAGCCCCTGAGTTTGCGTTTGTGGAAAAAACGACCTGCTCTGATGCGCACCATCCTATTCGCTTTCATTAGCCAATCAGTTTTCCCCCTGCAAGCATTAAAAAAAAATAAACCTTCAAACCTGCTCAGGTGTGCACCAGCCCTTTCAGAGCTGCCTGCAGGACCAGTAGAGGAGCCAGGAGGACGCCGGGGACCTTTTGCCCTATGGTGGGCTGGAGGAAGCCCCAGGTACATCCAAATTGCGTTTTAATGCAGAGCTCAGGGTCCCTTTAAAGGACAACTGAAGCAAGAGGAATGTGGAAGTTGCCATATTTATTTCCTGTTAAACAATACCAGTTGCCAGCCCTGCTGATCTATTTGGCTGCAGTAGTGACTGAATCACTCCAGAAACAAGCATGCAGCTAATCTAATGTCAGAAACACCAGATCTGATGCATGCTTATTCAAAATCTGTGGCTAAACGTGTTAGAGGCAGAGGATCAGTGGGATAGCCAGGTAACTGGTGTTACTTAAAAAAAAAAAAATGGCAGCCTCAATATCCCTCTTGCTTCATTTGTCCTCTTAGTGCTAATTGTGTGTCTGCTATAACTCTGACTTGTAGTGGAAGCAGAGTTCCGCCACAACTATCTGCTATAACTCTGTAGTGGAAGCAGTGTTTACAATTATCTGCTATAACTCTGACTGTAGTGGAAGCAGAGTACCGCCACAACTATCTGCTATAACTCTGACTGTAGTGGAAGCAGAGTTCTGCCACAACTATCTGCCATAACTCTGTAGTGGAAGCAGAGTTCCTCCACAACTATCTGCTATAACTCTGATTTGTAGTGGAAGCAGAGTTCCGCCACAACTATCTGCTATAACTCTGACTGTAGTGGAAGCAGAGTTCCGTCAAAACTATCTGCTATAACTCTGTAGTGGAAGCAGATTCCACCACAACTATCTGCCATAACTCTGTAGTGGAAGCAGAGTTCCTCTACAACTATCTGCTATAACTCTGTAGTGGAAGCAGTCTTCCGCCACAACTATCTGCTATAACTGACTGTAGTGGAAGCAGTGTTCCGCCACAACTATCTGCTATAACTCTGTAGTGGAAGCAGTGTTCCGCCACAACTATCTGCTATAACTCTGTAGTGGAAGCAGTGTTCCGCCACAACTATCTGCTATAACTCTGATTTTAGTGGAAGCAGAGTTCCGCCACAACTATCTGCTATAACTCTGTAGTGGAAGCAGAGTTCCGCCACAACTATCTGCTATAACTCTGTAGTGGAAGTAGTGTTCCGCCACAACTATCTGCTATAACTCTGCTTGTAGCGGAAGCAGAGTTCTGCCACAACTATCTGCTATAACTCTGATTTTAGTGGAAGCAGAGTTCCGCCACAACTATCTGCTATAACTCTGTAGTGAAAGCAGAGTTCCTCCACAACTATATGCTATAACTCTGTAGTGCAGCCTTTCTCAACCTTTCTACCCTGGAGGAACCCTGCAAATAGCTTTTGGATCTCGAGGAACCCCCCCATTTATTTTGCAGGAGGCATGGTCTTTAAAAGTATGTGTGGCTGTTTATTTCACTACCCCTATTACACTGCCACTCATTATACTGCCTCCTAAGTCTCTAATTTAGTGCTTCTTGTTACAGTACCACCTATTATAGTGAGCTCCATTATACATCCCTACGATGGGGGAAAATGCCAAGGAACCCTGGGGTTCCAGGGAACCCTGGTTGAGAAAGTCTGCTGTATGGGAAGCAGAGTTCGTCACAACGATCTGCTATAACTCTGTAGTGGAAGCAGCGTTCTGCCACAACTATCTGCTATAACTCTCACTGTAGTGGAAGCAGAGTTTCGCCACAACGAACTGCTATACCTCTGTAGTGGAAGCAGAGTTCTACCACAACTATCTGCTATAACTCTCACTGTAGTGGAAGCAGTGTTCCGCCACAACTATCTGCTATAACTCTGTAGTGGAAGCAGAGTTCCGCCACAACTATCTGCTACAACTCTGTACTGGAAGCAGTGTTCCGCCACAACTATCTGTTATAACTCTGACTTGTAGTGGAAGCAGAGTTCCTCCACAACTATCTGCTATAACTCTGTAGTGGAAGCAGAGTTCCACCACAACTATCTGCTATAACTCTGTAGTGGAAGCAATGTTCCGCCACAACTATCTGCTATAACTCTGTAGTGGGAGCAGTGTTCCGCCACAACTATCTGCTATAACTCTCACTGTAGTGGAAGCAGAGTTCCGCCACAACTATCTGCTATAACTCTGACTGTAGTGGAAGCAGAGTTCCACCACAACTATCTGCTATAACTCTGTAGTGGAAGCAGTGTTCCGCCACAACTATCTGCTATAACTCTGTAGTGGAAGCAGCGTTCTGCCACAACTATCTGCTATAACTCTGTAGTGGAAGCAGAGTTCCACCACAACTATCTGCTATAACTCTGTAGTGGAAGCAGTGTTCCGCCACAACTATCTGCTATAACTCTGTAGTGGAAGCAAACTTCCGTCACAACTATCTGCTATAACTCTGGCTGTAGTGGAAGCAAAGTTCCACCACAACTATCTGCTATAGCTCTGTAGTGGAGGCAGAGTTCCACCACAACTATCTGCTCTAACGCTGACTAGTGGAAGCAGAGTTCCGCCACAACTATCTGCTATAACGCTCACTGTAGTGGAAGCAGAGTTCCGCCACAACTATCTGCTATAACTCTGTTGTGGAAGCAGAGTTCCACCACAACTATCTGCTATAGTTCTGTAGTGGAAGCAAAGTTCCATCACAACTATCTGCTATAGCTCTGTAGTGGAAGCAGAGTTCGACCACAACTATCTGCTCTAACGATGACTAGTGGAAGCAGAGTTCCGCCACAACTATCTGCTATAACTCTGTAGTGGAAGCAGAGTTCCACCACAACTATCTGCTATAACTCTGTAGTGGAAGCAGAGTTCCACCACAACTATCTGCTATAACTCTGTAGTGGAAGCAGTGTTCCGCCACAACTATCTGCTATAACTTTGTAGTGGGAGCAGTGTTCCGCCACAACTATCTGCTATAACTCTCACTGTAGTGGAAGCAGAGTTCCGCCACAACTATCTGCTATAACTCTGACTGTAGTGGAAGCAGAGTTCCACCACAACTATCTGCTATAACTCTGTAGTGGAAGCAGTGTTCCGCCACAACTATCTGCTATAACTCTGACTGTAGTGGAAGCAGTGTTCCGCCACAACTATCTGCTATAACTCTGTAGTGGAAGCAGAGTTCCACCACAACTATCTTCTATAACTCTGTAGTGGAAGCAGTGTTCCGCCACAACTATCTGCTATAACTCTGTAGTGGAAGCAGAGTTCCACCACAACTATCTGCTATAACTCTGTAGTGGAAGCAGTGTTCCGCCACAACTATCTGCTATAACTCTGTAGTGGGAGCAGTGTTCCGCCACAACTATCTGCTATAACTCTCACTGTAGTGGATGCAGAGTTCCGCCACAACTATCTGCTATAACTCTGGCTGTAATGGAAGCAGAGTTCCGCCACAACTATCTGCTACAACTCTGTAGTGGAAGCAGAGTTCCGCTACAACTATCTGCTATAACTCTAGTGGAAGCAGTGTTCCGCCGCAACTATCTGCTATAACGCTGACTGTAGTGGAAGCAGAGTTCTGCCACAACTATCTGCTATAACTGACTGTAGTGGAAGCAGAGTTCCGCCACAACTATCTGCTACAACTCTGTAGTGGAAGCAGTTCCACCACAACTATCTGCTATAACTTACTAGTGGAAGCAGAGTTCCGCCACAACTATCTGCTATAACTCTGGCTGTAGTGGAAGCAGTGTTCCGCCACAACTATCTGCTATAACTGACTGTAGTGAAAGCAGAGTTCCACCACAGCCATCTGCTATAACTCGGACTGTAGTGGAAGCAAAGTTCCACCACAACTATCTGCTATAACTCTGGCTGTAGTGGAAGCAGAGTTCCACCACAACTATCTGCTATAACTCTGTAGTGGAAGCAGAGTTCCACCACAACCATCTGCTACAACTCGGACTGTAGTGGAAGCAGAGCTCCACCACAACTATCTGCTATAACTGACTGTAGTGAAAGCAGAGTTCCACCACAGCCATCTGCTATAACGCTGACTGTAGTGGAAGCAGAATTCCGCCGCAACTATCTGCTATAACGCTGACTGTAGTGGAAGCAGAGTTCTGCCACAACTATCTGCTATAACTGACTGTAGTGGAAGCAGAGTTCCGCCACAACTATCTGCTACAACTCTGTAGTGGAAGCAGTCCCACCACAACTATCTGCTATAACTTACTAGTGGAAGCAGAGTTCCGCCACAACTATCTGCTATAACTCTGGCTGTAGTGGAAGCAGTGTTCCGCCACAACTATCTGCTATAACTGACTGTAGTGAAAGCAGAGTTCCACCACAGCCATCTGCTATAACTCGGACTGTAGTGGAAGCAAAGTTCCACCACAACTATCTGCTATAACTCTGGCTGTAGTGGAAGCAGAGTTCCACCACAACTATCTGCTATAACTCTGTAGTGGAAGCAGAGTTCCACCACAACCATCTGCTACAACTCGGACTGTAGTGGAAGCAGAGCTCCACCACAACTATCTGCTATAACTGACTGTAGTGAAAGCAGAGTTCCACCACAGCCATCTGCTATAACGCTGACTGTAGTGGAAGCAGAATTCCGCCACAACTATCTGCTATAACTCTGGCTGTAGTGGAAGCAGAGTTCCGCCACAACTATCTGCTACAACTCGGACTGTAGTGGAAGCAGAGCTCCACCACAACTATCTGCTATAACTGACTGTAGTGAAAGCAGTGTTCCACCACAACTATCTGCTATAACTGACTGTAGGGAAAGCAGAGTTCCACCACAGCCGTCTGCTATAACTCGGACTGTAGTGAAGCAGAGTTCCATCACAACTATCTGCTCTAACGCTGACTGTAGTGGAAGCAGAGTTCCGCCACAACTATCTGCTATAACTCTGGCTGTAGTGGAAGCAGAGTTCCACCACAACTATCTGCTATAACTCTGTAGTGGAAGCAGAGTTCCACCACAACCATCTGCTACAACTCTGACTGTATTGGAAGCAGAGTTTCGCCACAACTATCTGCTATAACTCTGACTATAGTGGAAGCATAGTGCCGCTACAACTATATTAAGCTTGGGGTTCATACACACTTCCAATATTAATTGTCCAATATTACCCCTTCCATGTAGTAGGAGGGCCAACAGATTTTTAATACTATGAGAAGATTGTGTAGATAAGCTCTTGTGTATACACTTTTAAGCTTGGTACACACATTCAACTTTGATTGGCCAAATAGGATAGCTTACATAGTGATATAGTTATTTGGGTTGAAAAAAGACATAAGTCCATAAAATTCAACCAGGAAATAAGGTACCTTACCTACACAATCTATTCATATTGGGCCTCCTACTACAAAGAGATGGTCAAAAATTGGTCAGGGAATATCGTATCAAAATTACATGTGTATGTAACTTTAAGGTATATACACACATTTGATTATTGTCCCTAAACAGGGAGCGGGAAATAAGCTGTTTGGGTGTGGGAGGTCATTAACCACTTGAGGACTGCAGGGCTAAACCCCCCTAGTGACCAGGCAATTTTTAGCTAAATTGGCCACTGCAGGGCCGCACAACTCAGCACACAAGTGATCCCACTCCCCCCCCCCCCCCACCCCCCTTTTCTCCCCACCAACAGAGCTCTCTGTTGGTGGGGTCTGATCACTCCCCCCATGTTTATTTATTTTTTTTAATCAATATTTGTGTTGCTGCTTTTTAAAAAAAACAAAAAAAAAACGTTGCTTTAAACCCCTTCCCTCCCTCCCTCCCACCCCACAGCCGGCCAATTACGGCGATCGGCTGTCATAGGCTTCTGCCTATGAGAGCCGATCGCTCTCTTGTCACCCATGGGGACAGCCGTGTCACACGGCTGTCCCCAGTGCAGCGCTGCTGCTCATCGCAGCGCTGCACCTAGTAAATAGACGGCGTGATCGCCGTCTAACAGTCTCGCTCGGAGACTGAAGGCGGGGCGGAGCTCCGCCCTCCGTGCATGAGATGCGCGCGCACCATGCGCGCGATCTCATGCAAAATAGAGCCCCAGGACTTTTACGCCAATTGGCGTTAGGCGGTCCTGGGGCTGCCGCCGCGGCCACGCCTACTGGCGTGACGCGGGCGGCAGAAGGTTAAGGATATGACAGGTCAGTGACGTCAGCCTGCTGCTGTACACACACTAGAGACGATTGTAGCCAGAAGCGGTTATCGTCTGACTTTTATCTAGCATCAGTGGCTGGATTGTGTACTGGGCTCTGCATGTGATCTGGATACCAGGGTTTGAGTCTTTGCTTTTCCTGTTCAGTAAGCCAGCAACTATTTAGTAAGAAGTCTTGGGCTAGACTCCCTAATGCTGCTACTGCCTACTGAGCATACCCTAGTGGCTGCTGCTCAAGCGCTTTGAGTCCGACGGGAGAAAAGCACAATATAAATGTTATTTGTCTTGTATGTACATAGCTTTAGTCACAGTGTGACTACATGCCGTTGCATCGCCCAATATAAAAACCACACTCGCTCTTTTTGAAAGTTTTTTATAAAACTGTTTAACCACTTAAAGGGAAGGTCCGAGCACAGTAAAAATAAAAAAATCCACTTACCTCTTGGCTATGTCCAGGCCTTCGCAGCCGTCCTGTGCTCTCGCCGTAGCTCTGGTGGCTCCTGCTCCCCTCCAGTGCAGATGCCGACATCGCTAGGTCGGCATTTTGCACTTCTCCATGTGGCTCACTGAGTCGAACTGACGTCATCTGGACTGTACTGTGCAGGCGCAGAATTACTGGGCCTGCGCAGTACAGTCCAGATGATGTCAACGCAACTCTAAGAGCCGCTCGCGCAGGTGCAGTGTGCATCTTGTGTCGGAGAGGATCCCGGACCACCGACGGAGCTGCGGTTGAGGGCACAGGATGGCTGGCAGGGGATGGAAGAAGCCCCAGGTAAGTGGTTATTTTTAACCTCTTGAGGACCGTAGTGCTAAATCCTCCTAGTGACCAGGCCATTTTTAGTAAAATAGGCCACTGCAGCTTTAAGGCCAAGCTGCAGGGCTGCACAACACAGCACACAAGTGATTCCCCCCCCCCCCTTTTTCTTCCCACCAACAGAGCTCTTAAAAATGACTGTTCCTTTAAATGTTATCCCTCCCTCCCCTCAGCCGGCCAATCATGATGATCGGCTGTCATAGGCTTCTGCCTATGAGAGCTGATCGCTCTCCAGTGTCCCAGGGGGACAGCCGTGTTACACGGCTGTCCCCAGTACATCGCTGCTGCCGATCGCAGCGCTGTACATGTAAATAGACGGCGATCGCGCCATCTAACAGGCTCTCGAGCAGCGATTGCTGCTCGGAGACTGAAGGTGGGGCGGAGCTCCGCCCCCCAGGCAGGAGATGCGCGTAATCTCCTGCATTAGCTGGCTGCAGGATTTTACGCCGATCAGCGTTAGGCGGTCCTGGGGCTGCTGCCGCAGCCACACCTTTCAGTGTGATGCAGTCGGCAGGAGGTTAAGGTGCTCAGATATGTATTTTGCCTCTGGCCTTGCACAGCTGGCAATCATTGTTGTGCAATGGAGACAACACAGCATGTCTAGCTAGCCCTTTGATTTTAATTATTTTCCTACAGTTGGTTTGTCATTTTAACTTAGGATAGGTTCACAGTGGCTATTTTGTTCCCTGTAAAAGCTGGAACGCAATGCAATGGGAAAGTTATCCATGCATTTTGTTGCACACAGTGAAGCATACAGTCAATGAAAAGTATGGTTTTGCTGTACCTGTTAACGTGTGTTTTGCAGTAACGCACTGTATACAGCCTGTTCAGAGGCTGCACACCAGTAAAACACACCTGCCACAATGTGAACGTTGCATAGGTGGTGCAATGCAGTGTGATGTTCCGAGTCATAATGCGGCCATTACGTCGCAAGGCACCACTGTGACCCTGGCCTTGTATAGACTAAGACAGGGCTTCCGTTGATATATCCATTTCCATTTTGATGAAAGCACATCTGAAGTGAGAGGAATATGGAGACTGACATTTATTTCTTTTTAAACAAATGAAACTGCCTCACTGCCTTGCTGATCATCTGCCATAAGGCCTTGTTCACATCTAAATTCGCAATCGCTGATGCCAGGGTTTTGAGATTTTGTGCGCAATCATTTTGAGCGCCTTTTGGGGCTTAGCTGCGCGGTGTGATTTTTGTAAAGCACTTTTCTAAGCGTGCAGAGCGATGCTTTTTCACTTCCTGACACAGGAAGTGGACTCTTTGACCTTAAAAGCGCTGGGGAAATCGCTATACAAAGCGCTTTAAGTATTTTTCAATTTCCCTATACCTTCCATTGAGGCAAATCGACCCAAAAAGGGTACAGGCAGCGCTTTGGTGAGCAGATCGGAAGCGATCTGCTCATAGGTGAACACTCTCATAGGGAATCATTGCACAAGTGCTTTTAGGGCGATTTTGAAAATCGCCGGCTAGTGTAGCCATAATAGACCCTGAACAAGCATGCACATCAGACGTTTCTGACTGGGTTAGGTGCATGCTTGTTTCAGGTGTGTGATTTAAAAGGAAATAAATATGGCAGCTGCCTCTTACTTGAGGGGCCTTTTACACTTGCAGGTTAAACCTGCATGGAGTTACCCTATTTTATCTCAGGGGGCCTGTAAAGTTAATGAAAGTTTACTCTCAGGCTAGGTTCACAGTAGGACATTGCGGTATAAAGTCTTATATTGTGGCTTACTGCTCTGCAATAAGAAGTCTATGCAATGTTCACAGTGCCACGTTAGTGTTGCATTGTAATGTGTAGTGTTACAGTAACACACTGCTTCAGTGCGTTATCTCTAAGGGCCCGTTTCCACTATCGTGGTTTCTGCCGTGATTCCGCAGTTTCTCCGCACATGAATTGCACGGGGAAACTCTGCCATAGGGGATAACGGTGGCGCGGCTGAATCCCCCGCAGAATTTGCGGCGGAGGCTGCAAATCCCATAGCCGTGCATGGCACGGCTCATGGGATTTGCCTGCGATCCTGCCCACCCGCTCAGTGCCGGTGTGCGTCTGCGAGACGCATGCCGCACTAGTGGAAACGAGCCCTAAACGCACACATTTTCATTGCCTGTATGCTTTCCTGTACCTACCGTATGCGATGGTAATGCAGTGTTAATGTGCCTTTTCTTGTTGTGCTGCTTTGTAATGTTGCGCTGCGATTTAAACGTCGCATCACAACACGACATCCTACTCGTATGACCCTGTCTGCGCACCCTGCCGTAGGTGAGTAAGGTTTTTTTTTGGTGCAATGCGGCAGGAGCATTACATCGCAACGTGGCTGAATAGAGTACAGTGGCTGAATAGAGTACTGGTTAAGGGCTCTGCCTTTGACATTGGAGACCAGGGTTCAAATCCTGGCTAGGTCAAGTACCTATTCAGTAAGGAGTTCAAGGCAAGACTCCCTAACACTGCAGGGTGGCCTCCTGAGCGCGTCCCAGTGGCTGCAGCTCTTGAGCGCTTTGAGTCCAACAGGAGAAAAGCGCTATATAAATGTTCGGATTATTATTATTATTATACAACAAGTGTAAAAAAAAATGGCCTAAAAGGGGACTTGAAGTGAAAGAATAATGGAGGCTGCATTCTCTCATAAACAATACTAGTTACCTGGTTTTCATGCTGAGCTTTTGGCTGTAGTTGTTTTCAAGTCACACACCTGCAAAAGCATGCAGCTAGCAAAGTTAAAGCATATGATCTGCATGCTCACTACTGGCCAGTGAATGACAGTATAGAGGCAGAAGTTACCGCCTCTATATTCCTCCCACCAGGGCCGGCCTTAGGTTTCACAACACCTTGAGTGAAACCTGATTTTTGTGCCCTCCCCCCTTCATCCTCTTTGTGCGTGCACACACAAGCAGGGCTGGAGCTACCATAGGAAAAAATAGGCAACTGCCCCAGAGCCTGTAGGGGCCCCCAAGGTGTCACTTCTCTATCTTAACTGTTGCTCCCCAGGGACTCTGCAGAGTCTGTTAAGTTGGGAGGTGATTGGGGGAGGGTCAGTAGCCAGCTCAGGAGCCCAGGAGGGAAATTTGGCTGCAACAAAGGGCCTCTAATGACGCGTTTTGGTCGGGGGGTGTCTGCTGTGGGGCCCCCAGGCTAATTTTGCCCTAGGGCCCAATTGTTACTTGAACTGGCCCTGCACACAAGCTCATATGCAATTCACCTTTTCTCCTGAGTTACCTCCTAGGACAGTGGTTCCCAACCTTTTTGAAGTAGTGACACATCACGCTAAATGCTCAGATCTTTGTGATACATCACATATGTACAATAGAAAAAATACTATTAATAACCACAAAATGGGTGGAAAGGGTGCATTATCCTGAATAAACTTAAAAATGAAGACTAGAACATTTGAGGAATATTCACCTCACTGGCGGTAAGCCCCACATGGCCCCGGGAGGATTTTTTTTTTTTTTAAAAAGTGTTTTATTTTGTTAAGCCAGCAATTAGCTAGCTAATCATATGGCCCAAGTCCCTCCGGTTCCCACCGATTGCCGCCGTTACACGTATCCCCCAGGGATCCCGCGATGGCACAGCACCCCAATCAGCTCCAGGCTTCACTATGGGGAGGATTTAGACTGTGCATGATGTCATGTCCGATCGTTGCCATAGCGACAAGTGCAGCTGAATGGAGATGCTGAGGCTCTCGTGGTATCGCAAGGGTAAATATAGCTGGTGGCGATCGGGGGGCTCAGAGAGGTGTCGGGGGGCTTGGGACACATAGTTAGCTAGCCTAGTGCTAGGTAAAAAATAAACATTTTTTATTAAAAAAAAAAAAAACTCCCGCGGACGCAGCCACTGCAACTCTGTACTGCCAGGAAGGTTAATAAAAACAATCAATGGGCCAGTCAGCCCACCCCGCCCCCAATTTGGAATGATAAAACAGCACCGACAATTTGCACCATGCATTATAGCTGCAGTGCACCCTCCCCAAAATAAAACATGCCCCCAAACTCAGTATAGGTAAGTAGCCAGGTATAACTGCCCCCAGTATAGGATTGCATGTGTAGGTGCCCTCCAGTATAGGTAGCCAAGCATAGGTGCCCCCAGTATAGGAAGTCAGTTGAAAGGTTCCCCCCCCCCATAGGTAGCTAGGAGTAGGTGTCTCCAGTATAGGTAGCCAGGAGTAGGCGCCCTTCCTCAGTATAGGTAGCCAGCTAAAGGTTCCCCCCAGTATAGGAAGTCAGGTGTAGGTGACCCCTTGAAAGCCAGCACCCTGAGCGAGATGGAGGTGTTACAGTTAGGTGCCCACAAATGCGGCGGGTGTTTCCGTGAGAGTAGGCCCATAGTAAACTATTGGTAAATATTACCAATATTTTACTATATGGATGTAGTAGAATATCATAAATTTACTGATATTCTACTACAGGCCATTTCCTGCGCTCTTTTCAACATGGGCCTTTATTAAATGTACAGCCCTAAAGGTTAATGGTACAATTTTTAGCAAACTATTGCATTTTTGAAAAGATCATTCAGATTGAAAGAAAATTTCATTGATCCACAGCATTAAATAATCCAACCGATTTACAATATTTACAATATTATGCTAGCTTCATCACATAAAACTGCTTATGCACTAAAATGTACACCAGCAAGATACATTTAGTAAACAGATTTTTAAATAGCAAAATATTGATTTCAACATAAGATAAAGCTGTATTATACATTAGTAAGTACCTATGTGGTGATTTATCATCCATATTTGTTTCCTCAAATCCTCCCCCCCCCCACACACCCTTCCTCTTTTGCAGTTACATACACTCACTGGCCACTTATTAGGCACACCTTGCCAGTACAGGATTGGGGTCTGAACTGCCTCATCTCTTCATAGCATAGGTTCATCAAAGTGTAATGGCTCATTTCCGCGGGCAGTTGAACTGTGTGCTCAGCAAGCAGTTGCCAAGCAGCAGTGAGCATTAGCCAGGCAGCAGCAAGCAGTTGTGATGAGTTTTTCACTGCCTATCAACTGCTTGTGGAAAAGGAGCCTTAGAAACATTTTTGAGATTTTGGCTCATGCTGACATGATTGGCTCCAGATTTCATAATCACTATGTTCATGTGTATTACTTTATTCCAAAGTAACAAACAATTTTGGTGTGAATTTCTACAATACTCCACATTTATGAGAAACAACCATAAAATGACATATGAGGCAAAAATTCAATCACCTGTCATAAAAAAAAAATCCAATTAGCAAAAATATTTTTAACACAAATGGATGAATACCATAACAGTGCTAGTTTACTGAACTGACATTTTGGCAAAATATTTACTGTTGTACACCTGGGCTTCAGCAAAAGCTCAATATACAGTCCAAAAAACAAAACAGCATTTTCATTGGTGTTCACTGGAAATAGTTATTGTAGGTTAGTTCAAACATCTATACAGTGCAAAAAAAGAGTCCACATTTTACATCTATTTATTGCACTTCCAATTTACCCAAAAATATATACAGAAGCTTTAATATTTCAGCATAGAATCATATAGAACAATGCATTGTTGAAAGTTTTTATGCTGCAATTGAAGTTATTTACATATTTGTGGTTACACAAATTCAGAAAATACACTTTTCCCAGCATGCTTTCGCTTAGAAACATAAAATTCCAGCTTTATTACAATTAAATGTCAACAAAAACTCAATTTGTCCTTAAAAAAAAAATCTAAATTTGTTTGGTTATATTTACCAAAATATTTAATCCTAAAGAGAACCTGAGACAAGAAGCATCTTAGGTTCCATACTTACCTGGGGCTTCCTTCCTCGTCTATCGCCATCTCCCCAGGCGGCTCCTGCCCCCCCCCCCCCCCACTGGACGGGCGATAGCTTGGCCTTCTTTGTCGCGTATGTGTAGCACAGCTGGGTGAGCTCCCCCATCATTCCCGCAGCTGGAAGCTTTCTGCGCAGACACAGAACGAGACAGGTGCGCGTTTGAGTCCAAGCTTTGCAGGCCATTGTGGGGGACAGGAGTTACCCGGGGAAACGAGAGATGAGTGACCTCAAGGAGGTTTAAGGAAACCCCAATATAAGTATGGTTCCTCAGACACTTCTCATCTCAGGTACACTTCAAGCACAGCATAAGTGTATAAACTGGCCTGGTCCTTAAAAGTTTTGTATGTCTGCACCGAGGCATGCATTGTTTTTTTAAATGCCCATTTTGTATTTGATACCAACAACACACTGTAGATTGGTAGCTAGAAAGATCAGTCCCATCTTCAACGTAAGCTCTTTAATACTTGAAATGACAGTGCACGTGTGACTGAGTGAGCTGCTGCCTGGCTGGTGGAACATACTGTGTTGAAAGTTCACTTTTGGCTCGTGTTCTTTGATTTACAGCTTTTCATCAGGTCCTCCCAGCAGACCAGCTAATTTTGGCACAGTGCTCAGCCAATCATTTAGACTGCTGCCATAGGCTGTAACGATAATTACAGCTATAGCGACGCTCAGTGACTAGCACCCTGGTTACCCCAAGCACCCTGGTCACGCTCCCGGTGCCCGGAGAATTCTGCACCTGCACAGTAGCAAATTACACATACTGCACATGCGCAGAACACTCCCGGCTACAGGAGCACAATCAGGGTGCATTTGAGTCAGGCGGCGCATGCGCAGTAGCCTCAGACTGGCGGCAACAGCCCAGCTTTGCAGGGGTTGCGCCGTTAGCCCAAGCGGATCAGGATGACATCGTGGGTACAGAAGCAATCTAGGGGGCTGGAAGAAGTCCCAGGTAAGTTTTTTTTTTTTTACTTAAGATTACCTTTAAGTGGATAGTTTTCCCCTTTACCTGAGTGCATCTTAACCACTTATTGCTCCAGGGGTGTATATATTCATCTATGCAAGTCAAAGGGCAGCAAAAATTGCACCTGAAGTAACTCAGGTGAGGGTGTTTCTGCATTACATTTACAGGTTTTCTTTATTGCATAGCTGAGTTTCAACTTACATTTTTGCATCGTGGTTTACCAGGGCATTCATAAGACGTGTGTACGTGTGTGTGTGTGTACGTGTGTGTGTACGTGTGTGTGTACGTGTGTGTGTGTGTGTACGTGTGTGTGTGTGTGTACGTGTGTGTGTGTGTGTGTGTACGTGTGTGTGTACGTGTGTGTGTGTGTGTACGTGTGTGTGTGTGTGTGTGTACGTGTGTGTGTGTACGTGTGTGTGTGTACGTGTGTGTGTGTACGTGTACGTGTGTGTACGTGTACGTGTGTGTGTGTGTACGTGTACGTGTGTGTACGTGTACGTGTGTGTGTACATGTGTGCGCGTGTGTGTGTGTGTGTGTGTGTGTGTGTGTGTGTGTGTGTGTAAAAAGCATGAGTATCTAATTTTGAAAATATGTACTAGTATAAAAAACATACCTACCATACTAATGGTCTTGTAAATGATGTGTGTTTTTGTAGGGGGTGCAGAGTTAATATACTTACCTACAGTGGGCTGTTCAGTAGCCTCCCCCGCTATATGAGGGTATCCATCTTGCGGCTGCCAGTACTGCAGAAATGTAGGTTTGAAGTGCCTGCGGTGTCAAACAAGTCTCTGGCCAGTAGTGCATGTTGGGAATATGTAGTCATTCATATGATTACATCTCCCAGCAGGGACATGTTAACACATTAGTGGACTGCATCTCCCAGCATGCATGGCAACAAGCCAGGGACACACATCACCAACAGCAGCGAGGAAAATCAACTCAGCCACCCACAAAAGCCTGCATAGCCATCCTATATTAGTTTTCAGTTGTATACACGCATTCCTCAAAATTTCCTGAATTTTTTAGTGCTATGTAGAGTAATTCCCAAATTCTTAAATGGTTGTATTATTTGCTTTGTGGTGTGTCCTGTGTCCTTTCCCAACTTTACTTGTGAGATACAGCCTCTATACTCCTTTTATACCCAGTCATGTTATTTACTTGTTGCCAATTAGGCTGGATTCACACTGTGCACATTTCATAATGCATAATAATGACGGAACTGCAATGAAGATAGGACATCGATGTTAAAGGGAACCTTAACTGAACGGGGGGTAAAGAGTTTTACTTACCTGGGGCTATTACCAGCCCTCTACAGCAGTCCTGTGCCCTCGGCACCGCTCTGGAATCCTCTGGTCCCCCGCTGTCACTCAGTTTCGTTTTTGACGACTCACCAGTCGCCGGCCGCCATGCGTATTATTGGACGCATTCACCAATGCAATTAGCGCTATTGCGGACCGCAACGCGTGCAAAAATATGCGTTATCTACGCGTGCGGAATGCGGCAACGTATTTTTTTACGCGTTGCGGTCCGCAATAGCGCTAATTGCATTGGTGAATGCATCCAATAATACGCATGGCGGCCGGCGACTGGTAAGTCGTCAAAAACGAAACTAAGTGACAGCGGGGGACCAGAGGATTCCAGAGCGGCGCCGAGGGCACAGGACTGCTGCAGGGGGCTGGTAATAGCCCCAGGTAAGTAAAACTCTTTACCCCCCGTTCAGTTAAGGTTCCCTTTAAGTCAAAGTGTGCATGCAGCGAGTTAGAATAATGTGATCCATTACAATGCAGATATTTGAACTGCCCCATAGAAAGGACAATGGATGGACACTAAGTTGACATGCATAATTATTCTGCAATGCACCTGATGCAGGGTGAAGGGACCCTTAACGTAATTACCGGTAGTTGTGAGGTTTTTTTTTTTTTTTATTACACCCTTTTTCTCATCTTTTGTATGACCACCTCAACTTTTTTAAACATGCTGCCAACATCAAATGTAATGTTTTTCCCCCCAAACATTTGATATGTTGGCTTTGGACATTTTTTAAATATAGGGTTTTACATGTTAACATCCTAATTTTATTTATATTTTGCATGTTATACAATCTTTTTGTTAGAAGTGGGGCTGTACAAGAGTCATTTAACCAGGAATTTCAAGGACTTAGTGTAACAGACATAGGCCTCGATTCACTAACCGATGCTAACTCAGTTTGCACGTCTTAAAGAGACTCCGTAACAAAAATGTCATCCTGTTTTTTCTCATCCTACAAGTTCCAAAAGCTATTCTAATGTCTTCTGGCTTACTGCAGCACATTCTACTATCACCATCTCTGTAATAAATCAACTTATCTCTCTCTTGTCAGACTTGTCAGCCTGTGTCTGGAAGGCTGCCAAGTTCTTCAGTGTTGTGGTTCTGTGATGCATCTCCCCCTTCCAGGCCCCTCTCTGCACACTGCCTGTGTGTTATTTAGATTAGTGCAGCTTCTCTCTGCTCTATTATCTTTTACAAGCTGGATAAATCCTCCTCTGAGCTGGCTGGGCTTTCACATACTGAGGAATTATACAGGCAGAGCTGTCTGCACTCTGCAGGAAGAAACAGCCTGACACTTCTGTGGAAGATAGCTGCAGGGGGAAAGAAACACACAAATGATCTCTTGAGATTCAAAAGGAAGGGTGTATACAGCCTGCTTGTGTATGGATGTATTTTATATGTGTGGACATGCTGTACATCAACCTACTTCCTGTTTTGGTGGCCATTTTGTTTGTTTATAAACAAACTTTTTAAAACTGTTTTTAACCACTTTTAATGCGGCGGGGAGCGGCAAAATTGTGACAGAGGGTAATAGGAGATGTCCCCTAACGCACTGGTATGTTTACTTTTGTGCGATTTTAACAATACAGATTCTCTTTAAGGCTTTGGACGTGCAAACTAGGGTGCCAAGTAGTTTGCAAGGGCAAAGCTGTTACTAATCGCGCGCGAAAGGTCGCACTATTCGCATGCAAATAGCGGTTCAGGCTATTTTGCACGCGGAAGGTGCGACCTTTCATGCACCGGTGCGATGTTTCAGGCACAACTTTGCACGCGCGAACGCTAGCGTGCATATTGTCGCATAAAGCGGCCGTTTTTGCGTCCTAAGTGCCTTTTTACTGGCGTGCTAACACTTATCACCCTTTAGTGAATCGAGCCCATAAAGTCTTTGCAAAATAAGATTGAGGGCTGGTGCAAACCAGAGCGGTTCAAGAGCGTTTTTTAAATTGCTTGGGGATAGAAAACCACTTGGGTAATGTATTTCAGTGGACTGGTGCACACCAGAGCGGGTCGTTTTTTCCACAAACGCAAACTCGGGGCTGCAGCATTTTTTAGATTTCTGAGGCATTTCTGCCTCAATGTTAAAGTGTAGGAAAGTGGAAAACCGCTCTGAAAAATGCTACATCAGAGCAGTTTTCCAGGCGGTTTTGATACAGAAGCTGTTCAGTAACAGCTTTACTGTAATAATATATGACATCTGCTACACAAAAACGCTCCAAAAACACTAGGCATGTTTAGAAAACCTCTAAACATGCCTAGAATCGCCCTGAAAAATCTGCTTCAAAAACCTCTAGCGTTTTGCGGATCTGCTAGAGGTTTTTGGTTTGCACTGGCCCTTACTATGCAAAACCTATTTGAAACATTATGAAGTTCAGCACACTTTATCATTACCTGAACAGCATGATCATGTGGTAAATTAATTACCGTATTAATAGGGATGTCAATGAGATGCAAATAATTGTGACTTAATGCAGGATTCTGAAAATGTATGCATGTTAAAAGCAGACTAATTGAAATCTACCTCAGCAGGCTTTGAATGGCTCATTTTCAAGATAAATAAATATGCATAAGGCCTGGAGCCCACAAGGAGCATTTTTCTGAGCGCTTTGTGATTGGAAAAGCTCTTGCTAATGTAATGCTATGGGTGTGATCCCACTTGAGCGATGTGATTTTTATAAAAATCCCCCATCGCATTGCATTAGCAAGAGCTTTTTCAAATCACTAGTGCTTAGAAAAGGCTTCTAGTGGATTTGTGCACTAATCCTGCATCAACTCAGATCTGCCTCTTATTGACCATCCTTAATTATAAAGTCCAGCCCCCCCCCCCCAGAAAAATGAACGCAACCCACACTGTACGTTAAGTCACTAAAGGAGTGACATCAAAAGAATGATTGTGACAGCTTTCAGTTTTGCCATGAGTTTAAACAAATCTGTTCCGCAAAATTATACAGGAGATCTATCTTGAAAATACAGTATAAAGTTATTTTGTCAGACTGCTTTGTTTGTACAGCTTTATTCTTCGACATTACAAAATGACCTGCCATTAAATCTGCACACAACACACTATTTACAGAATGAAAGAAAAAAAAAAACTTGTTTCACACTTCTATGTGGTAGACATCTCAGTGATGAACATTTTTAATACATCCATATATGGTGTACAGACTCTAACAGCTCAGCACTCTGCAGCTTGACATCTGTACAAAACAGTAAAACGGTCATTCTAAAAGATGGCATCTGCAATGCCTTCCTGTAACTATAGGGCATTGTTGGTCCACATGGCTTTCAATAAAAGCATTTTGCTGTAGCCGGTCACTGTAGTTGCAAAATAGAGAGGGAAAAAAAAAGTTCATCTATATCCAAAAAGTAAAAGGGATAGTGTTCTATTTACAAAAATAGTTTCTTCCTCTGTCAAATGCATATCCTTGAGTGTAGTGCAACACAAGTATAGGCTACAACAGACTATCAGTAATTAGGAAAAACAGATTTACAGCTGTAGTTATCCAAAAATGGCACATCACATACACTTACCCAACCAGACCTGGGTAAACAAAGGATCAGTGTGCTGATGTAGCACATGTACATTATTATGGAGATCAAGTACCTTTAAAAAAGGTTCTATTAGAACAAAAGGCATCAGGTAGTTTAACTCATAAGCAGTCTTTAAGCCACGATTGTTCTACTTTCTACTACTTTAATAAGTTCTGTAAACATGTCAGTATTTAAAACAAGAGCAAGTCTTGTTAACATGAGATCCAAGAGCCCTCAGCAAGGTGCTACTAGCCTCCGGCGTCTAATACACTCCCATATCCAGCGTGGTGTCACATGCTTGGAATCTTCAGCACATTCAGACGCATCACCCATCACATGCGTAGCAGAAGGTACATCAAACTCTGGGACAAGATCTCCATCGTATGCAAGGAAGTAACGACGTAGTTTTGCAAAGTCCTCAAGGGATGGTGAAAGATAAAGCTTAACTCCAGTAAATATATCCAGAAGAGTCTACAGAAAAATCATCATCATATGTTTGTGGTACATTGACATCTTTGAGGCATTTCATTAATCATGCAAGTTGCAGACAAAAAACCAAAAATTTGAAAAAAAAGGTTCAATTGAGCACATCAGATCCACAATAAATTACGCCCAACAACTTAGGAACATATAACGTCAGCTGCCCATGTGAATGGACCCTTAATGTGACAAGTAGTGAAGTCACTGCCTGTCAGCTGCTCTCCTGCACTGGCCGGGTCGTATGTGAGGAATCGGCGCGGGAGACTTGGGCGCAGGATACAGCCGGTATATGGCTGATCCTGCTGCTGCTCAAGCCTCAGCCGTGTTAAATACTATTCCTCCTCCAGGGCGCCATGGATGGTGAGGAATGAAAGAATTCATCTTTATTATGTTTTAAAAGTAACTTCAGCTCCATCTTCTGACGGAGTTACTCCCTGTGCGCCCAAGTCTCCTGCGCTGGATTCACAGTGTTCGCGGCCGGGGACTTGTTAAGTTTTACTCACCTGGGGCTTCTACCAGCCCCCTGCAGCAGTCCTGTGCCCTCGCAGCCACTCACTAATCCTCTGGTCCCCCGCTGCCAGCAAGTTTTGTTTTTGCCGACAGGCCCGTCAGGACTGGCCACGCGTAGCTTTTTCCACATTCCCGACTGTAATTAGCTCTATTGCGGGCCGCAATGCGTACAACGCGTTCATTTTTTTTTGCAAAATGCAAACATTGCATGCAGCATTTTTATTGCATTTGTGATATGGTATGGTAGTATATAAATATGCCAAAAAATTGAAAGGCAATGCGATTTTTCTGAGATTCACCAATTCTACATTTTTTCCGCACTTTTTTTAGTCAGAAAATGGGAACGCCACAATCAAGTGGTATCAACAGCCAAATCGTGTCCTAATCAGGTCGAAACGCTCGCAGTATAAAAATGGAAATGTAGTGGGGAGCAGGCAGACCCAAACAACAGCAGGATCAGGCACTATGTAGAAGTGAGGGGGAGATCCAAGACAGGGCTGGTGCACACCAAGAGCAGTTCTGAGCATTTTTAAAAATGCTTGTGGGTTGAAAACCACTTGGTTAATTTATTTCAATGGGATGGTGCACACCAGAGCGGTCCTGCAGCATTTTTGCCGATTTCTGAGGCATTTCTGCCTTAATGTTAAGTATAGGAAGTTGGAAACCGCTCTGAAATACGCTAGATCAGAGCGACTTTCCAAGTGTTTTTGTTACAGCAGCTGTTCAGTTACAGCTGTACTGTAACAAAATATAAAAAAAAAACTCTACACAAAAACGCTCCAAAAAACACTAGGCATATTTAGAAAATCGCTCCAAACATGCCTAGAATAGCTCTGAAAAACCGCTTCAAAAACCACTAGCGTTTGTTGATACGCTAGTGGCTTTTGGTGTGCACTGGCCCACAGGGATATTTATAGCAGGCTAAAATTCATTCTACAAAGTACACCATGGCCTCGATTCATCATTGTCTTTGAGATAACTTTTTCCAGTTTGTTAAATTACCGAATTCGAAGTTTAGCGATTTCTAGTTGTATTCATCAAGGTTTTTCCTCATTCGGTGTGAATTCGATAACAATTCGGTAACAATTCGGTAAACATTCGGTAACGTGTCGATATTTCCATTTTACAGCGGTAATTTAACACAAGGCCATAAGATTCCCATGGAATTGTGGGTAAAAGGCAGTCCTTTGAGCACTACGTAGCAACATTCTGAATAGGGCGTAACACCTGGACCAGGATTATGTAAGTGGTTGGGACAATCCCACAATTTGATAGGAGCCTTTTCTAAAAAATTATAGCGCAGCTAGCAAAATTAGTTAACCCTGGCACTGCCTGTGTTCTCTTACAAGATGATTCAAGAGAAATGCAGATGTCGTGTTATAGCAAATAAATCTATTCTCTTACAAATTTATATGGCTGCAGACCTTATTCTTGCCCTTCTGCGCCTTTGAATCACTCTCAGCTGATACATAACCACTTCAAATGGCTCCATCTTCTCTGTTAGCAATGATCTGACAGGAATAACGACAGAGCAGTGAAGGAGATCACTAATCCTAAATGTAACGCTAAACCACGCCCACTTTCTTTTTCATGAATTGCACTTTCTTTCGTTTTAGCGAATCGTTACCGAATCGTTAACGAATGTTCGCTAACAGCTGTAGATAACTTTGATGAATCCTGAAATGAAGTTAACAAATTCGGTATTTTACCAAACTGTTGTTAACAAATTTGCTAAGTGTTGATGAATCGAGGCCCATGTCATTTTCCAGCATTAATTCCCTATTCTGAAAATAAGTGAGCGATTCTGGTCTCCTTCAATGCATCACTACTGAATATGCATTTGGGACTCAAACCACTAAAGCCAAAAGCAGCATGACCGCCAGGCAGCTAGCATTGTTTATAAGGTAATGGAGATTGAAGTCTCTGTATTCTTCTCACTTCCTGGACTCCTTAAAGTGATGTGAACAGCAATTTCTCAATTTTAAGAAACAAACCTCCCCGTACAGGAGGGTGGTAATGTGTGCCACTGGGGGTGCGGGGGTTAAGGTAGGAGTACCATTACTTACCTATGGGGTGCTGCACCTCTGGCCCCCAGCCCAGTCGGGATTCTCCATCTTAAGCCGACTGCAGCTTCTGCAGGCATTTGTAATTCCGGTCACGTGCACACACCGCGATACATGCCGGGAGATGAGAGTATAGATGCGAGTACAGAGCACCCCCAGTGGCACACACCATTACGGACCTCCCTTACAGGGTGGTTCGGTTTTTTTTTTGTTATGGAAAAATCGCTGCTCAGATCACTTTAAAGTGAATCTGAAGTGAATTTTAAATAAAAACAGATACTCACCTAAGGAGAGGGAAGGCTCTGGGTCCTATAGAGCCTTCCTGTTCTCCTCCCGATGTCCTCGGTCCCCTGCAGGCTCCTCCGTTTAAATCTCCCGCCGCACGAGACTTCTGCAATCTTTGGAAGCACTCAGGCTTCTGAAGATCAGCGGTTCTGTATTGCGCACACGCTCGAGAGTGGGCGCTCACACGTTTGCAGGCCGATACGGCCCATCTTTGCAAACCCAAGTGCTTCCGAAGACTCCCGAAGGCCACCCAACACGGAAGACAGCAGTCCACGACCGAATGGTTGTGGACTGCTAACGGGGGAACGAGGACACCGGCAGGAGAACAGGAAGGCTCTATAGGATCCAGAGCCTTCCCTCTCCTTAGGTAAGCATCATTTTTTTAATCGTCTTCAGACTCCCTTTAAGAGATAGAGACAGTCATGAATAGTACCAGACAGCTTGAAAAATAAATGTGCGACTAAGATCGTACCTTAGGGGCAGCTGGTGACTGCGCCACAGTGTGCCCATTGCTGTGAGTGGTGCTGGAGAATTTAGCCTGTGGAAGAACATGCAAATATGTCAAAAATAAAACAAAAAACTGCTCTTAACTACAGTAAAAAAACATAAAATTAAAAAAAAAAAAAAAAAGAAGGCACAATACAATAGTAACAGGAAACAAATAACTGCTCACCTTTTTACTGTCAACAGGAGCAGGCGATACAGTTTTCCTCTTTTCTGCTTTGTGTGTGTCATCTTTTTTCTTTGGCTGTGATGGTTTATTATCTAGAGATGCACAATGGAAAAAAGAATAACTCACTGACTCCTAATGGTTTCACAGGCCAGTACCAATTTACTACATGTAACCACCCCCCACAATACATATAGATATGGAATATGAAAATCACAAGCTTTCCATTCAGAACATAGAAAGTAATGCAGCAAAGAAAAAGGGGACCCAGTAAAAATGGACACCCAAGGGAGATCGCAAAAATATATATACAAAAAAAAAAAAAAAAAATACAAAAAAAAAACCTACACGTCTACACTAGGGATGATCAATGAGAAGCAAATACTTCTGAAATTATACACATTTTTATGTAAATATATGAAGCTTGAAAAACGACCAATTAAACCTGGGTTTAAATTGATTGGTCCATTTTCAAACTGCATACATTTGCATAAAAATTTGCATCTCTTTGATCAACTATTCTATGCTTTGACTTGTCTAACGGGTGTACAAATAAACAGGCTCATCTGTTGCACATAGAGAGAAAAAAAAAAAAGAGGGGGGGCTGCTTACTTTCATTTCTTTTTTCTTTGCCTGGTGATTTATGGCTTGGAGTTTTTGGCATCTTCATTGAACTGCCTGGAGTTGGTGGTCTGGAATTGCTGTCATTGTCACGATTGCCACTCTCAGAAGAGCCTTCCTCGTCCTGGGAGGATGTGGCAGCAATAGTGAAGTCGCACTTCTCCTTAGAGGTCTCATAAAGTTGCTAGAAAAAGCAAAGGATACATATCAAAACACATTAAATCCCCTGACCACCTTCAATTGATTTACCACTAACTCCTCTCTTCAACCATAAAATGTATGACAAGGCTGGCACTGCCTCAACATTCATAAAGGTTTATTGACACAGAGATCAATGCCAATGTTTCAGGACATGCAGGTCCCTTCTTCAGGGCACACAGGTCTGTCAATGACATCAACGGAGTATCTGTCCAGACAGTAAGCCAATGTACAAGCGATGTCTCCAGTCCGGCGGCTGCAGCACTCTAATTCCAACCAGCCATAAATTACAGAGCTTCAAAATTCTGTAGACTGCCTTACTTTGAAAGGACCCAGTGGCAGTCACAAGACTGTTGCTATTACTTAACCCACCCTTAATAATTTCAGCTTGCTCTTATTTGGTAACTGAGATCTGGCTGACTACACCAGCATGGTCATCCCATTGGCCCCTATGGAGAGGGGTGGGTGGCGTACTAGGCTCTATTTTCCATGGAGAAACAGAAGTCGTGATCACTGATCAGTCCTTTAAAATGAAGGTATTCACTAGGTTTTGTTTTTTTAAACCGTTGACTGGGAAAACTTTGCCATGGGAGAGGGGGGGGGGGGGAGGGGTTGCCTACTGCTATACATATACATGAACTCTCTCAGGCAACCAGTAAGTACGCTTATATGGTGTCAGACATTACCCGCCTGTGGCGGATAATGGAGAGTTTATTGTACCTTGCTCCTGTTCCCTCCTTACCTTCAGCTGCTGTAAAGTAGTGGCTGTCTTCCAGTCCTTGTCATCACGGAAGCGAGTACACCGAGGGAATCGAATAGAAATCCCACCGGCTGTGTGGGCCTCTGCTTTGGAAAACTCTGCTCCTGTGATCTCCCAAATAGGTGCTTTCTAGGAACAGATCATAATGTAGAAATCAAGCTTTATAGAAAATACAGTTGCATTGTAGATTTAGGACACTTTGCCCAGTATACTTTAGCTTATGCTTCACCAGTACTGTTTAAATTATCTTCTAAGCCCTCCAAATCAAAGTTGATTGACAGGAAAGATGCATCTAAGCAGATGTAAGGTGTCTACATGCACACCGTTAGTGTTAACCATCAGGATCGAGCGTAAACCTGCTGATGACACTGTGGCGGGCAAATGCTGTACAAACACATGGCTCAGATCACATCCCATGTGCACACATACATCACAAAAAAGACAGCTGGGTGTGCCAGGCTGTTTTAGAACTAATGAAAGTGCAGGAGATTACATAGAGGGCAGGTCAGGTGCTATAAATCAAGGGGAAACGGCAAAAGGGCAAAGTTGATGCAATAAGAAGATAGTAGTAGAGGGATGTTGCCTCAGCAATCAGTCTCAGAAAGGTTCAATCCCCAGTCCATCCTACCAAAACTGAGAAAAAAGAATAGCGTTTACAATTTTAAGTAGAACTCCACTCAGAATTTTTGTTAAGTTTTAGACAAAGTGAGAGGAATTAAAACTACTGTCATTTTGTTATGGTTGTCTTTTTCCCTGACTGACAGTTGTCCTCTCAGTTCTTGAACTTTTGTGACACCAGTGATTGAAATAGAGGTTTTCCTAACGAAGCTGCAGCAATGAAAACCTGACAGACTAAAGGAATCTAGCATTTTCCTCTGCCCCCAAAAAAGTGTGCGCGTGACCAGGGGGCTGTGGAGTCCGAGCCATTTTTGGGTACCTGGAGTGGGATGATTTATGTACCCATTCCATAGCCTTGCAAGGGTTACGGAGTTGGAGTCTGAGCAAATTTGGGCACCTTGAGTCGGTGGTCTCAAACCGAGGACTTGGATGATTTTTGTACCGACTTCACAGCCCTGCTTGTGACTCTCCCACACTTCCTGCATTTTGAAATTAAATTCTCTATAGTGACCACTCAGGCATAAAAGCTTAGCAAAATCCTAACCCTTTCCTAATCTACCCAGCCCTTGCTATATAGTTTTGGCAGGAGTTCGGGCTGAGACACACTGCAGAGAGCTTTTCGATTCGTTGGTGCTGCGTTTTGAGTTTTTTTTTTGTTTTTTTTTAAATACTCCCACTGACTTGCAAGTCAATGGGAGCATTTTTTTAAAACCGCACAGTGCTGACCAATCAAAAATCGCTCTGTGGTGTTGCACAGCTTTTAACCACTTGCCGACCGCACACTTATACCGTGCGTCGGCAAAGTGGCAGCTGCAGGACCAGCGACGCAGTACTGCGTCGCCAGCTGCAGGCTGATTAATCAGGAAGCAGCCGCTCTCGCGAGCGGCTGCTTCCTGTCAATTCACGGCGGGGGGCTCCGTGAATAGCCTGCGGGCCGCCGTTGGCGGCTCGCAGGCTAAATGTAAACAAGCGGAAATAATCCGCTTTGTTTACATTGTACGGCGCTGCCGGGGATCGCCGCCACGTGACAGGGGACGTCCTGTCACTGGCTGCACAGGACGGATAGCGTCCTGTGCAGCCCGGATCACCGGGGGGGGGGGGGGGGGAAGGTAGGAGAGGGAGGGGGAGAATGTCGCCGCGGAGGGGGGCTTTGAGGTGCCCCCCCCGCAACATGCCTGCACGCAGGAGCGATCAGACCCCCCCCTGCACATCATCCCCATAGGGGGGAAAAAAGGGGGGCGATCTGATCGCTCTGCGTGCACCCTGATCTGTGCTGGGGGCTGCAGAGCCCACCCAGCACAGATCACAACAAACAGCGCTGGTCCTTAAGGGGGGGTAAAGGGTGGGTCCTCAAGTGGTTAAACATCAGGAGCTACACGCAAACCACAAACTGAGCTTGTATGGCAATTTACATGGTTTCAATTGTAACAAAGTAAAGACAATTCATAGGGCAATACACCATCAAGTATATGTGGAAAATGTCATCAGGCATGCCCTGTCCAGTGGATGTAAACCTCAGAAGGAAAACAATTCCTAGTTGTGATTACAACCATTATGTATGTATATTGCAGTACAATTGTATAATTTTCAGAGGATCTGAGCAGAGCCGGGACAAGGTCCTCCAGCACCCAAGGCTGAGACACCAAAGTGCGCCCCTCCATCCCTCCCACCCCAGCCATCACACACTGATTGCTGTTAGACTAAGAGGCGCTCTAGGCCCCCAACCCCTCCAACACCTTCATCTCTAATTATCTGGCTTGCATCACTGCTATGTATCCCCTTTTCTTATTTTTCTTCGCTTCAAACACAATAGGGGAACGATATCTGAGTGAGTTGTGCGCCCTCCTACACTGCGCCCCGAGGCTGGAGCCTCGCTTGCTTCTGCCTTGGCCCGGCCCTGGATCTAAGCTGGCTTTGAAATGTTAGCACCATGACATACTAAACAAGGTGCGTAGAAACACGCACTACATAAGCAAACGACAGGCCCGTCGGCACCTCCCGCTGGGCGGGTTTTCAGCAGACTGTAGTGCGCGTGTACGCACGGTCGGCGGACTGAGAAGGCTGTTCCTGAACGAGCCGCCCGGGGGATCATTCAGGAACAGCCTCATCAGTCCGCCGACAGTGTGTACACGCGCACTACAGCCTGCTGAAAACCCGCCCAGCCGGAGGTGCCGACGGACCCTTCCTTGGCTGCTGTCGTGTGTGTGTGTACGCACCAGTAAGTAAATCTGGCTATAAAAAAAAAAAAAAAAACCCTTTCAAATACAGACAATATATTTCTTTCAAAACAAAACAATTTCCAATCACAGACCCAAAATCTAGGAAATGTACAGAATTTTTAATTAAAGCGGATCCGAGATGAAAAACTAAATATAACAAGTGACTTGTCTATATATCTTATCTAAAGTTTAGATAGTTTACACAGCAAATCTATCTTCAAACAGCTTCAACAGTATATTAATATTTTTCCCTGTGATACAATGGGAGAAGACATGTTTTTTGCTTGTCACTATTACACAATCACACACACAGGCAAGCTTATCTGTATCTAGGCATGCTAATCTGCATATTCTGTGAAAACTCCACTCTATCTCCTCCATTACACAGGCAACTGATCTGTATCTGCACTGCAGCTCTTAGATTGTGAAAACTCTGCCTCTGAAATCTATAGCTAGTAACACCTTTTTCACCTGCCCAGACTGAAATCCCACAATCCCTTGCAAGCGCCAAGGCACTCTGGAGAAGCTGTGGGTGTGGTTTGTTTAGTTTATAGGAAATTAGGGTATCAAAACAAAACAAGTATTTGGCTTGAGGAATGCCCTATAAACTATACGTAAGGAACACAATTATGCAAGGAGTAAAAGTTCATCTCGGATCCACTTTAAGGACTGAATAGCAAACAAGTGAATGCTACCTGAGGATCTCGTATGATGAAGTCCGGGTAGTAGTTCTTGTTGATTTTGAGCCAGGAAGGTATTTTGGATGGGTCCTGGAAGTAAGGAAATGAGAACATTACAAACACTAAGATTGATCAGAAGAGCAAATGTGTTTCTTTTTCAGCAGATAGTAAGTTATGGAAGTGTTGTAAGGACATAAAACCTGTAAGCAGGGCCGGATTTCTGGGAAGGCCACCAAGGCCATGGCCTAGAGCGATAAAATCAGAGAAGATCAGAAGAGCGGCAGGACTTGGAGAGAGAAGAGGTCATATGTCAAAATAAATCATCTCTTCTGGTCCCGCAGCGCAGCCAGCCAGCGCCCTGCTCTGCACTAATAGCTGAATTCCAGAGTTCCCCGATCCCTGCATCTCTCTCTTTCTCTCTCACTTCCTGATGTGCTATAACAATCAGCATCTGCTGTCACCTCCTGATGATCCATTCTTCTGTATGATGGACATACAAGTCGATGTGAGAAATACAGATTTACATTACAAAGCAGATAGAACTAAGTTCTGCTGAGTTTTAATGCAGGCATTCACACACATCAGTGAGCTCTGCTAGTTTCTTCACCTTCTCTTTTTTACAGCTGTGACACTGACCTCAGCAGCTGTTAATTACACTCTTATCTAACCCTAATTTATGACAGTTTCTCTTTTGATTTTTTCTTCCCAGCCAGCAGTGATCTCTTATCTGCTTCAGTTAACTCTTTCCTGCCTCATTTTCTGTCCTTCAGCTCCTACCATTATGATAACTGCAGGAATAAAAATGCTGTTTGCTTCCCTTTCATTGCTAAGCCGTCACTTTAAAGGGCACCTGAGCTGTTACCACCTCTATGCTAGTGTGTATGGTTTGGCATCCTTCTGCTTTCCTGTAGCAGTAGAGCATTGTACCATCTTAGCCATCAGTGAAAGCAGAGTTTTGAATCAGGATGATACCATTTATTGGTTTAAAAAAAAAATAAATAAAAAAAAAAAAAGAGTAAGCTTTCTGCTAATAAGCCTTCTTCAGACTTTGTTCCTGTTTACTGTCAATATGTTAGAGCACACCGCCATATGTACATTCAGCATTCAAAAAAAGATACATAGATTTTTCAGCAAATCTAAATAAATGTCATTCAGATGCTTTCAAGTGGAGCTGAACTCTCAGGACAGAAGGAAAACAGAGAAATGCACCCTGTATGTATTTAGAGAGCCTGTCTAATTCCCCCTCATCTGTGTCTAATCACAAGTTTTAATTTGATCTCTACCCTGTGTCACCTGACTGCCACAACATCTAAGCTCACTTGAAAGCACAGGATGTTAACAATATGTCTGCTTCCATGAAAGCAGGAAGTAGACACACTGCAGATTTATTGCAGGATTTGTATCAGCTGCAACAAAGAAATGTTTTTCTTTAAAGGTTATGTTGCATATCTTTTAGAGCAGAGAGGAAGTTCTGAGTTCAGGTCCACTATAATAACAACAGAACATCCAAAGTGGGTCCTGACAGGATGTTTGCTACTTACCTGTTCTCTGTTTTGGATGGCTTCTCTCCATTGCACTGCCCTGCCACCTGTTTGTGGCTCCGACTGCAGCCAGCCGCACACAGAGGACAAAGAAGCAGCGCATGCTCTGGCCACTCGCGCTCCCTGTAATCTCTTGCTCCTGCCCAGATGTGCACAGCAACCGAGGCCGGTACAGTGTTATGCATTCTTGACAAGTACTGGTCATACATCAGCGTCATTTCTCAAGTATGCATGCTCAGAACACTATCGGCTGCTATGCACAGCAGGAGCGCAAATTATAGGAATTATTTGTTGAATGGGGGGCAGAGCAGCACAACTGAAATGGTCCCATTCAAACCAGTGATCACTAAACAGTGTGTTGGAGAGAATGTTTTTTTGGTGGTGGTGTGGGGGGCGGTTGGTGACAGCAGGCCTAGGGATCTGGAAAGTACAAATCTGGCCCTGCCTGTAAGCCAAGACAAATAATGCCAAGGTATGCAAGTGTCTGCAGGTTAATATTCTAAAGCACGTATAAGAAAAGAGGAAGGGGGTGTACACATTGCATGGTACCTTTCCTATTCCACTTCAAGTTTCAGTGTTAATGACTTCTAACATCTTGCAGGGTGTGTGCCATGCCATGCCAGGGAGATTAGATGTGCCTGCTGCAGGTGCTAGAAATCTTAGCAATTGAAACGCATTGGTTATCCTTAACTCGGAGGATTACAAACAGGAGGCGGTACAGCAACTATCAGATTCTAGCACCTATCTAAATTTAAAGTGGAATATGACAGCCTTATTAAAGTGAACCTAAAGTCACACAAAAAAAAACGAGATGAACTCACCTGGGGCTTCCATCAGCCCCCTGCAGACGATCGGTGCCCTCGCAGCCCCGCTCTGACGCTCCAGGACCCGCCGGCGAACACTTCCGGTTTGGCCGTCACCGGCCGACAGGCATGGGAACGCGAGTGATTGTTCGCATTTCCAGCCTGTATATCGCCCCCTATGCTGCTATTGCGACCTCCTGGCCGCAATAGCAGCATAGGGGGGCGCTATAAAGGCTGGGAACGATCACTCGCGTTCCCATGCCTGTCGGCCGGTGACGGCCAAACCGGAAGTGTTCGCCGGCGGGTCCTGGAGCGTCAGAGCGGGGCTGCAAGGGCACCGATCGTCTGCAGGGGGCTGAGGGAAGCCCCAGGTGAGTTCATCTCGGTTTTTTTTGTGACTTTAGGTTCTCTTTAAGCATGGTATAAGCTGGCAAATTCTCTAATTATTTCATATCCTAAACCGCCACCTCAAGGTGCATAAAGAGGGTTCCCTTGTTGGTAGACCCATAGTGGCAGGTATTGGGTCACTTACAGAACGTCTTGGGGAGTGGTTGAATTCCTATCTCCAACCTTTGGTGCAGAGATTGCCTGGCTACTTGAGAGACACCAAACGTGTTAGAACAGAGAATTTTGGTTCGGAAAAATGATACATGTGGGCCACTCTCGACATACAATTTGAATCGATATAGTAGTTATAGTCCCAATCTCAAATACTTTATTGGCGCAGAGGTAGAATTCATGCTTTTGCATAATTATGTTATGTTTCCCCCTCATTCCCTTTAGATTGTAAGCTCGCAAGGGCAGGGCTCTCTCCCCCTTTTGTGTCTTGGAAATCATTATACATTTTATTCATCATGTTACTTTTATCTCTGTCATTACCAATTCTATATTTTGTATTCTGTATCATTCTTTGTATTTTGTCACTAATTATGTATCTTGTATATTAGTGTACACCATTGTCTGTATTATTACGTACCCCATGTTTGTTTCTTACTTTGCACAGCGCCACGGAATTTGTTGGCACTTTATAAATCAATAATAATAATAGTGAATTTTTTTTTACAGAAATGCTAAGAGTGCGCAATTCTTACCATCCTTGGGTGCCTTGGGTGGTGGGAGGAACTAACCCTTTTTTCAGAGAATAATCGTTTTGCCAACCATATCATTTGGTATGGTCAGTATATTGACAACCTTCTAATGGTTTGGAGGGGACCCAATCGTGAGCTAGAGGAATTTGTTCTCTATTTAAACTCGAATGATGTCAACCTCCGCTTCACTTCGTCCTGCAACAGTACTTCAATTACTTTTCTGGATCTCAAACTGGAAGGTTCGCTCTCTAAAGGGCGTATTGTTACTTCTACTTATCGCAAGCCATGCAGTGGTAATTCCACTCTGTTAGCCACCAGTTGTCATCCACAACATACTATACATGGAATTCCCACAGGGGAACTCACTAGGATAGTGAGAAAAAAGCTCTGATACTGAACTTTTGCCTGGTAAAATAACAGAAATGGAAAAAAGGCTTAAAGAGAATCTGTATTGTTAAAATCGCACAAAAGTAAACATACCAGTGCGTTAGGGGACATCTCCTATTACCCTCTGTCACAATTTCGCCGCTCCTCGCCGCATTAAAAGTGGTTAAAAACAGCTTTAAAAAGTTTGTTTATAAACAAACAAAATGGCCACCAAAACAGGAAGTAGGTTGATGTACAGTATGTCCACACATAGAAAATACATCCATACACAAGCAGGCTGTATACAGCCTTCCTTTTGAATCTCAAGAGATCATTGTGGGTTTCTTTCCCCCTGCATCTCTCATGCACTGAAGTTTCAGGCTGCTCTTTTCTTCCTGCAAACAGCTTTGCCCTTGTCTGTAACTCCTCAGTATGTGAAAGCCCAGGCAGCTCAGAGGACGATTTATCCAGCTTGTAAAAGATAAGAGAGAAGAGAGAAGCTGCCCTAATCTAAACAATACACAGGCAGTGTGCATAGAGGGGCCTGGAAGCGGGAGTTCATAGCAGAACCACAACACTGAAGAACTTGGCAGCCTTCCAGACACAGGCCGACAAGTCTGACAGGGGAAAGATACATTGATTTATTACGGAGACTGTGATAGTAGAAAGTGCTGCAGTAAGCCAGAACACATTAGAATAGCTTTTGGAACTTGTAGGATGATAAAAAACAGGATGCAATTTTTGTTACGGAGTCTCTTTAAAGACCTTAAATATCCAGATTGGACTTTGAAAAGAGCAAAAAATAGAGTACTAAACAAAGACAGGGCAGAGCTTTGGAAGGGATTCGGCAGACCTAGTCCAAGGGAAACTAATGGTTTACTTACTTTCTCCACTGCCTACAGTTTGAAGTTTAATAGTATTGTTGACATAATAAAAAAAAGACGCCTTCCGGTGCTATATGGTGATTCTGATTTGATTCCAATAGTAGAGGGACAGTGTAGATTTGAAAGCAGAAGAGCACCAACTTTGGGCGATGCCCTGTCTCCAAGCTTGTAGGTGGATGGTGCCCGTGCCAGTGGTGCTGCTTGGTTACATTACCAAGGCCCGTACCGATGTAGTGTTAGAAGCTGTAGGAACTGCGGGGTCCATTCAGTAAGCAGTAATTGTGGTTTGTGTCACATACAGTATGTGGGCTGCACCACTAGGCCCTTGCGAGCTAGAATTGCAGAGCACTTTTGCAGTGCGACTAACCCTTTATGCACAAACTTGTCCAATGTGGCTTAACCTTTTCGTTCATGCCATAATGCCGATGTGACACACTTTACGTTTCAAGGTCTGGAAAGAGTCCGCCGGAAATCCAGAGGAGGAGACTGTTGGAGCGGACGGTGCAGTGGATTTTTAATATAGGGACAAGAGAAACTATGGGTCTAAACTATAGATGGGATTTCAATTTGTTCTTTTAGTCTCCAGGTCTCTCTGATGTACTATCTCAATCTCCTGTGGCAGTCTGATTGGTATGTGGTCCTGATTTGTAGCATCTATACATGTGGGGGTTTGGCGACACTGGACTTGTATGGCTAAATACATTTTCCTAGCGCTGGTCCACATGGACGCTTAGCGGGCATTTAGCGCCGTCGCCCGGGATCCATCGTTAAATGCTCCCATTCAAGTGAACAGAAGCGTTTGCACCAGACTTTTTCTGGCAATTGAGCGAATACGGCATTCCGGTCCTGATTTTCCCTGTTTGAGGCGCCCGAGAATGCTACATTTGGGCATCGGGGGACAATTAACTGCTGCGTCTGTCACCCTGTGGGGATGAAAGACACCAACTGCAACGTGAGGCCGCTGAAGGCCTGAGTGCTACGGCGCCGTTGAACGAGATGCCGTTGGAGGCAAGGCGGATGTCCGAGTGGGCCAGCCCTTACATTCTTAGGATTCATGCTCTCTCTCCCCCCCCCCCTCTTTTTTTTGTTGTAATCCTGTTTTATACACATATGTGTATGTTATTTGCATGTCATTCTATTGAGGATATTCTCGTGAACTGCCATATGCTAAATAATATCATCATTCTGTACATTTGGATCCTTTTTGTATACATTTTTGTAATTTTTATATGACTAGGTTTTTATGTATGGTTGCATATTATTGCATTGCACCGGCATCTCCCCTGTATGTGTTCCTTTAAGAGCTACACCACACCTATTTCAGGTGTGCTGGCGGAGGTTGGCGTTTCTGGTCAACATATAAAAAAGTTTGTACAAAGTTGTCACTTTAGCTATGACTAAGGACCCAGGAGGGTCTGAAACGTGTCAGCTCTTGCGCTGCCATGTACCACTGTTGTACCTTTTAATGGTGATCGAATAAAGATATGGATTTTTAATACGATGGAGTTTCGGAACACTTTGTTTCATTTGAAACGCATTGTTGGATTAAGCATTGAGGCTGTTTTTATACTTGTGTGGTGATCCCATGGCAGGGGAGCCTGCCACAGGATCACCGCACCATGTCATATGCATAGGGCCAACCCCATTCAGCTATATATTCCATGCTGAGCAGGAAGTACTTCACTGAGTATCCTATCGGTCCGCACATGCGTGCCGCGTCACACTCCTTCGTTTACACACTCAGTCATCACAGACTTGCATTACTGCATAATCTGTACGGTAGGCACCGATCATGCGGTAACGCACTGTTGACTTTGCGTCGGGATTGCAGCAATTTGACTACTTCCGACGCACCGTTTCGCATTATGAAAGTCTCCATAGACTTTCAATTACTCAGTGGCCACTTGCAGTAAAATTGCAGAAGTGCAACGCAATAGTGTAAAAGGGACCTCAGATTACCACATGCAGCAATGCTGATATATCTGCTAGCTCTGCAGTGAGTCATTAAGGTAAGCAAACTTGACAGTTGAGTGTGTTTTTACTCCAGATGTGGAAAGAAAGGCACCATATTTTCCATACGGTATCTAACCTTGCTGATCTTCACCATATCCAGTTCCTTTTGCAACCGTGCAAGTGTCGCATCATCGTAGCCACTTGAGCATTTTGTCACTGTACACCATTTGCCACTCACAGTGTCATAACAGCCCATAAGGAAAATAGACATAATTCCACCTATTTATAAAAAAAAAAAGCAAAGAATCAGTGAAATAAAAAATAAACATAGCACAGGCACATATACATGCATACCCTTCAAAGTGATCCTGACATGAGCAATCTCACTTTAGGTAAGATACTTAGAGGGAAGGCTCTGGATACCATAGAGCCTTCCTGATCCTTGGTCCGTCCTGACACTCCTGCGCTGTCTCCCATTTAAGTTATTTGACCGGCTAGGTGGAATACCTCTTAAAGAGACTTTGAAATAAAAAAAAAAAAAAAAAAATGATGTGTTTATGGGGCATGAGGAAGCCATGGGTAAGTATCGATTTTTTATTTTTTCATCTCAAAGTCTCTTTAAGCACACATTGGGCAGTCTGTTGAAGTACTTGTGCCCCTGAGTAGTTCCAAAGACAAGCAAATCTGTACTGTGCGTGTGCGAGTTCAGGCTCACGTGTGGATGCGCAAGGAGTACTGAAGAGAAGGCGGTCACAGAACTTCAATGGGAGGATGGCGCTACAACGATGGGATGGACCAAAGACCTGGGAGGATCTATGGTATCCAGAGCTCTCCTTCGACATAGGTATGTATCTAATCTGAAGTGGGTTTTCTCACTTCAGGTTTCCTTTAAGGCTATTACACTGCTACAACAAGGACCACTTACCATTCTGTCCTTTTCCAAAAAATGCCCCCAGTACTGCTAAGTCAGCAGTATCTGCCATAGCTCCTTCATTTAAGTAATCCTTTTTCACTTTTAGCCAATGTCGCTTTCCTGGCTCATAAATGGACTAGAAGAAAGAAAAAAAAAATCACAAGTATCGGTACGGATTCAAAATACTAAAACCGATAAAGCCGGCCATACAATCATAATTTCAATAGCACAAGTCAATGGAACCACATCTATTCACTCATGTAGTATTAGACTAAACCACCCCCCTCCCCCCCAAAAAAACCCAACCCTTTTAACAGATATGTGAGTCCTTTATATTAGATGTATATAAAAGCACTGAGATCTTCAGTGGCACACTGTTCAATAATTAACACACAGACAAACAGTGGAAATAAAAAAAAAAAAAAAAAGAAAGGTAGTAGACACACACACACACCCTTTAAAGCGTACCGGAGGCGATATGTGACATGAGATAAACCTGTATGTACAGTGCAAAACATTAATAACTAGGCTGTTTTACTTGTTTTATTTTGTGTTACTTGAAAGAGTTAATTTCTAGGCATGGAAGGGACAGCTTCTGTCTTGTCGGGAATATAGTAATCACCACTGATAAGCAAATTACAACCATAAAAAAAGTTTGCCTGGCTGAATACAACTTCTGAGGGCAGGGAGAGAAATACATATACCATTGACCCTTTTCTAATTCTGGGACACTTAATAGGCTGCCACTGGTTAGAGAAAGTAAAACATTCAGCATACTTTGTGAATGTTTAAATATAAAAAAGTCAGAGTAGGAATATAAATATAACTGTCAATCTCATCAGTTTATTTTCACCTCGGGTTCACTTTAAAGTGTAACTGAAGGCAAAAATACAGTAAGTTAGGCCTCTTTTCCACGGACTGTTGATAGGCAGTGAAATACCTCACAACTGATCATTGCTGCTGCCTGGTAACTGCTCACTGCTGCCTGGCAACTGCTTGCTGAGCACACAGCTCAACAATCCGTGGAAAAGAGGCCTTAGTGAATCCAGTAAAGAAAGCCTATGGACGGACCCTCTGAACCAATCTGACAAGGGCTTGTCAAATAGGTTTGCATGATCGCACTGTAGGCGCAAGATGGCCTACGCCTGCACAGTAGCACAGAGTCGTGCAGGGCTCTTTCCTCGGTGCACCTGCATACTGCTGCCATGGTCATTCATAAACAAGAGTGCATCTGCAAAAAAGAGGAGGGATTCAGTGAGCAGTGGTGGGCTGGGCTCAAGAAGGATCAGAGGCTGAGTTAAGTTTCATTTTTTTTTCTTCATTAAATAACAGGTTTGCTTTACATACATACTTAATAAACACATGGAAATGTACAGGTGTGAGGTTTAAAAAAAAGAAGAAAAAAAAAGTGCTAAATCAAACGTTAACCCTTAGGGTCTGTTTCCACTACACGCAGATTCTGCATGCAGAAAACTGACTCCAATGAATGCCTATGGGCCTGTTTCCACTGAACGCGATTTTTCTGATGCAGATTTCCCATAGGCATTCATTGGAGTCAGTTTTCTGCATGCAGAATCTGCGTGTAGTGGAAACAGGCCCTAAGCAAAGATTTCCAGAGCCTGAAGTTGGAACTCTGAGCTCCTCTGAGGGAAGGTTAGTGATACAACTATGGACTCTAAAGCACCGTGGAAGATGTCGCTACAGTAATAAAAATAACAAAGTGGGGAAATCAGATATTGTAAAATTATTTATTTTGTATTTCTTGAAAAAAAAATTCTAGATTTTCATACAGATCTGTCTAGCAGCAGTCACTGGAACAATCTGCATGAAGAGACATGCAGGTTCTGCTGCATACGTATAAAATAGCCACTGGGAGATTTGGGCGCAGAATAAAGCCAATATACGGCTTAACCACTTGAGGACCTAGGGCTTTACCCCCCCTTAACTATTTCACATTCCTGGACGTGAAACTCACGTCCAGGAAGCCATGTGCGCTCCTGCGCGTCCACGCGCGCGATCGGCCGGCGGTTTGTTAGCCAGTGAATCAGTGAATCGGGCAACGGTGCCCGATCACTGATTCCTCTCCCCCGCAGAAAAAGCGACAGCTTCTCTCGGAAGCTACGCTTTTTCTGCTTCCTATGTCGCTCTAAGCGTACGTGGTACGCTTAGAGTGACGTCACTGTAAACAACTCATGGCTGCCATCTTGTGGCCAAAAAGTAAACTACATCTAAATGTTAAATAAAAATAAAAATACACATATATTTACAAAAAAAATACAATTTCAATCCCACCCTCCCAAAAATACCCACATAAAATGTTTAATTAAAAAAAAAAAAAAAACATTACAATTAAAAAAAAAAAAAACACAAATATTTACCTAAGGGTCTAAACTTTTTAAATATCTATGTAAAGATGAAATATTTCTTTTTTTTTTTTTATTATAAGCTTGTAAATAGTGATGAATGCAAAACGGAAAAAATGCACTTTTATTTCCAAATAAAATATTGTCGCCATACATTGTGATAGGGACATAATTTAAATGGTGTAATAAACGGGACAAATGGGCATATACAATACGTGGGTTTTAATTATGGAGGCATGTATTATTTTAAAACTATAATTGCCGAAAAGTGAGAAATAATGATTTGTTTCCGTTTTCTTCTTATTCTTCCTTTTAAAATGCATTTACAGTAAAGTGGCTCTTAGTAAAATGTACCCCCCAAAGAAAGCCTAATTGGTGGCGGAAAAAACAAGATATAGATCAGTTCATTGTGATAAGTAGTAATAAAGTTATAGGCTAATGAATGGGAGGTGAACATTGTTCGGATGCATGAAGCGAAAAACGACTGAATGCGAACTGGTTAAGGACCGGCCACTTTTTTTCCATTCAGACCACTGCAGCTTTCACGGTTTATTGCTCGCTCATACAACTTACCACCTCAGTGTTCTCCCCAGGACCTATTAAGTGGGCGGGCCGCCCGGCTGTTTTGAAACCCCGCCCGGGTGCTCCAAGGCCCGCCCGCATCACATGCTCATGTGCGCTGCTGTCTGCTCGCATAGAGCGGGTCTCCCTCTGAATTGCAATCCCTAGTTCCGGCTGCGCTGCCCTCCTGGCGCCTGTAGAGTTGTCATATCTTAAGAGCAGCGGCAGCCTCCTTGAAGTAGTAGCGCTTGTCCACAGCACCGTCTTGCCGCTCTGCTGGAACGCTGTGACCCACTTCCTCAGCCCGCTGATGCCCGGCTTCTGATCGCAGTACGGCGTCACGCTGAGTGTCTTCACAGCCATGATCGGCTGCGAGGAGTATACACGTGCTGCAGGCAGCCCAGGGGAGCCACTGGCCAGGCCACTGTACGGACGGGAGGGTGGGTGAGAGTACTGGAGGGGACCGGAGGATGTGCTCCCTAGTTCCGGCTGCGCTGCATCATTATAGCGCATTACTGCAGCAGCACATCACTTCTCTCCCATATCCCTGCGGCCGCGATCTGAAGATCGAAACAGAACTCTACAGGCAGGAAGCGCAACCGGAACTAGGGAGCACATTCCCCGGTCCCCTCCAGTACTCTCACCCACCCTCCCGTCCGTACAGTGGCCTGGCCAGTGGCTCCCCTGGGCTGCCTGCAGCACGTGTATACTCCTCGCAGCCGATCATGGCTGTGAAGACACTCAGCGTGACGCCGTACTGCGATCAGAAGCCGGGCACCAGCGGGCTGAGGAAGTGGGTCACAGTGTTCCAGCAGAGCGGCAGGACAGGGTGCTGTGGACAAGCACTACTACTTCAAGGAGGCCATTCAGCTCATCCTCGCGGCTGCCAATGGGGTGAGCAGGGGGAGGGGGTGACATTGGGAAATGTTAAGGCATAGCTCCCACCTGTGCCTCTTTGGGAGCCCTGTCCCTCTCTCCTCCTCATTTGTCCCTCTTTCTATGTAAATATATCTATCTATCTATATATATATATATATATATCTCCACTAAAAATGTGTTTGACTGTAAATTTTATTCCCATCCTTTAAATTGATATATCACTAATAGTAAAATGTTACCATGAAGGAAAATGAACCAGGATGAAAAGGACCAGGGTGGTTTGAATTATAAAACAACATATTTTTCTTATGAAATCTTTATGGTATGCATGAATAGGGTTGTGATGGGGGTGTGGCAGGGGCATGGCTTAAGTGTCCCTCTTCCTCATCTCAAAAAGTTGGGCGGTATGGTTAAGGGGAGGAAGCGGTGTTAAAGTGCAAGCATACTGGATCAGGGCAGAGGGGTACCCTATACTGCAGGGTGTAATCATAGAATGGTTGTGTATTTATAAATAGAATGGTTGTAGTAATGCTGCAATGTATGTGCTGTAAGAAGGGTGATGGGATCACTAATAAGCTGTAGGTCGGTGCAATAATATGTGGAGTGTGGCGGGTGCTGTAAGGGAGCATACTGAAGTGCAGTAATATGTGGAATGTGATAGTGGTACAGTATTGTATGAAATGTGTCTGAGTGCAATAACCTATGTTATAAGGTAATAGTATTGTTTGAGTTGTCTATTGGGAGATAGGTGGAGCTGCAGTAAAGTATTAGGTGAGAGTAATGGAGGCGAAGGAACGCATGGTGATAGGGAGTGCAGTAATGCATGGGACGTGATAGGGGTTGCAGGGATGAATGTGATGTGATAGGGGTTGCAGAGGACGTGATAGGAGGTACAGGGATGTCCTATGCTGTAAGCAGAGTTGCCGGCCCTGCTTTCCCCTGGTTGCAACCCACCCGGCTACTTTTTCATGCCACCCGGCTGGAAAAAAATTCTGGGGAGAACACTGCACCTAAATGAATTTTGGCTCCTTTTCTTGTCACTAATAAAGCTTTCTTTTGGTGCTATTTGATTGCTCCTGCGATTTTTACTTTTTATTATATTCATCAAAAAGACATGAATTTTGGCAAAAAAAATGATGATTTTTTTTAACTTTCTGTGCTGACATTTTTCAAATAAAGTACAATTTCTGTATACATGCAGCGCGAAAAATGTGGACAAACATGTTTTTGATTAAAAAAAAACCCATTCAGTGTATATTTATTGGTTTGAGTAAAAGTTATAGCGTTTACAAACTATGGTGCAAAAAGTGAATTTTCCCATTTTCCAGCATCTCTGACTTTTCTGACCACCTGACATGTTTCATGAGGGCCTAGAATTCCAGGATAGTATAAATACCCCCCAAATGACCCCATTTTGGAAAGAAGACATCCCAAAGTATTCACTGAGAGGCATAGTGAGTTCATAGAAGATATTATTTTTTGTCACAAGTAAGCGGAAAATGACACTTTGTGACAAAAAAAAAAAAGTTTCCATTTCTTCTAACTTGCGACAAAAAAAAAATAAATGAAATTTGCCACGGACTCATCATGCCCCTCTCTGAATACCTTGAAGTGTCTACTTTCCAAAATGGGGTCATTTGTGGGGTGTGTTTACTGTCCTCACATTTTGGGGGGGTGCTAATTTGTAAGCACCCCTGTAAAGCCTAAAGGTGCTCATTGGACTTTGGGCCCCTTAGCGCAGTTAGGCTGCAAAAAAGTGCCACACATGTGGTATTGCCGTACTCGGGAGAAGTAGTATAATGTGTTTTGGGGTGTATTTTTACACATACTGATGCTGGGTGGGAGAAATCTCTGTAAATGACAATTTTTTAATTTTTTTACACACAATTGTCCATTTACAGAGATCTTTCTCCCACTCAGCATGGGTATGTGTAAAAATACACCCCAAAACACATTATACTACTTCTCCCGAGTACGGCAATACCACATGTGTGGCACTTTTTTGCACCCTAACTGCGCTAAGGGGCCCAAAGTCCAAAGTGAGTTCATAGAAGATTTTATTTTTTGTCACAAGTTAGCGGAAAATGACACTTTGTGAAAAAAACCTATAAAATTCCAATTTCCGCTAACTTGTGACAAAAAATAAAATCTTCTATGAACTCACCGTACTTCTAACGGAATACCTTGGGGTGTCTTCTTTCTAAAATGGGGTCATTTGTGGGGTTCCTATACTGCCCTGGCATTTTAGGGGCCCTAAACCATGAGGAGTAGTCTTGAAACGAAATTTCTCAAAATGACCTGTGAAATCCTAAAGGTACTCATTGGACTTTGGGCCCCTTAGCGCAGTTAGGGTGCAAAAAAGTGCCCCACACATGGTATCGCCATACTCGGGAGAAGTAGTACAATGTGTTTTGGGGTGTATTTTTCCACATACCCATGCTTGGTGGGAGAAATATCTCTGTAAATGACAATTGTTTGATTTTTTTTTTTTACACACAATTGTCCATTTACAGAGAGATTTCTCCCACCCAGCATGGGTATGTGTAAAAATACACCTTAAAACACATTACACTACTTCTCCTGAGTACAGCGATACCACATGTGTGACACTTTTTTGCAGCCTAGGTGCACTAAGGGGCCCAACGTCCTAATCACAGGTCATTTTGAGGCATTTGTTTTCTAGACTACTCCTCACGGTTTAGGGCCCCTAAAACGCCAGGGCAGTATAGGAACCCCACAAGTGACCCCATTTTAGAAAGAAGACACCCCAAGGTATTCCGTTAGGTGTATGGCAAGTTCATAGAAGATTTTATTTTTTGTCACAAGTTAGTGAAAAATGACACTTCGTGAAAAAAAAAAAAAAATCCATTTCTGCTAACTTTTGACAAAAAATAAAATCTTCTATGAACTCGTCATACACCTAACAGAATACATTGGGGTGTCTTTTCTAAAATGGGGTCAGTTTGTGGGGTTCCTATACCGCCCTGGCATTTTACGGGCCCAAAACCGTGAGTAGTCTGGAAACCAAATGTCTCAAAATGACTGTTCAGGGGTATAAGCATCTGCAAATTTTGATGACAGGTGGTCTATGAGGGGGCGAATTTTGTGGAACCGGTCATATGCAGGGTGGCCTTTTAGATAACAGGTTGTATTGGGCCTGATCTGATGGATAGGAGTGCTAGGGGGTGACAGGAGGTGATTGATGGGTGTCTCAGGGGGTGGTTAGAGGGGAAAATAGATGCAATCAATGCACTGGGGAGGTGATCGGAAGGGGGTCTGAGGGGGATCTGAGGGTTTGGCTGAGTGATCAGGAGCCCACACGGGGCAAATTAGGGCCTGATCTGATGGGTAGGTGTGCTAGGGTGTGACAGGAGGTGATTGATGGGTGTCGCAAGGTGTGATTAGAGGGGGGAATAGATGCAAGCAATGCACTGGCGAGGTGATCAGGACTGGGGTCTGAGGGCGTTCTGAGGGTATGGGCGGGTGATTGAGTGCCCTAGGGGCAGATAGGGGCCTAATCTGATGGGTAGCAGTGACAGGGGGTGATTGATGGGTAATTAGTGGGTGTTTGGAGGAGAGAACAGATGTAAACACTGCACTTGGGAGGTGATCTGATGTCGGATCTGCGGGCGATCTATTGGTGTGGGTGGGTGATCAGATTGCCCGCAAGGGGCAGGTTAGGGGCTGATTGATGGGTGGCAGTGACAGGGGGTGATTGATGGGTGGCAGTGACAGGGGGTGATTGATGGGTGATCAGTGGGTTATTACAGGGAAGGACAGATGTAAATAATGCCCTGGCGAATTGATAAGGGGGGGTCTGAGGGCAATCTGAGCGTGTAGGCGGGTGATTGGGTGCCCGCAAGGGGCAGATTAGGGTCTGATCTGATGGGTAACAGTGACAGGTGGTGATAGGGGGTGATTGATGGGTGATTGATGGGTAATTAGTGGGTGTTTAGAGGAGAGAATAGATGTAAACACTGCTCTTGGGTGGTGATCTGATGTCGGATCTGCGGCCGATCTATTGGTGTGGGTGGGTGATCAGATTGCCCGCAAGGGGCAGGTTAGGGGCTGGTTGATGGGTGGCAGTGACAGGGGGTGATTGATGGGTGATTGACAGGTGATCAGGGGGGATAGATGCATACAGTACACACGGGGGGGGGCGGGTCTGGGGAGAATCTGAGGGGTGGGGGGTTGATCAGGAGAGGGCAGGGGGCGGGGTAAAAAAAAATAAAAATAGCGTTGACAGATAGTGACAGGGAGTAATTGATGGGTGATTGGGTGCAAACAGGGGTCTGGGGGGTGGGCAGGGGGGGGTCTGAGGGGTGCTGTGGGCGATCTGGGGCAGGGGGGGGGGAAGAAATCAGTGTGCTTGGGTGCGACATAGGGTGGCTGCAGCCTGCCCTGGTGGTCCCTCGGACACTGGGACCACCAGGGCAGGAGGCATCCTGTATAATACACTTTGTAAACATTACAAAGTGTATTATACACTTTGTATGCGGCGATCGTCGGGTTAACATCCCGCCGGCGCTTCCGTATGGCCGGCGGGATGTTGCGGTGGGTGAGCCCATGCCCCTACAAGGACCGCCGCCATTTGTCAATACGGTGGTCATTGCGGGGTCCACTTCCCGGCCGCCATTTGTCAATACGGCGGTCGGGAAGTGGTTAAAGAGAACCCGAGGTGTGTTTAAAGAATGTTATCTGCATACAGAGGCTGGATCTGCCTATACAGCCCAGCCTCTGTTGCTATCCCAAATCCCACTAAGGTCCCCCTGCACTCTGCAATCCCTCATAAATCACAGCCGTGCTGTGAGGCTGTGTTTACATCTGTAGTGTCAGTCTCAGCTGCTCCCCCGCCTCCTGCATAGCTCCGGTCCCTGCCCCCATCCCTTCCCTCCAATCAGCAGGGAGGGAAGGGATGCAGGCAGGGACTGGAGTTCTGCAGGAGGCGGGGAGAGTAGCAGACTGACACTATAGAGATAAACACAGCCAGCTCTGACAAGCTGTTTGTCAGCAGCGTGGCTGTGATTTATGAGGGATTGCAGAGTGCAGGGGGACCTTAGGGGGGTTTGGGATAGCAACAGAGGCTGGGCTGTATAGGCAGATCCAGCCTCTGTATGCAGATAATAATCTTCAAACCCACCTCGGGTTCTCTTTAAGGCCCTTTTGGTATGCGTTAGTACATGTTCTTTCCATAGCAGTGTATTGTGAAAAAGATTTAAGTTAAAACGCGTATTGTGGGAACCAGGGCTGTGGAGTCGGTACAAAAATCCACCGACTCAGACTCCTCAGTTTAGAATTCCACCGACTCCTCTAATTTTCATATTACAATCTTGTTGATTGAAAGTATGTAACATAAAATTCATCTCTTAACTGCCAATGCTTAGGAATTTTAAAAGACAACTGAAGTGAGAAGGATATGGAGACTGCCATATTTATTCCCTTTAGTCATAGACTAAAACTAGTCCTTGGTAAGAGTACTTGTAAAAGGTACAAACCGGAACAAAGAACATCTATCAGGCCCTAGGCAATGTAACTGTGGGTACATGTAAGAATGATGTGCAGGTACTCTGCAGGAGAATGAGGAGATTCTTCCTCTATTACACATTCTTCATGCACAATCTGAACCAGGTTTATGGGCGATAGACAACACCTCTGTGTTCAATGTGCAAAACATTCTCAGTGGATTCCCTGCAGCTCTGTGGGGAGTGCATATGTAGAGTATATTACTACTGTGTAACTAAGTAAACCTGAGACAGATGAAATTAAAGTTTTATACATACCTGGGGCTTCTTCTAGCCCCCTTCAGGCTAATCAGTCCCTCGCTGTCCTCCTCCGCCACCTGGATCTTTTGCTATGAGTCCAGGTACTTGAGCCAGTATTGCTTAGTTTGCATGCACACACTCCGCCGCCGGGAGCGTACTACACCTGCGCAGCAGGTGCAGAATGCTCCTGGCTGTAGGAGCGGCACGTGGCCGGACACCGCTGACTGGCTGAATTACCGGGACTCATAACTGAAGATTCAGATGGCGGAGGAGGACAGCGAGGGACTGATTAGCCTGAAGGGGGCTGGAGGAAGCCCCAGGTATGTATAACACTTTTCTTTTCATCCGTCTCAGGTACCCTTTAATTTGTAGTCACCAAACCAAATTTTAACAACATATCAAATTATTTGATTTCATGCGCAAAGAGTGCATACATTTGCATAAATCAGCATCAATGCAGAATTATTTCCAGCTCATTGACCATCTCTATTAGTGACACAGCTACACATCAGGCTTTATTCTTACAGCATAGATGTTATTTAGTATATATAAGAGATTCCTGTGTACACATCATATATACTGTACAGTCACAATCAGATATGTATATCTGACTTTAAAAATATGGAGACTGCTTTATTGAAGCAGCACAAGTAACTAATTTTGATTGGTTTATTTCATTTTTGTGGACTAAGCACAGCTATTTCTGTATATATAAATTATTTATGAAGACTATTATCTGAGAAATAAAACATTTTATCATATTTTCTATTTTAATTACAGTTTAAATTAATTAGGAGTCGGAGCATTTTTCTCCCCCGACTCCGACTCCAGGCACCCAAAATTGCTCCGACTCCACAGCCCTGGTGGGAACTGTGCCATAGGAAAACATGGACATTATTTAAAATCAGTTTTCCTTCAGTTTTAACTGAGAGCAAATGATTTAAGTGTAAAAGGGGCCTTACCCTGCTCCTGCACCATGTCCTGGTGGCACTAATTACCATATATACACTCGCAAGCAAGCCGACCCCCCAACTTTTACCTGAAAAACCAGGAAAAAAAAATCATTGACCCTCATAAGTCGGGGGTAGGAAATGCTGGCCGCGTGATCCCCCCAGTGTGTCCCAGTATAGCTAGTATAGTGCCCAGTATTGGTAGGTAGTGCCTCAGTATAGCTAGTAAAGTACCCAGTATAGCTAGTATTGTGCCCAGTATAGCTAGTATAGTGCCCCAGTATAGCTAGTATAGTGCTCAGTATAGGTAGGTAGTGCTCAGTATAGCTAAAGTGCCCAGTATAGCTAGTATAGTGCTCAGTATGGGTAGGTAGTGCCCAGTATAGCTAGTAAAGTGCCCCAGTATAGCTAGTATAGTGCTCAGTATAGGTAGATAGTGCTCAGTATAGGTAGATAGTGCTCAGTATAGCGCCCCAGTATGGGTAGGTAGTGCCCCCCCCCACCCCTAGCTTACCCGGCAGCTTCCTCTATTCCCCTCTCCGTCTCCTGCTCGCCCGTGTAAATAATTCACAGCAGCTCGCCCCACGGCGGCTGCTGTGTGATGAGGGAGGAAGCTGCAGAGAGAGCGGCTTCCTGTAGCGGCGATGTGTATCGCCGTTACTATGGGAACCGCTCTCCCTACAGCTTCCTCCCTCATCACACAGCAGCCGCCGCCGTGGGGCGAGCTGCTGTGAATTATTTACACGGGCGAGCAGGAGACGGAGAGGGGAATAGAGGAAGCTACCGGGTAAGCTAAAAGCAGCGGCGGCCGCGGGGAGGCAGGGGGACCAACATGACTCGCAAGCAAGCCGTTTGGCCCACTTTTTGGGGGTCAAAAATTTGGTTTGCTTACGAGTATTTACGGTACTATTCCCCCTCCAGGTTGCTGCGGATAGTGGGGATGATTTAATTAGTCTTCCAGCTATTGCTGGCGGCTGAATTAGTGTTTTAAAAGTAACTTGAGCTCCGTCTTGATGGTGCCCAAATCATTGACTGAACGCCGCTATAGCTGTAATTCCTATTACGGCCTATAGTGGTGCCGGCTGCGCCCAAATCGCCTGAGCCTAACAGCACTCAGGTTCTGCTTCCAGAGCCCATTTGATTGCTCTATGGACTTCAATGGGGGTCCTGAGTTGATTGACTTAATGGAATTGAATGATACCCCAACCAGGAAGTGCAATGCATACTCAAGTAAACTGCACAGGGATTGTCTCTACAAGCAAGTTGTTCCAGTGAATGTCACTAGAAAGGTATGTATAAAACCCATGCCTGCACTCACCCCTACCTACACTAGATGTGCAGAAGCAATACTTCACCCAGCAATTATAAGGGACAAGCTTATTACTTGATTTACAGAGGTGGTGGAGAGGGGTAGAAATCGTTCCTCTCCTGCAAAGCCCCAAGAGAAAGCAGGTGGGGTCTGTGACAAATAGTAGTGGGTGGTTTTCTCTTAATATAAAAAAAAGTGTATATTTTGTGTTCTTTTTTTTCATTCTTGCATCCTTTCAACTTTTTTTCTAGTGTGTGAATGAGGTGGCGGTCATGTCATAATACTGATTTGACATATGCTTGGACACATTACAAAATAGTAACACAACAATGCCATCCCAAAAAATAATGTATACTTTCTTTTGATGCATAATTCACAAAAATGGAGAAGCACCCATGCAAGAAGACCTTTGTGTGCCTTAGCTCATGGTCACAGTACCTAGTGACCCAGTAACAAAAATTCCACGAAGCTGGCACCACCGAATGTAGTAAAAAGCTCTTTATTCAAACGTCATTAAAATGACATTCAGTCAATAATAAAAAAATGTAGCAATGGCGACAGCCCGCTGTTTCGAACTTGACGTCCTTTGTCAAGCCATACTGCTATCCATAGCAGTATGGCTTGACAAAGGACGTCAAGTTCGAAACAGCGGGCTGTCGCCATTGCTACATTTTTTATTATTGACTGAATGTCATTTTAATGACGTTTGAATAAAGAGCTTTTTACTACATTCGGTGGTGCCAGCTTCGTGGAATTTTTGTATACTTTCTTTGTAATTTTAAAATGAAGCAAAATGTACTATCTTTTCCAGCCATTGCATCAGTCTACTGAAACCAGTAAATTATGGCACTCTGCTGACATCTGCTGGTAATTCTAAGTGAGCTAATAGTCACATACGGTAACTACTTATCCAGTACAAACACTTCAAACTGCAAGCATTACACTACATTTTCCTTACTTCATTTGCTAAAAGAAAAGCAGGAGTTTACAGGTAAAAAGATGGTGCACTAAGCAACTACTGACAAAGTTTGCATGAGAATAGTACTGAAATGCATTATGGGGGTGGTGAGTAGCAGTTGGCTGATGGTGTAATGGTTAAGGGCTCTGCCTCTGACACAGGAGACCAGGGTTCGAATCTCGGCTCTGCCTGTTCAGTAAGCCAGCACTAATTCAGTAGGAGACCTTTGGCAAGTCTCCCTTACACTGCTACTGCCAATAGAGCGCGCCCTAGTGGCTGCTGCTCTGCTCTGGCGCTTTGAGTCCGCAAACTAGAAAAGCGCAATATAAATGTTATTTGTCTTGTCTAATTAGTATGACGCAAGCGAGTGTTAGAACTTGTCAAGTTTTTAGGTGTTTATTGCTTTTTTGGATACTGCTGAAATCTAAAGCCAGGAAAAATCCCGCCTCCATACACACTAACCACTTCATGTCATGGGGCCAAAGGGTTCAAAAGCACACATGTTCTTCTGTGGAAAAGGCGGACGTTTATAAAGGCCCCTATTTGCACTTAAAGTTGCACAACTAGGGTGTTTATAAAATATGTCAGTTTTGCAGGAAAAGTTTGAGATTTTGAAAATGGTCATGTACAAAAAAAATAAAGGGAATGCCATAATGAGAATTTTCATCACAATGAGCAATTTCTCCAGCAATTTATACATACCTTTAAATCTTTTAGCACTAGACCTTCTAAACCTTCCCGGATAACTCGAGTGATCATATCTGCTAGATCAGAAGCTTTCTACAATGATGGAAGATGGAAACATTGATTAAGAAACAACATTTTTCTTTCAAACTCAACTACAGTAGTTAAAATATCATAAGCAATGACCAAAACTGATGGCTACAGTTACTATTCTACAGTTGTATCATAATCCATTGAAAACCTTCCACCAAATGAATACTGGCTGATGCACTTACCGTGACATGCTTCATTTCTGAGAACAGGATATGGTTAGGGATTTCCACCATATTGTCCCGCATAAACTTTCGTCTTTCAACTAAAGGCCTACAAACAAAATAAATGTTAATTCACTATTTTTTATTTTTTTTTTACAAATAGGAAAATACACTTTTTTTTCTAGTCACAATTACCTGTCCATTAAACTAACACCGTTAAAATATATGCAATCGAAAACGAAGAGGCACACGCTGGCATCCTTGAAAGCAGCTTTCTGAAAAGCAGAGAAATGAAAATTATTTATGGAGAGAAGAAGCTTCATTTCTGAGAAGAATAAAACACAGAGATGGAGGAGTCTGAATGAAAATGGACACATTTATTAAAGCTAAGATCTAGCTGTAAAATTTCACTTAATGCCTTCATTAATGGGTTTACTGGAAGGAAAATAGCCAGATATGAGAAACCTGCATGCAGAAGGAATATTTTCCCCTGAATTTAAAGAACTACCCAACTTTAGACAAATTCAAAGCAGGGTGGGTAGAGGTGATTTCACGTATGTATTTCATACATATCTGTCTAGCAGCAGTTACTAACAACCTGCATAGACAGACTGCCCCCCAATAGTTACACAGTACAAGGTATGTGCTGCACCTCTAGAGTCCACTTGAATGATCTATGAAATTGAAAGGGGGACCTGAGTTGATTAACAACCTCCCTAGCAGTGTGACCATTTCCAAATTTAGGGTCTAAAAGTGGTGTAATTTTTCCCAAGCTTTGAAACCCCTCAAAACAGGAAAAAACACCATACTGACATACCACTCTGAGCAGCGGATTTCTGTTCCTAGCCTGACTCAGGATTACCGCTAAAGAGGTTAACGGAAACCTGAGATTGTATATTCTGCAATTGGCCCTGGTATGTCCTCCGGTCTGGGGCGTACTGGGCAAGGACTTGCTGCACGCCCCCCGTCACGCTCTCGCTGCTGGGAAAAGGCGCAGAACGCTCTTGGCTACAGGAGCATGATGGGGGGAGCATGCACGGCCAGACTGCGCCTTCACAGACTTACTGGGGTAGATTTCAGAAGATCCAGGAGGAGGCAGAGGACGGCGAGGGAGCGATCAGCCTGGGAGGGGGCTGGAGGAAGCACCAGGTACGTATTTTTTTAATTTCTCCTGCTCCATCTCAGCTATACTTTAAACGTAAATCCCAAAAAATGTGGGTCATTACTAATGGCTAATAAATGAAACAGTGAATTTTGCCCCCAAAACGTTTTTCCACCCCTCCCCTATTACCCTCTAAGGCTAAGTAGAGTCTCCCACTCATCTCTCTAGGCCCTACTGGTTCCAAGATTGCAAGTGCTTCTGGGAGAACCTCTTCCAAACGCAAAAAAAAAAAAAAAAAAAAGTAGAAAAAATCATGCGTTTTGCGATTTTGCATTTTTAAGATGGTGGTAGCCCGAATCTGATAAAGGAACAGACTGATCAGAAATTTTCATTAATAGGTAAGGTTTAGCTGGTTAGTACTGTTGTACTTGCTATTTACATAGCTGTGGGTGCAATAGTTTTTTTTTAGCTCAGCTCCTCTTTAATGGAAATGAATGATGCCACAACCAGGAAGTGTAATGCCTGCACATGTAAACAGCATAGAGATCGTCTCTTCCAGCACGTTGTTCCAGTGACTGCCACCAGAGAGGTATGTATAAAATCCACACCTGCACTAGATGTGGGGAAGTGATGTTTCCCAGCAATGAGGAGGGCGGGTAGGGGAGGTGGTCGAAATAATTCCTCTGTCCTGCAAAAACGCAGGAGGTGCGACAAGTGCGGGGCGATGACAAATAGTAGTGGGTGGTTTTTTGTTAATTAGAACAAAATCAAGCACATACCTTGTGAACGCCTAATGTTCCAAATGGAAGGGGCTTGCCTGTGTTAGTATCGATAAGAAGCACTTCCGAGTCCAAAATCATGGTATTCCCACCAGGGAAAGCTTTAGGAATATAATCTTTAAAATGAGCAACCTGTGCAAAGACAAATTCACAGATATGAACAAAGCAGTTCAGATATGGTTACATTGTTTTAACACTTCACGCCACCTGAATCTTTCCATTTTGAAGTACAATATCAGCCACAGGAATGGAACAGCACTGGCTTCAACTGAGCCAAGCTCTCATACAACAGTGTTGCCATTTCTCAAATGCCAAAACTTAGCTCAGAAACACCAGTAACTAGGGTTTTCACCTCATGCACAGTTCTTCCCCAGCCACCTCTCTCCACTCCATCTTCTTGGCTCAGAGACTTATGGTGCCCATTCATGGTACCATTTTTTTTCATCCAATCTTACCATTTCCATGCAATATAAGGGAACTGCCCAAATTATCTGTTCAGTATATTCACTTAAATTGACCCTTATACTACATAGAAATTGTAAGACTGGATGACCAAAATTGTCCCATGTATGGGCACCATTAGCATTTTTTGCACATCATTCTTCCAATTGGTTACACATAATCTGCCTCTTGATCAAGTGCTAGCGAGCACTCAATAATGTCTGCCTCTGCAGCCCCATTCACACTTACAAAATGCAAAAACACCTGCGATTTTTGCCAGTGTTTTGCAGCAGTGATTTTTCCGCGATTTCACGCGGAGAAATCACTGAACACTGCGGCGATTTTGGCACGATCGCGTTTAGCGCTTCTATAGCACTGAAACGCATTCGCCTGGAAATCGCCTGGCAACGAGTTTCGCGTTTTTGCCCATTTTTGGGCGATTTGCGGCAATTAGCGCAAATCGCCCAAGTAAGAACGGGCCCATAGAGTTTCATTACGCTAGCGCTTTTAAAAAGCGTTTGAGCGTTTTGCCAAAATCGCGGCAAAACGCTCTAGTGTGAATGGGGCCTTAGTGTGTGTACCATTATTTATTCTGGAGATATGACATATCCATAGTCTTCTCTCTTGACCTTTATAAAAACCAATTATTTTTACCCCTAGTATAGCCTTTAGCTGCTTTTTCTTTTCCCCTCCAACCTTAGTTGTATCTAATTTTCAGTCTAAATTAATCTCCAAACCCCTGATTTATAGACAAGACAATCCATTTACACTGTGTTCAATGCTCATGCTGCATAACCATAGATTACAACAGTGCTGATAAGGGTCTTGAAATTTCTTAGCTTTGCGTGTTTAAAAGCGAAGCAGCACCTTTCTCCAGTAGAAATCCAAAGGTCCAATTTGTTCAGTAACACTATTTATTCTGGTTGGTAATGGTTGATACCAAGAATGTGGACAATTTGTAATAAATGTATTAATTTGTTGTCCACTCTCAAATACTTAGTTTCCTTATGGTTCACTGCCAATTCCATTTTCTCCTTTAGAATTAACATGTATATCATCTTTTCTAAAAGCATCCAACACCTAGATAGGAATGCTCCTCCCTTACCTAACAACTTTGTTTACCTCAGCTGGATCAGTCACCCTCCCATGGACTAGGACCATTGCTCTGGATCCTTGTGAAATTACTTCAACCATAGATTTTTTAGATTGTCAAGAGTTAGGACACTTTATAAAGAATACTCAGAAAGACGATTCTCAGTAGTTGCTTTAATTCATCTACATCAGGCATGTTGAAAGTCTGGTCCGGGGTGCCAAACGCAGCCTGGCAAGCCATTTCTGGTGGCTCCCAAATCTTTCTACAGTTGTCACTTCCCTGCGGATCCCGCAGCCCACAGCTGCAGTGCAGCATGCAGTGGCCAGCAACAGCCCCAGATTAGCAGCTGCCACTAAATGCACACAGTATTTGGGTTATTTCCTGTGGAAATGTTTTATTTGACAAAATGTAACAGGCGCAGCAATCAGCAAAAATTGTTTTTCTTAATTTTGCTAGTTCGGCCCCCTAGCACTCTCAAGAACGGCAACATGGCCCTTGGCCTAAAAAGTTTGGACACCCCTGATTTACACAGTAGAGATTAAAAGGTCTACAAATATGGGATCATCAGTGGGGAGTGAAAACTGAAAAAAAAAAATGCTTAACCTCCTTGCCGGTTTTCCCGACCTGAGCTCGGGGTAGAAAAAATAAGCTATTAGCGGTGATCCTGAGCTCAGGTCGGGGTAGGCATTGCAGAGCTTTACCTGTCAGTTGTGGAGTCCCGCGCGCGATCTCGCTGCGCAGCGGGACTCCAGCCTCTCTCCCCGGCAGTGTGGGGTCTTTCCCTGGCCGCCGGGATCCCCCATGTACCCGCTATTCTTCCGGGGACCCGGCAGCCAGTTGGAGCAGCGCAGCCGTGGTGGTGGCAGCAGAGCGGTGGTGGCAGCGTGACATCATCGGGGGCGGGGCTAATATTGAAAACTAACTTCTCTATATTAGAGAAATATAGAGAAGTTCGTTTATATGTATATTATATATCTTGTGGGCAAAGAGAAAACTGCAGCACAGGAGCCCAGGAAGGTACATTTTTTTTTTATTTTGCTGCAGATCTCCCTGCCAGAATGATTTTTTTCAGGTTTTAGGGTCTGAAAGAGTGGAAAAAAAATTGCACCGCTTTTAGACCCTAAAATCTGGAAAGAATCAGACCGCCAAGGAGGTTAAAGTCGATCCATTAAGAAATTGGCAATCTATCCTACACGGTTCAATTTCATATAAAAAAATCTTAAACTAATAATTATAAAAAAAAATTTCTCTACAACCGATCGTTTTTTATTGAAATGCTGTAAAATTGGATCATTTTATTGTATTGTGTGTGACCACCTATAAAATTATATTCAAACGGTGCTGCCACACTGGTGCATTCGCGGTGCGATGATTTCCGGCAGGAAAATGCTCAATGTGCGATGCGACTTTCCTTCACCATTGCAATCTTATTTTTAAGGACGTGCAAAGGAACAGGTATAGTGTCAAAGCGCCCATACTGTCATTGCATTTGTAGCAGAACATCAAGCTACAACAATACAGGAGCTCTGTAAAGCCCCATCTACACTATGGGACATTGTAGCGATCCGGCGGCTCGATTAGCCGCCGGATCGCCTATTCAGCGTGCCCGCCGCGTCCCCGCTCGCCGCATTCGATTCCCCGCTCGTGCCCGCTCGTCCCCGCCGGCGCCGCTAATCTTCCGCTCGATTCCCTGCCATTGTCCCCTCGCGGGGAGCAAGCAGGGAATCGGCGGTGCGGAGATCCGTCCTTTCGGATCTTATCAATCGAGCCGCATCAGCAGCTCGATTGATAAGGAGCATCGCGGCCGCATCTACTCGTGTAGATGCGGCTTAAAAGAAAACAAACCTTGGGCTGCTTGTTGAGTGGATGCAGCGAATGCCAGTCATGTGCAGTAAACCTCCCATATTTAGAGTGGTAGGGACATGCACTCAGTTAAAAAAAATAAAATGCATTTTAACACTTGAAATGTATGGTAAGGAATCAGACCACAGAGACTTATATACTAATATCTGCAATACTTGCCTTATGAGGAACAACTGGCTTGAGGCTACGGCTGAAATAACTGAAGTGATCTCCATTTTTGTGCACTTGAACTCGCTCCCCATCATATTTGATCTCTGCATACATTCCATTTGGACATTTCTTCATAGCATACTCTATAGATTTACATGCTTCAGCCTGTGGAAAAATGAGAGCAAAAGTCAGAACTAATATTGCTACAAACAGGTGTTCGAAAACTAATTTTAGCAGCTTCCTTCAGTCTCACGCCATATACAGGTATACCTGAATACCAATCGATTTTGTTTGGGCGGAGGCACATATCTAATCTAATCTCATTTTAGATTTCTGTCAAAGCAGAGTGCATATAGGGCGTTTCTGCCTCCTGCTTGTCCCGCAGCCACTGTTGTTCACTGAAAAGCAGAGGACCTTCACCCCGCCCTCCATACTCAGCAAAAGCAACATTTTTCTTGGGGGGGTGGTATGGACGTCTGGTAGGACCAGAGCTGGTGGAGGAATGAATGGGTTATTGAGGATCCAAATGACAAAGCAACAGATTACAGTGATATGTGAAACATTAAACTTTATAATATTTCAAACTACAGGTAAGAAGACTTGCTCTCTAGCTGGGTAAACCACCTCTTAGGTAGATGTCCTCAAATCCTATTGACAACACTTACCAGACCTGCACTTCTTAACATGAATCACATTGTATTGTAAGGCAGTGCAGGAAAACAACATATCTGGAGAGCAGACATTAACATAAAATAAGCATAGGGTTTGTACCAGCATAGGTTGAACAGGTGTCATGAGTGTAGCTTGTATGCTAAGAGTGCGTTGCATGCCTGGTGCTTCTTGCTGGTTTCGTAGGACACGCTCCACCACGTCTCCCAAATTGCGGGATGCTTTAAATGCATCATGTGCATTAGGATCAAGAGCATCAAGTCTAAAGAAATAAAAAAAATTAAAAAAACTTAAAAATGGTGTTCCCATGCAAATTCCAAAATCTACAGTTTATTAGCACAATTTTAGAGCTGAAGATTAAAGATGGTCAATAAGATTCAAATAATTCTGACCTGATGCAAGATTAAGCAAATTCTGTATGCAAACAAACTTATGCTGCTTGAAAATTGACCAAATGAATACTTTCTTCGCAAGACTCGACTGGTCCATTTCAAGCAGCAAACATTTGCACTGAAAATTTGCATAATCATGTAAGCAATGATTTGCATTTCATTGACCATCCCTAATGAAGATATATTATATAATATTGCTCTGCCTTGATAAATAAGCTCAACTATTTTTCAGAAATGTGCAGAAAATTCAGGACCAATTTATAAAGATACATTTTTTTTTCAAGCCATGTTAGTAATGTTGAGTACTGTATTTACTTATTTTGCATGAAAAAGTAGTTTCTTAAAGGAGTTATCAGGCGAAATTTAACAAAATAAGCGCTACTTACCTGGGGCTTCCTCCAGCCCCAAGCTCCCAGCTCTGTCCGCAGCCATTCGCCGCAAGTCCATCCCGGTCCCCGGAGATGACATCAGGCCGACCTCCAGGTCGGCCTGTACTGCGCCTGCGCGAGCGGCGCTGTCAATCACCGCCACGTGCACCGGAGCGGACTGCGCACCTGGACCTGGAGGTCGGCCTGACGTCATCGCCGGGGACCGGGATGGACTTGCGGCGAATGGCTGCGGGCAGAGCTGCGGCGAGGGACATGCTGTGAGCTTGGGGCTGGAGGAAGCCCCAGGTAAGTAGCGCTTATTTTGTTACATTTCGCCTGATAACTCCTTTAAATGCTTAGTTTTCAGGAGTGTTTCCCTTCAAGAAATCTGAGCAAACAGACTAATCCTGGAGGTTAAAATACAGAAAACATATTACATAGATAGTAACGTACCCAGGAATGTTTTGTCTGCAATGAGGTCCCTCATTGCAGATAAAAAACATTGCTGGGTACATTACCTTGGGTACTTACATGTCTAATGCGAACTACACACCAAACAATTTCCCATCAGATCAAACCAATAATTTGCAACATGTCTGATCTGCTCCCGATCAATAACGGGATCGATTTTGTGCAGTAGCAATCTGAATATCAACTCAGTTATTGTTCGGTATGACATGTTGGAAATTATTGGTTTGACCCACTGATCTGAAAGGAAATGGCACGGTGTGTACCTAGCATTAAAGGGACTCCGAGCAGTGCAGAAACTATGGAAAGATGCATATCATTTTAAAGCTCTCTTTCTCCTCTTTCCAATGATATATAAACCGCCGCTCCCTACGCCTTTTAGTTTTCACTATTTCCGCGATTGAAATTGCTGTGGCCACGATGTCGATCGCTAAAATAGAAAAAACTAAAAGGCGTAGGGCGACGATTTAGGTGTCGCCAGAAAGAGGAGAAAGTGAGCTTTAAAATGATATCCATCTTTCCATAGTTACATTGTATTACACAGGGCGACTTTTTCTGCTGAATGCAGCTGCTGACTTTGAGAAAAAGTCGCCCTGTGTAATACAATGTAACTATGGAAAGACGGATATCATTTTAAAGCTCTCTTTCTCCTCTTTCTGACGACCCCTAAATCGTCGCCCTACGCCTTTTAGTTTTCTCTATTTTCGCAATCGAAATCACGGCAATTTCGCGAAAAAAGCGAAAACTAAAAGGCGTAGTGCGGCGGTTTATATATCATTGGAAAGAGAAGAAAGAGAGCTTTAAAATGATATGCATCTTTCCATAGTTTCTGCACTGCTCGGAGTCCCTTTAAAGAGAATCTGTATTGTTAAAATCGCACAAAAGTACACATACCAGTGCGTTAGGGGACATCTCCTATTACCCTCTGTCACAATTTCGCCGCTCCTCGCCGCATTAAAAGTGGTTAAAAACAGTTTTAAAAAGTTTGTTTATAAACAAACAAAATGGCCACCAAAACAGGAAGTAGGTTGATGTACAGTATGTCCACACATAGAAAAATACATCCATACACAAGCAGGCTGTATACACCCTTCCTTTTGAATCTCAAGAGATCATTGTGTGTTTCTTTCCCCCTGCAGCTATCTTCCACTGAAGTGTCAGGCTGTTTCTGCCTGTATGTAATTCCTCAATATGTGAAAGCCCAGCCAGCTCAGAGGACGATTTATCCAGCTTGTAAAAGATAAGAGAGAAGAGAGAAGCTGCTCTAATCTAAATATCACACAGGCAGTGTGCAGAGAGGGGCCTGAAAGGGGAGTTCATAGCAGAACCACAACACTGAAGAACTTGGCAGCCTTCCAGACACAGGCTGACAAGTCTGACAAGAGAGAGATAAGTTGATTTATTACAGAGATGGTGATAGTAGAACGTGCTGCAGTAAGCCAGAACACCTTAGAATAGCTTTTGGAACTTGTAGGATGATAAAAAAAACAGGATGCAATTTTTGTTACGGAGTCTCTTTAAGGGATTACAGGGCACACAATCTATTTTACAGTGCTAGTTGTGCTCATTAAGATAGTAGTAAACCGCTTTATGCATCTAGTGCTCCTATAGAAAGATTTCTTACAGTGCGCAATAATTGTCTATCTTAACAAAAACGGAACAACAAAAGGAAAAGCAGCAATAAACTTCACAAAGCTCTGGTAACACTAAGATTTTGTCTTTTTTTACTCGCACAATAGGAAGGCATATTAAACACGTGTATTACAGAATTTTATATAAAACAAGGTGATTAAGTCTCACTACGAGATTCATGGCACAAAAAAACAAAGTATAACAAAAACATATGAGTCACTTACACGTGCTTCGCTCCTGAATTCATCTTCAAGTCATGCTTGATGAGACGAATAATACACTTCAAGTCATTACTGGTACATCTGCAGATAAAAAAAACAAATCAGATATACTTCATATGTCAGTGCATCGGGTAAACACTAACCTGGTAATGTAATTTCCAGCAATCCTTAAAAAGGGACACTGAATAGATCTTAAAAATGCAACACTGAACTTACCAGCCCCCTGTATCCTGTAAGGTCCTTTGGCATCCCCTGGGCCCCCTCCGTTCTCCTGCTGGTGGCTCCATTAGCAACTAACTACGTATGCGCAGCCTGTCTCGATCACGTGCCCATCGTCGAGAACAACCTGCGCATGCATGGTTCATTCTCTTGAAAACTGTGCATGCGCAGAATGCTCACAGCGACTGGCGCGTGATTAAGACAGGCGCACGGACAGCCTGCGCATGTGCAGTTGCCGCCAGCAAGAAAACAGAGAAGTCCCAGAGGGACCTCACAGGCTACAGGGGGCTGGAGAAAGCCCAGGTAAGTTCACTATTGCATTTTCAAGGTCTATTCAGTGTACCTTTAAGGACAAAACACACAAACTAAATATATGTTTGACCAAGAAAAATCAGCATCTCTCCTATAAATTAAATTCTTCATTAGTAGGAATGACCAGTTAGATCAGTGGTCCTCAAACTAAGGCCTGTGGGCCGAATATGGCCCCCCCGAGGCTTTTTTACCGCGCCCCCCTCCCCTCACACAAAATGTATTACTTATAGATGCGGTCAGCTACATCTTTAAAAAGGGACACTTAAGCCAGGAATAAAAAAAAAATAAAAAAAAATAAAAAAAATCAGTTTTATTCTCCTGTGACTTCTACCAGGCCCCTGCAGCCATCCTGTGCCCTCTCAGTCACTCACGGAGCCTCTGGCCCCCAGCTAGTTTCGTTTTCGCCGACAGGCCTGGCCACTCGTATTTTTCTTCAAGTTCCCGTCTGCAATAGCATCCTGCGCAGGACGCTATTGAGGAAGGGAACATGAAGAAGGATACGCAGGTGGGGGTTCTTCCATCGCAATCCATTTACAGAGGCTGGGCCTGTCTATAGAGCCCAGCCTCTGTTGCTAGTTCGTTTCCTTCAAAGACCCCCCTGCGCGCTGTCAGACCCCATAAAACACAGCCGCGCTGGCGACACGCAGCAGCTGTGTTTAGCTCACTACTGTCAGTCTCGCCGCTCCCCCGCCTCCTGAATCGCTCCGGTCCCCGCCCACATCCCTTCCCTCGCCGCTGATTGGAGGGAAGGGACGCAGGCGGGGACCGGAGCGATTCAGCAGGCGGGGGAGCAGCCGAGACTGACAGTAGTGAGGTAAACACAGCCGCGTAGGGAACTAACAAGCAACAGAGACTGGGCTCTATAGACAGACCCAGCCTCTGTATATGGATTGCGATTCGATTAAATCCGACATATCCGATCGAGATTCAATTTGCCATTGTTCTGCAATGATAAATCGAATTGAATTGAATCCCTATCGGACATGTCTGATTTAATCGAATCGTAATCGAATCGCACAAAAAGCTCGTATCGTGTAGATTGGGCTTTAGAGTAATGCTACATACACACTTGAGATAAAAGTCTTTGGAAAATGCAAGATCACAGACCAATTTTATCCCATTCCATGTAGTATGAGAGCCATACTCTACACAGTCTATTCTATGGAACTGCACACCCCATCAGATAAAATCTTTGCAAGATGCTGCACACAAAGATGCCCGTACACATTCAAAAGATCATTATCTGCAAAAGATCTGTTCCTGCAAGAGATCCATTCCTGCAAAATGCATTCATAGTCTATGAGATCTGCAGATCATCATACACACCTTGTTTAACAGGCAAGCAGATCATCTACAGATCAGATGCACCAGGATGGATTTTCAGATCTGCAGATGATTGCCAGATATGCAGATGAATGTCTGTTAAACAAGGTGTGTATGAGGATCTGCAAATCTCAGACTATGAATGCATTTTGCAGGAAGAGATCTTTTGCAGGAAGAGATCTTTTGAATGTGTACGGGCATCTTTGTGTGCAGCATCTTGCAAAGGTTTTATCTGATGGGGAGTGCAGCTCCATAGAATAGACTGTGTAGCATATGCTCTCATACTACATGGAATGGGGTAAAATTGGTCTGTGATCTTGCCTTTTCCACAGACTTATCTCAAGTGTGTATGCAGCATTACCTGCCACATCAGCGGCTCGATTGATAACTGAAAAACGTATAGTGTATGCCCAGCATTACACCAATGCAGCTGCTAGCTTGTACTGCCTGATGTAGTACAATGCTACGGGAACCTTGTTTATGTCCACCTCCAGCCAATGAACAAATCATGATATCGGTGTTCACCAGATGGTGTTCTGCTGACTTTACAGCCTTGAGTTCCTTTCTGTTTCAACTTGGTCCACCATCTTTGCAGGGCAATAAGACTAATATGGACTTCCCCCTCCAGGAGCGAGTATTTGTAGTATGAAGGAATTGTAACAGGTGCTTCCATATTTTTCCTGAATTTAGATGCATTTTGTCCATCCACCACCAAAGAGACGGAAATACAGAATTTATGTCCAGGTTACAGATGGTCCTAGGATTCTCAATACCGCTGTCAGTCACTGTGAAGCCACACATGCTGTCAAAATAGCTATCTTTATAGCTATTTTTATTCTCACTTATTTTTAGCTTTTGATTGTGTTATGCACATACCATTTGTTTTAATTAGTGCAAAGTGTGAATTTATGCATATCTTGCATTGTTAAGCAATGGGTTAATGCCACACTGAACTTCCAAATGTTCCCTCAGGCTCCCTGTAATGCCAGCTATCAACTGCAGGGGAGGTGGGAGGAGTTGGCAACCATATATATACTCTGTGAAATGTGTTTTCTGTAATCCCCCGACGAAGGCATATGGCCGAAATCCGGATTGGGAATACTTTTAGATATGCAATAAACAAGAATTTGTTTGTAAGTGCAATTTTGTGTGAGTCTGTCAACTTTGGGCGCAGTCTGCACTATGGCGTTTGTCCCCTCTGTATTCCCACAACCAGGAACCAGCTGGCAGAGTCTTGGAACACATTGGACTGCGAGCGGCGACATCACCATTGGCGGAAGGGGAAGGAGACGGTTTCCGCATCTCCGTGCGACCATCCGCGTGCATACAGCTCCGCTATCCATGCGGACCCCGTACAATTGTACGCAATATACGGAGGACGCTGCACACTGATAGGGAGTTATTTCTATACTCCCAAAAGGTACTGTGTCACACATATGAACTGTCTCTCAGGAATTGTTGTCCACGAGTATTTGCAGTGCGCAGTTTTTCTGGACGGACGAACTTGATCATATTGATCTGTACCATTATTGTAAGCGCTAGGTGCTCCATTTTTTTCTTACATAAATAAACATGCTGACTTGTCTGCCATCTTGTTCAAGCTATGTGCACAACAAACCCTTTTTTTGAAGTAGTGTGCCACCATCACAAGCAGTACACAACCACAGATATCATGAATAACCACATGTGGCGAATCAGACTTTATTAAAAAAAACAAAATCGCAGTGTAACCCACAAAGGCAAGCAGAAACACTCAACGGGCTCTGGTAGCTACCACGACAGCTGAAACCATATGAATGAATTATCCTACAATGTAACGTGCCCCACCAGTGGCACACATGTCACAGTATGGGAAACTTTACTCAACAACAGGATATGAATATATTTATTGCCTTCCAATTCACTGAAAACCGGCAAAGAAAAAAAAAAAAAAAAAAAAAGGAGGTTGAGAGTAATACAATACCCAAAATATCCTCTGCAATTTAAGCATTTCAAATAGCAAGCCTACTGGTCTGAGCAGACATTCCACAACATTACCTGTGTGCAATGTCCTCCAGTACTTTCTGCTGGTCTTCTTCTTTGGTCATTTTGGAGAGCTGAGTGAGCAAGTCATCGACTTCTTGGATGGTCATAAGACTTTTAGCAGCTGGTGGGAAGGCTTTGCTTTCTTCAAAGAATATACGAACAGTTTCCGAAACATCTCCCTAGATACAATTAAGTAAAAGCGTTAGGCTGAAGATGAAAGTTTTATATATTTCCGGAGAAGATTAAAAGTAAAACATTAAAAAAAAAAATACAAAAAAAACTGGCAAGTTTAATTTTATAACTGTTTTACCTGGTCGAGGTCTCTAACCATTTCTTCTTGGTTGCAGTTGAATATACGGCTAAAGAGCTTGACAATCTGTTTATCATTGAGGTTATAAACGCTCTTAATGACACCAGGTAATAGCAGCTTCACTGTCAAGTATGTGTCTCCATGGAAACCATCTATAACAAGACAAGAATTTACAGAATTACAAGATTTTTAATCATCAGAATCTTGTATCTCTGCCCATTTTCATTTTTGAATATTCAAATACAAAAAAAATCCTGTGTTACTAGGCAAGCGGTGATATTCACTGAGCTAAAGGTACTTGCTACGTAATTCAGTTAACCATTTAATGGCAATGTATCGTATTAAAACGTCATGCTTTTGCCTGTTAATGGCAACATGACGTTTTAATACGTCGCGCGTTCCCGCCGCCGCTCTGCTCGTGTGCGCGCCGCTACCGCCGCCATTACCGTCGGGATCCCGTGCTGAGTGATTGGGGAAGAGGACTGAGCGGTCCTCTACCCAATCGCACTGCCTGGAGTGAATGGACGCGACCGCAAACAGTGGCCGCGTCCATTCATAAAAACAGGAAATGTTACAGTTTAATAAAGAGTGTAAAAATAAAAAAAAGTGATCACTTCCTATACAGTAGTGTTCACTAGCGCCATCTTGTGGCCAAAAAGTATATTACACACACATATATATATATACACACACACAAGTACATACACACTACTAATAAAATTAATAAAATAACACTTCCAACCCTCCCCCTCCCCAAAAAAACACTAGTAAATTAAAATCAGCTTAAAATAAATAAATAAATAGTTGCCTTAGGGACTCAGCTTTTATTAATCTATATTTTATGGGGGAAAATTAATTTTAATTTATTATATAGGGGCTGGTAATTATGTCCAGAACAAAAAAAAAAAAAAAACAGAAAAATAACACCTATATTTCAAAATAATATATTGTCGCCATACATTGTGATAGGGACATAATCTAAATGGTTTAATAATCTGGACAACTGGGCAAATAAACGGTGTTTGTTTTAACCACATGAGAATGTTTAATTTTAAAACTATAATGGCTGAAAACCGAGAAATAATAATTTTTTTTTGTTTTGTTTCCCATTAAAACGCATTTAGGATAAAAAAAATTCTTAGCAAAATGTACTACCCACAGAAAGCCTAATTGGTGGCGAAAAAAACGAGGTATAGATCATTTTCTTGTGATAAGTAGTAATAAAGTTATTAGGGAATAAAAGGGAGGAGCACTGACAAGTGAAAATTGCTCTGGTCCGTTAGAGTAAAAACCCTTGGGGGTGAACTGGTTAAAATACCCAATGTACCTCCACTGGTTCCCTTTGTTAGGAAATCATGAATAATCTGTGTCTTGGCATTGTAGCTTGGCTGCTCTGCAACCATGGCGCACACCTTGCGGAATTCACGCAGTAAACAGTCCTTATGCTTTGGATCACACTTTGCAGTGGACAGCTTTGACCCGCTGCTGGAGCCACTGCTGGAACCTGCTGCAGATGTGGTTGATGGATCTGGCTTTGCTGTAATAAGAAATCAGTTAAAATAGGATTACATATACTCTGTAAAATGACAGTACTGTGTAAAATGATTCAATCACATTACAAAATTATGAAAACAGGTTACATTTACTAAACTTAATAGGATTATAAGTGGTGTAAGCTGTCACCAGTACCCAAACATACTTTCTATCTACGGCATCACAAAACATTAAGCAATGTAGTAAACAGGTGATCACCAGATATGGTGAAGGAGATGCTATTCATTTTAGCTTGCATGCAAACAATCAGGGCTGTGGAGTCGGCACAAAAATCATCCAACTCCTCAGTTTATTCAATCCACCAACTCCAGGTACCCAAAATTGCTCCGACTCCACATCCCTGAATGCAATGCCAATTGTATGCAGCTTGGAACAAACCTAATCAATTGCATATCCTCACATTTTTGACTGGACCAATTCTAAGCTGCCCACAATTTACAGTAAACCTGTATGTAAGCAGGTTTGTTGCTGACCTAAGTAGAGGGAAGGCTCTGGATACATAATAAATTTCCAGTTATCTCTCCGTCCCACTGTTGTCAGCTGCAATGTTCTCCCCAGGCTCTTTTAGCCGGGTGCTCCACCTGGCTAGTTTTGATGACCACCCGGCTGTCATCGGTTCACCTCCTCCTATGTGGTAAGCAGAGTCGGACACAGAAGCACTGGCCCTGCATTCTCTCATCTCGCCCCACCCAGCTACTTTTGCATGCCACCAGGCTGGAAAAAAATTCTGGGGAGAACACTGAGCTGGTTGAAGTTATTTGACTTGCCAGGCCTAACAGCTCTTCGGTTATCATTGGGCAGCCTCCAGAACCACTCCTGCCCAGATTAGTTCCAAAAGATGACTACTTGGGGACACAAGTACTTCCAAATGCTGCTTAAGGATCACCAAAGAATTACCGGTGGCAGGACAAATACATTTAAAGGACCACATTGTGAAAATTGTAACATTTAAAATACATGTCTACATGTACAAATAAGAAGTATGTTTTTTCAGAGTAAAATGAGCCATAAATTTCTCCTATGTTGCTGTCACTTACAGTAAGTAGTAGAAACCTGAAAGAACGAACAGGTTTTGGACTAGTCCATCTCCTCATGGGGGATTCTCAGGGTTCTCTTTATCTTCAAAAACATTTCATGAATCGCAGTTGCTCCATCCGACTGCCAAATCCGTGTGCAGCTAGCAGGGAGGCTGGCCAGTATCTCTGTATAAATCTTTTTCAGGGAGAATCTTTATAAAGAATAAAGGCCATGCTGTGAATCCTCTATACAGACATGGACTAGTCCAAAACCTGTCAGTTCTGTCAGATTTCTACTACCTACTGTAAGTGACAGCGACATAGGAGAAAGGTAATTTATGGCTCATTTTCCTTCATATTTGAATGTGATTACATGTATTGTACAATTTTTCATGACAGTGATCCTTTAACAGCTGTATGGTATTCTGCCTTCCCTGTACTTAGGTAAGGAAACTCACTCAGGTTTGCTTTAATTGCATCTTATTGCCCATCTCCAAAGAGTCTGGACAGCAGAAAAGGGCCCCAAAGTCTCCATTTTGGAAAGCTAACAACCTGGGCTATTCAAAAGTGGATGTTTTGTATGCTACAGACTCGTGTAGTTTTGCTGAAACTGTCACAAAACAAAGTTTGATAAAAAAAAAAAAAAAAAATATGTTTTAATGAGCTTGACAATCTGTTTATCATTGATCATCAATACATAAAAATCAGTGTTACTAGGCATGTGGTGATATTCACTCAGCTAGAGGTACTTGCTACATAATTCAGTTAAAATACCCAATCTACCTGAAAATCCAGAAAACTTGAGGGGTGAAGGATTAGGTGTAATTGCTTTAGGTAGAGATCCACCTTGTGCTGCTGGGGACTGATTTGCCTTTGCTGGAGTTTTTTTCCGGGGTGTTGGTGCAGCTCCAACTTTAGCAGCAAGTTCTGTGAACAAAATAAAATAATCAGTAAAAAAACAAAACAAAAAAAAACACATAAGAGCAGAGAGGACATGCTGCGTTCACGTACGCTTTAAAGTAAGCCTGATCTAAAAATAATATAAAGAGATAATAGTATGTGTAGTAGTAATGGTAAACAGAACCTGCCTGCAGACTTAGGGCTGGACACATGCTAGATTAAAGTTGGCCGATATCGATTGCCTGGTGGACCAATTCGGCCAAGCAATGGTCGATAAATTTGTTCTGCCCGTCCACCATGTGACGTCACATCTGTGCCGTGCTACCCCCCCCCCCAAAGGAAAGGCCAAGTAGGAATGGTACTTTAACTACTTAAAGTGAACCTCCAGACTAAAAATCTACTCAGCAGAAATGAAAAGGCTTGGTGTTTCTTTAAAGGAGAACTGTAGTGAGAGGGATATGGAGGCTGCCATATTTATTTCCTTTTAAGCAATACCAGTTGCCTGGCAGCCCTGATGGTCTATTTGCCTAAAGAAGTGTCTGAATCACACCAGAAACAAGCATGCAGCTAATCTTGTCATATCTGTCTAAATTTGTCAGAAACACTTGATCTGCTGCATGCTTGTTCAGGGCCTATGGCTGAAAGTATTAGAGGCAGAGGATTAGCTGAATAGCCAGGCAACTGGTATTGCTTAAAAGGAAATAAATATGGCAGCCTCCATATACCTCTCACTACAGTTCTCCTTTAACAGTTTCACAGCATCAGAACTTTGTTTTTCTTACCAAAGCATCATTTTTAGCTGCATTTTTAGCTAAGCTCCACCCATCAAAGAAAAAAAGCCCAGGCTTTTTTTCCCCCTGATGCTGTGCAGAGCATGATGGGATTTCCTATGTTGTTATTCACGTTGCCTAGCAACTGGGAGAGGTGCTCAGCACACAGGGCAGTTGGAAACTGTGTCTCATGCTCCCTGTCACCTCCTTTCAACCAAAAAGATGGCTTCCCTCATCAAATCAAACAAACATTTGCCTGTTCTTTTAAAACAGTGTGGGTAAGAGATTATATTACCTATCTACTTTAATTAACATAACTAATGTAACTTAATGACATTATGTTTGTTTAGGCTGAAGTTCCTCTTTAAGGGCCGCGGTGATTGAAATCTACGCGCTGTTTTAGTGGGCTCTTGGCTGGCAGGGCGTATATTTCAAATTACCGCCTGCAGCGTGCATGCACTGTTTCCAACGCTCCCTGCCGATCGCGCCACTCAAACCAGACGTCTCTCGCCGCAGCTCACAGGCTCTGCCTGTCTCTATGACGGCAGAGCCATGTGAGCCAGTCAGGAGCAGATTTCATTGGCTCCTGGCCAGGTCTATCAATGTAAGCCGCTCCCATTGGCATACATTGATAGACATGGTCAGGAGGCAATGAAAGCGGCTCCTGACCGACTCACGTGACTGCCGCAATAGAGATGGCAGAGTATGTCAGGAGGATCCGGGCGTGCGGCGGGTATGGGCGGTTGCGGCGCATATGCACAACGATTTGTCGGGATTCCGCGTTGGTATTGTACCAGCGGTCTTTAAGGGAGCAGAGACCGCTGGTTTCCGTTGGTATTGTACCAGCGGTCTTTAAGGGAGCAGAGACCGCTGGTACTTAAAGGACAACTGTAGTGAGAGCTATGTGGAGGCTGCCATATTAGTTACCTTTTAAGCAATACCAGTTTCCTGGCTATCCTGCTGATCCTCTGCACCTAATATTTTTAGCCATAGACCCTGAACAAGCATGCAGCAGATCAGGTGTTTCTGACATTATTGTCAGATCTGACAAGATTAGCTGCATGCTTGTTTCTGGTGTGATTCAGAGAATCCTGCAGCCAAATAGATTAGCAAGGCAACTAGTATTTCTTAAAGGGAACCTAAACTGAAAAGGATATGGATTTTTCCTTTTAAAAATAATACCAGTTTCCTGATTCTCCTGCTGATCCTGCGTCTCTAATACTTTCAGCCACAGCCCCTCAACAAGAATGCAGATCAGGTGCTCTGACTGAAGTCAGACTGGATTAGCTGCATGCTTGTTTCAGGTGTGTGATTCAGCCACTGTTGCAGCAAAGAGATCAGCAGGACTACCAGGCAACCGGTATTGTTTAAAAGGAAACGTCCATATTCCTCTCAGTTTAGGTTCCCTTTAAAAGGAAACAAATATTGCAGCTTCCACATACCTCTCACTACAGTTGTTCTTTAAAGTGAACCTTAAGCCAGGAAAAAAAAAATGAGTTTTACTCACCTGGGGCTTCTACCAGCCCCCTGCAGCAGTCATGTGCCCTCGCAGCCACTCACTAATCCTCTGGTCCCCTGCTGCCAGCTAGTTCCGTTTTTGCAGACAGGCCCGTCAGGACGGGCCACGCGTAGCTTTTTCCGCATTCCCGACTGTAATTATGCGGACCGCAGGGGGCTGGTAGAAGCCCCAGGTGAGTAAAACTCATTTTTTTTTCTGGCTTAAGTGTCTCTTTAAGTACCCACGTTTATCTAACGTCACTTCAGATACACCTATACATAAATTATGTACAGGAGTATGATGCCTAAAACAAACAATGTTTTTTTTGTGGTAAATGTGCTTTTTCAGGAGAAGGACAATGCAAGGCCCAGTTCACACTTTGCCAGAGAGGCAGGGTATCAGTATAGTTTGGGTACATGGTCTAATCCAGTTATGTGTGGTTGTTCATGTTCATTGCTGTCTGCTCTGAACCCAATGTGAACCAGCCCTACTGGTGTCCATAAAAAAAGGCAAGCTGTCAGGTACTCTTTCTGCCTTTCTGGACACAAAATAAGTGTAAGATGGGAACCAGCCACAACATGAGCAGTCAGAACACACGAACACACACACACACACACACACACACACACACACACACACACGAACACACACACACACCTAGAAACGATGTACTCTGGACAATACACATTGGTTGGTTGCTAAGAAACAATTTCTATCCATGTAGTTGCATAGAAAAGGTTAGTTCTGCTCTTACCACCACACTGACAATGTGTACTCCCATGAACATCCTACAGAAGTCTTTTCTGAACCTGGGAATCCATTGTGGCTGCTGGTACTGTATTGATCACCTAACATCTACTCAAAAACATCATTTGACATCTCTGTCATGAAATACTGTCTCCAGTTCAAAGATGGACAATAATTGTTGCCTGAAACAGTCTTTCGTAATCCCTTCAGATAACAGCTTGCCATTGATCCCCATCTAGACAGATTTGTTCTGCTCTTTGCTCAGCACTATGTTTTGACCTATGAAAAAGAGGTGCTAGCATAAGCAAAATTCTTCTTACTAAAAGATATTGAAAAGAAATATACTGTAACAGGCATCAGCCAAACATGTTCAGCATAGCTGACTGCTGAAGAGGCACGGGACAGGGACAAGGCAGCGCCTGTAAGGAAACGGTCAATCAAAATGATCATGAATGATTAGACTTGTTTTAGAGCAACGTTGGCCTTCTACTTGTATGTAGCTTTACTCAGAATGTCAGATTGATAGTGAAACATGCCAAAGTATTCTGTATGTAGTCAAAAAGTAAAAAGTAATCTGCCTAGAATTGGTACCATCACAAAAGCATAAAATACCCGTCATAAAATCGTTAAGAAAAACTTACCCTTCACATACTGATTAATTAGTTCTTTTTCAGGGTCCTGTAGCTCCTGCCAGCCTTCAAGCTCTGTGAGGTCATCAATCTTTTTAGTGGTAGCCCGCGCCCGCTCCAGCTTCTCAAACATGCACTTGGCATGGTACCACTCTTTCATGTCTCCTGCCGACTCACTGAATGGATTTGGGACCACTTTGCCAATTCGTACCAAGCCTTTTGCAATCTTTTCTTTGCATTTCTTGCAGCCTGCAGTTCCACGCTTGGCATACTCTACACAATAACGTTGTTCTGCCATGTTATGGCAACTGCGTATCCTAATTGCAAACTTTATATGTGTAGTGTTGAGGCGAGGAACTCTTGAAAGGAAACTGTGAAGTGGAGGAGAAAAGCCGTAAGCGATACGGGACAATGGAGCATATATCCTTGCTGTCTGAAGAAACAAAGTCGCAAGTGTTCTTTTCATAAAAGCCTTTAATTGAAAAAAATAAATATTAGTGCAAACACAGAGAAACAATAGGTATATTCACCAAGCATAAAACATGTTGATAAAAAATCTACTAGGCTGGTTCACACTCGCGTTGGAGTGGCAAACTGATCCGATCACTGGTCGATTGGATCTGGTTTCAATCCGTTGCCACCATTCCCCCCCTCCCAAGTGTATTTTTCTATTTAGATCGGTCTGTTTCTTCACTAGTGTGAATAAACTTTCAATTTTCTCATTGCCCCCAATGCAGCACTTCAGCTTCCATTTCAGGACAGCTGGGCTGGGGTGTCTGGAAAAATTGGTGCTGCAGGAAAATTGCGGTCCGTTCAGCGGAACATACGGAATGGATCCGTATGAACAGACGGATGTGAACGGTTCCATAGTTAACATTGGATCCGTTTGCATCCATTCCGCAAACGAACCGTTTTTTTTTTTTAACGGAAGTGTGAACCGGGCCTTTCAGTTTAACTGTCAACTGAATTTAGCTATAAATATTCCAGTCCAGCGTCATCCCAGTTTACCCATAAATTCCTGGACCTGGATTATTATTATTATGGATTTATAAAGCGCCAACATATTCCGTGGCACTGTACAAAGTAAGAAACAAACATGGGGTACATAATAATACAGGCAATGGTGTACACCAATATACAAGATACATAATTAGTGACAAAATACAAAAAATGATACAGCATACAGAATACAAAATACAGAACATGATGAATAAAATGTATAAAGACATAAAAGGGGGAGAGAGCCCTGCACTTGCGAGCTTACAATCTAAAGGGAATGGGGGGAAACAAGAGGAGAGGTAGTATACGATAAAATATATAAAGGCAGTGTGTTTTAGGATACCTAGTAGGAATACAATTTGGTTTTAGGACAAAGGGAAGTCGCCAAAGGTAGCGCATATGCTTGTCGGAACAAATTAGTTTTTAGAGAGCATTTAAAGGCAGGGCTGTGGAGTCGGAGTCGTGGAGTCGGAGCAATTTTGGGTGCCTAGAGTCAGAGTCGGGAAAAAAATGCACTGACTCCGACTCCTAATGAATTTGTAACCAGGGCTGTGGAGTCGGTCCAAAAATCCACCGACTCCGACTCCTCAGTTTAGGATTCCACCGACTCCAACTCCGACTCCTCTAATTTGCATATTACAATTTTGTTGATTAAAAGTATGTAACATGAAATTCGTCTCTTAACTGCCAACGCTTAAGTATTTTACAAGACAACTGAAGTGAGAAGGATATGTAGACTACTATATTTATTCCCTTTAGACTAAAACTAGTCCTTGGTAAGATTACTTGTAAAAGGTACAAACCGGAACAAAGAACATCTATCAGGCCCTAGGCAATGTAAAGGCTCATACACACGTCAGATAAAAGTCTTTGGAAAATGAAAGATCACAGACCAATTTTACCCCCTTTCATGTAGTATGAGAGCCATACCTACACAGTCTATTCTATGGAGCTGAACTCCCCATCAGCTAAAAATCTTTGCAAGATGCTGGACACAAAGATGCTGTACACATGCAACAGATCAGTATCTGCAAAAGATCAATCCCTGCAAAAGATCCATTCCTGCAAAATGCATTCATAGTCTATGACATCTGCAGATCCCATACACACCTTGTTTAACAGACATTCATCTGCAGATCAGACAATTATCTGCCGATCTAAAGATCCAACCTGGTGGATCTGATCTACAGATAATTGTCCGTTAAACAAGGTGTGTATGAGATCTGCAGATATCATAGACTATGAATGTGTTTTGCAGGAGTGGATCTTTTGCAGGAACAGATCTTTTGCAGATACTGATCTGTTGCATGTGTACAGCATCTGTGTGTGCAGCATCTTGCAAAGATTTCTGTCTGATGGGGAGTTCAGCTCCATAGAATAGACTGTGTAGAGTATGGCTCTCATACTACATGAAAGGGGGTAAAATTGGTCTGTGATCTTTCATTTTCCAAAGACTTTTATCTGACGTGTGTACCCACCCTAAGTGTGGGTACATGTAAGAATGATGTGCAGGTACTCTGCAGGGGAATGAGGAGATTCTTCCTCTATTACACATTCTTCATGCACAATATGAACAAGGTTTATGGGTGACAGACAACACCTCTGTGTTCAATGTGCACAGCATTCTCAGTGGATTCCCTGCAGCTCTGTGGAGAGTGCATATGTAGAGTATAGTACTACTGTGTAACAAAGTAAACCTGAAACAGATGAAATAAAAGTTTTATACATACCTGGGGCTTCCTCCAGCCGCCTTCAGGATAATCAGTCCCTCGTTGTCCTCCTCCACCACCTGGATCTTCTGCTATGAGTCCAGGTACTTGAGCCAGTCGGGCGTAGTGCGCATGCACACACTCCGCCGCCAGGAGCATACTACACCTGTGCAGCACTACTGCGCAGGTGCAGAATGTTCCTGGCGGTGGGAGCGGCATGCGGCCGAACAGCGCTGACTGGCTGAATTACCAGGACTCATAGCAGAAGATCCGGGTGGTGGAGGACAACGAGGGACTGATTAGCCTGAAGGGGGCTGGAGGAAGCCCCAGGTATGTATAAAACTTTACTTTTCATCCGTCTCAGGTACCCTTTAATTTGTAGTCACCAAACCAAATTTTAACAACATATCAAATTATTTGATTTCATGAGCAAAGGGAGTGCATACATTTGCATAAATCAGCATCAATGCAGAATTATTTCCATCTCATTGACCATCTCTATTAGTGACACAGCTACACATCAGGCTTTATTCTTACAGCATAGATGTTATTTAGTATATATAAGAGATTCCTGTGTACACATCATATATACAGTCACAATCAGATATGTATATCTGACCTTAAAAATACGGGGACTGCTTTATTGAAGCAGCACAAGTAACTAATTTTGATTGGTTTATTTCATTTTTGTGGAGTAAGCACAGCTATTACTGTATATATACTGCATATATACATTATTTTTAATGACTATTATCTGAGAAATAGAACATTTTATCATATTTTCTATTTTAATTACAGTTACAAATTCATTAGGAGTCGGTGCATTTTTTCCCGACTCCGGCACCCGAAATTGCCCGACTCCACAGCCCTGTTTGTAACTGTAATTAAAATAGAAAATATGATAACATTGTCTATTTCTCAGATAATAGTCATTAAAAAATAATGTATATATACAGAAATAGCTGTGCTCAGTCCACAAAAATGAAATTAACTAATTTTGATTGGTTTCTTGTGCTGCTTCAATAAAGCAGTCCCCGTATTTTTAAAGTCAGATATACATATCTGATTGTGACTGTATATATATATATATATATATATATATATATATATATATATATATATATATATATATATATATATATATATATATATATATATATATATATATATTTTATGCACACAGGAATCTCATATATACTAAATAACATCTATGCTGTAAGAATAAAGCCTGATGTGTAGCGGTGTCACTAATAGAGATGTTTAATGAGATGGAAATAATTCTGCATTGATGCTGGTTTATGCAAATGTACTCTTTGCTCATGAAATCAAATAATTTGATATGTTGTTAAAATTTGGTTTGGTGACTACAAATTAAAGGGTACCTGAGACGGATGAAAAGTAAAGTTTTATACATACCTGGGGCTTCTTTCAGCCCCCTTCAGGCCAATCAGTCCCTCGCTGTCCTCCACCACCTGGATCTTCTGCTATGAGTCCTGGTAATTCAGCCAGTCAGCGCAGTCCGGCCGCATGCCGCTCCTACAGCCAGGAACATTCTGCAAATGCACAGGTGTAGTATGCTCCTGGCAGCGGAGTGTGTGCATGCGCACTACGCCCGACTGGCTCAAGAAACTGGACTCATAGCAGAAGATGCAGGTGGTGGAGGAGGACAACGAGGGACTGATTATCCTGAAGGGGGCTGGAGGAAGCCCCAGGTATGTATAAAACTTTAAATTTCATCTGTCTCAGGTTTACTTTGTTACACAGTAGTACTATACTCTACATATGCACTCCTCACAGAGCTGCAGGGAATCCACTGAGAATGTTGTGCACATTGAACACTGAGGTGTTTATCACCCATAAACCTGGTTCAGATTGTGCATGAAGAATGTGTAAGGGCTCGTTTCCACTAGTGCGGCGTGCGTCTTGCAGACGCACGCCAGCACTGAGCGGGTGGGCGGGATCGCAGGCGAATCCCATGAGCCGTGCTATGCACGGCTATGGGATTTGCAGCCTCCGCCGCGAATTCTGCGGGGGGTTCCGGCCGAATCGCTCCCGCAAGCGATTCGGCCGCAGCGCCGCTATCCCCTATGGCAGAGTTTCCCCGTGCGATTCATGTGCGGGTAAACTCTGCCGAATCGCGGCAGAAGCCGCGATAGTGGAAACGGGCCCTAATAGAGGAAGAATCTCCTCATTCCCCTGCAGAGTACCTGCACCTCACTCTTACATGTACCCACAGTCACATTGCCTAGGGCCTGACAGATGTTCAGATGTGTAATAGAGGAAGAATCTCCTCATTCCCCTGCAGAGTACCTGCACATCATTCTTACATGCACCCACACTTACATTGCCTAGGGCCTGATAGATGTTCTTTGTTCCAGTTTGCACCTTTTTCAAGTACTCTTACCAAGGACTAGTTTTAGTCTAAAGGGAATAAATATAGTAGTCTACATATTCTTCTCAATTCAGTTGTCTTGTAAAATTCCTAAGCGTTGGCCGTTAACCACCCTGGTGTTCTATTAAGATCGCCAGGGCGGCTGCGGGAGGGTTTTTTTTTTTTTAATAAAAAAAAAAAAAAGATTACATGCAAAGTTGGCTGCATGAAAGCCCACTAGAGGGCGCTCCGGATGCGTTCTTCTGATTGCCTCCGGCGATCAGAAGTAACAAGGAAGGCCGCAATGAGCAGCCTTCCTTGTTTCGCTTACCTAGTCGCCATGGCGATGAGCAGAGTGACGTCATGGACGTCCTGACGTCAGCCGCCTCCGATCCAGCCTTTAGCGCTGGGCAGAACTGTTTGTTCCGACTACGCTGGGCTCGGGCGGCTGGGGGGACCCTCTTTCGCCGCTGCATGCGACGGATTGCCGCGCTGCGGCGGCGATCAGGTAGCACATGCGGCTGGCAAAGTGCCGGCTGCGTGTGCTGCTTTTTAATTGACCAAAATCGGCCCAGCAGGGCCTGAGCGGCAGCCTCCGGCGGTAATGGACGAGCTGAGCTCGTCCATACCACTCAGCTGGTTAAGAGACGAATTTCACGTTACATACTTTTAATCAACAAAGTTGTAATATGCAAATTAGAGGAGTCGGAGAAATCCTAAACTGAGGAGTCGGAGTTGGTGGATTTTCGGACTGACTCCACAGCCCTGTTTAAAGGTAACAAAGGTTGGCATTCCAGAGAAGGGGTGAAGTGCGTGCAAAATCTTGTAAGCGTGAATGTGAGGAGGTGATTCTAGAGGAGGACAACAGAAGATCGTGTGCAGATCTGAGATTGCGATTGGGTTTGTATCTGGAAATGAGGCTATGTACCGGGGAGAGAGAGATTGTGGAGAGCTTTGTAGGTTAGGGTTAGGAGTTTGAACTGGATCCTCAGGTTAATTGGCAGCCAGTGAAGAGCTTGACAGAGAGGGGCAGCAGAGGAAGATCGAGAAGAAAGATGAATGAGACGAGCAGCTGAGTTCAGTACTGACTGGAGAGGGGCCAGTCTGTTAGAAGGTAGTCCACAAAGTAGTATGTTGCAGTAGTCCAGACGAAAAATTATAAGAGCATGTATTAACATTTTCGTTGTATCTTGAGTGAGAAAGGGACAGATGCGAGATATATTTTTGAGTTGGAGATGGCAGGAGCTGGTTATGGAGTTAAGATGAGGAATAAAAGAGAGAGATGAGCCGAATATTACCCCCAAGTACCGTGCTTTGGGAACTGAAGTTATTGGAGTGTTAACATTTATAGTTAGTTACTTCAGGCAGAGAGGTGTACAGAGACAGTGGAAAATTTTTTAGTTCTGTTTTACTCATATTCAGTTTTAGGAGGCGAAAGGACATGAAGGAGGATATAGCAGACAAGCAGTCAGGAACACGTTTGAGGAGGAAGTTAAGGTCTGGGTCCGAGAGGTACAGTTGTGTATGGTCTGCATACAAGTGGTATTGAAACCCGAATGAGTTGATTAAGTTACCAAGACCGTGCATGTAGATGGAAAAGAGGAGGGGACCAAGGACAGAGCCTTGAGGGACCCCAACAGAAAGCATGAGGAGAAGAGATCTGATTAGGAGACTGTGAAGGACCTTCCAGAGAGGTAGGAAGATAACCATGTAAGAGCGAGGCCCTTTATTCCTACATTCGAAAGTATTTGTAAGAGTAAGGCGTGGTCGACCGTATCGAATGCTGATGACAGATCAAGAAGGATGAGTATGGGAAAATTGACCTTTGGATTTAGCTGTAAGAAGGTCATTGGCCACTTTGGTAAGGGCCGTTTCCGTGGAGTAGTTAGAGTGAAAGCTAGACTGGAACTGATCAAGTAAGGAGTAAGCTGATAAATAATGGCTTAATTCTGCATGTATATGGCGTTCACTTAGTTTGGATGCAAATGGGAGAAGTGACACTGGGCGGTAGTTGGCGAGTGTGGTAGGATCTAGAGATGTTTTTTTTAAGTAGTGGTGTCACAACAGCCTTTTTGAGTGGCCACGGAAAGATGCCAGTGGAGAGGGACAGGTTAACCTCCTTAGCGGTATGGACGCATTGTTACATCCATTACCGCCGGAGGTCGCCGCTCAGGCCCTGCTGGGCCGATTTTTATCAAATAAAAAGCAGCACACGCAGCCGGCACTTTGCCAGCCGCGTGTGCTACCTGATCGCCGCCGCGAGCAGCGGAGAAAGAGGGTCCCCCCAGCCACCGAGCCCTGCGCAGCCGGACCAATCAGTTCCGGCCAGCGCTAAGGGCTGGATCGGAGGCGGCTGACGTCCATGACGTCACTCCGCTCGTCGCTATGGCGATGAGGTAAACGAAACAAAGGAGGCTGCTCATTGCGGCCTTCCTAGTTAATTCTGATCGCCGGAGGCGATCGGAAGTACGCTACAAGAGCGCCCTCTAGTGGGCTTTCATGCAGCCAACTTTCAGTTGGCTGCATGAAATAGTTTTTTTTTTAATTTAAAAAAACCCCTCCTGCAGCCGCCCTGGCGATCTTAATAGAACGCCAGGGAGGTTAAATAGCGATGTTAGTGCAGGCATGCGAGAGGAGGATAGCTGCGGAATGAAATGGGTGGGAATAGGATCCAAAGAACAAGTTGTTAGATTAGCTTTGGATAATATAGAGGAGAAAGAATGTTCAGAAAGTGGAGAGAAGGCAGTTAGAGAGCAGTCAATGAGAGGTGTGGAGGTGGGATTTGAGAGCTGCGTGGAGAATTCACTTCTGATTTTGTCAGTTTTATCAGTTAAGTATGTTGCAAATTCTTCAGCTGATAAGCAAGATGGAGGAGGAGGAGGAGGGGGATGGAGAACGGAGTTGAAGGTGCTGAACAAGCGTTTTGGATTGTGTAAAAGGGGCAGATATTAGGGAGGTTAAAATAGGACTGTTTTGCCACAGAGTGCGTTTCTGAAGTTGTTCAAGGCTATTTTATATGAGATGAAGTCCTCACTTGTGTTACTTTTCCTCCAACGCCTTTCCGCTGCTCTAGAACATGTTTTTAAGTGTTTTAGTGTCGGGTCATCCAGGGTTGGCGACTGACACTGTGAGAGCGGACATTGATGAGGGGGGCAAAGTCATCCATGACTTTTGTAATGGAGCTGTTGTAGTGTATAGCAGCTGAGTCTGGGTCAGTGAAGGATTGTGTGAGGAGAGGTGCCAGGGCATCAGAGTCAGATTGCATGTCTAGATTGTGATAATTTCTGCGAATATGTGAGCGTGCTTGTGCCAGGGTGGTAGGAAAAGAGGAGGAGAGAAGGTAAGTAGGTTATGGTCAGAGAGTGGTAGTGGATCATTGGTAAAGTCAGTGACAGAGCAGAGACGAGTAAATACGAGGTCAAGCGTATGGCCATTGCAGTTCTTTTCTGCACTCCAGGCTCTGCTTCTGTTTTCTTAAGCCCAATCTACACGATACGATTCTTTATAAGATTCTATTATGATTCTATTTACGATTTGATTAAATCCGACATGTCCGATCTGGATTCGATTCAATTCGATTTGCCATTGTTTTGCACACTGGGTTGGGGTAGAGGACCACTGAGACAAGCCATAGGAGGAAGTGAGTGATAGAAGTTTGTTGGAGACAGCGTTCTTGGTGTCAATAGGAATGTTAAAATCACCCACAATGATGGTAGGGATGTCAGAGGACAGGAACTGGAGAAGCCAGGCAGAGAAATGATCTTAAGCCCAATCTACACGATACAATTCTTTATACGATTTGATTACGATTCTATTTATGATCCGATTAAATCCGAAATGTCCGATCAGAATTCGATTCGATTTGCCATTGCAAAACAATGGCAAATCGAATTGAATCGAATCCAGATCGGACATGTCGGATTTAATCAAATCGTAAATAGAATCATAATAGAATCTTATAAAGAATCGTATCGTGTAGATTGGGCTTAAGAAAACAGAAGCAGAGCCTGGAGTGCAGAAAAGAACTGCTATTTGGAGGTTTGAGGGAGAGTATAGTCAGACTGCATGGACTTCAAAGGATGGCAGGTGAGAGAGAAGAAATAGGAGTGAGAGGCTTGAAGGAGCATTTGTCTGAGAGAAGAGTGCTTTGACACAAGAAAAACACAGAATACAGGCTCCTCTCCTCAAGTGAGGTCACATAAATCACGTAAAATGGAGGTGCTAAAGGGGGTGTTTTGCTAAACAGCAAAATCAATGAACCCTTTGCACACTCTCACGTAAATACTCACTGCAGACCAACAATCCAGAAACCACTACAATCCCTGCAGCCAAGTTAAAAGCAAAAGCCCTATTTTGTAAAAAATAAATAAAAGTGGCGCTCAGACAGTAATTTGGGCACCCAATTTACTATAAAAAAACAGCAAGGTAAGCAAGCTGCACAATAGTGCGGTCCGCTTACTACATCAAATCCCACTGATCTGTTGCAGCGTGACAAGTGTGAACCGCTCCTATTGCTGTCTGTTTAGCAATGAAAATGTCCATTCTTCACTCTAGTGGGAACACAGCCTAAAGCTACGTACACACATGCGACAATGATCGTTCGTTGTCAACGACGAACGAACTTTTAATTGATGAAAGAACGACCTAAGTAAAGTTAGTTTTAAAAGGTGTGTAACGATCAGATCGTTAGAACAAACGTTACATCACGTAAAAGTAACCATTGCGCCTGCGCATAAAAATTAAAAGTTCCATGGAGAAATAGTGAAATGCGCATGTCAAGCCTAGTACAAACGATCGTTTCCAACGATGTAACTACTTTTGCAAACGATCGTCATTGGGAAAAATCCGCCAAGCTAGATCATTCGTTTTGAACGATCTAGCTCGTCCGTCGTTAGACTTCATGGTCGTTGGCTGCTTTTTTTCAAACGATCGTCATTTGAAAGGATCGGGGAACGATCGTTTCAAACGACTATAGTTGCATGTGTGTACGCACCTTTAGAGTCTGTTTCATTTTCCTACATAAATAACAGAACAATTTTTTTTTTTTTTTTTTTTTTTTTTTTTTAAGGACAACTGAAGTGAATATGGAGGCTGCCATATTTATTTCCTTTTAAAGAATACCAGTTGCCTGGAAGCCCTGCTTACACATTTGGCTGTAGTAGTGTCTGAATAACACCAGGAACAGGGCTGCCAGGCAACTGGTATTGCTTAACAGGAAATAAATATGGCAGCCTTCATATACCTCTCACTTCAATTGTCCTTTAAAAAGTGGACCTGAACGCTTGCACAGGACAGAAGGAAAAAACAGAGAAAAGTGCACCCTGTATGTATTTAGAGAGTTTAGCCTGTCTAATTTCCTCTCATCTGTGACTAATCACAATTAAAATTTGATCTATCAGCTGTGTCAGCTGACTGCCTTGGTAGAGCAGCTAATTTGTAAACACAGGATGTTAACGCTATGTTTACAGGGTGTGCGTCAGCTGTAACAAAGAAATGTTTTTCTTTAAAGGTTATTATGCTGTTGCTTATCTTTTAGAGCACAGGGGAAGTTCTGAGTTCAGGTCTGCTTTAACACTTGTTGTACAGAAAAAAACAGGAAGGTACATGTACTGATCCTAGATTTCCACATTAGATGACTATGATCAATCAACTCAGGTGACATAAATAGTGTGTACACAACTTCAGGATCAGCTCAATAGGAGTGTCCTTGATTACTTCCCCCAGTCTTGTTTGCTCTCACAGGGCTTGTGAGGAGTAGGGAGGTAATGTAAGCTCAGGAACATTCCTCTGATGTCAGCAGTATTTTAGTTAACATTTGCATGATCTAATTAAAATAATTGCCTATAATAGCCTATAGGATTTAAGCCTTTTCATACATTAAGCTGTACACGTTATGATAGGTACTGTTAGATTTACCTGCCAGATCTATTTTTTCCATCATGTCCGATCTGAATTTCAATCGATTTCAGTTCACTTTTATGGAAAAATCGATTGAAAAAAAAAATCGATTTGTCAGGGAAATCTGCCAGAAAATTGTATCGTGTGTACCTAGCATTGAAAATTATTATCTAAAACATTTTGTTCTCAAGCAATGTTTACTAAATGTGGTAACATTTCTCAAGAAATATTAAAGCTGTCAGATCAGTAAACTTTCTAATGATTTAGAATAATTTCCTTGTCAATAAAAGTTGAATTGCGCTCTCCACTGCATCAGATTCTCCTAATATATACAAAAAGCTCCACATAGCGTAACTCTGTTATGGCAAAATCACACACCACCCGTGCTCCAGTGATAATAGTGCAGCACACGTGACCATAAACTTCCACAGTAGCTCGCTCACCAGATGATGGCCACCTCAGATATCAGGTGGATCTATCGCATAAATCAAACTCCCCACTGGCACTGTTAGTCTTCCACTTCCTTTTAATAATGTAGTAAGCTTCCGTTCATATAAAAAACATAAAATCAAGACGTAGCATAAAACCTTTTAAATAGATAAAACTCCCTGCGCTACAAGTGCGCACTCACGTGTAATCTCTTGGTAATCAGGCACATCACATGGACCAACAGCAGGGTCTGTCACAGCATCAGGCCTGGTCCTGTCTCGGTGCGAAAACGGCGTCCCGATTTCTTCCCCGGACTTCCGTACGGCCGCGCTACAGTTCTCCGCTCGGAGGAGCTGCTGTTGGTCCATGTGATGTGCCTGATTACCAAGAGATTACACGTGAGTGCGCACTTGTAGCGCAGGGAGTTTTATCTATTTAAAAGGTTTTATGCTACGTCTTGATTTTATGTTTTATATGAACGGAAGCTTACTACATTATTAAAAGGAAGTGGAAGACTAACAGTGCCAGTGGGGAGTTTGATTTATGCGATAGATCCACCTGATATCTGAGGTGGTCATCATCTGGTGAGCGAGCTACTGTGGAAGTTTATGGTGACGTGTGCTGCACTATTATCACTGGAGCACGGGTGGTGTGTGATTTTGCCATAACAGAGTTACGCTATGTGGAGCTTTTTGTATATTTTACGGCCAGAACCCGAAGTGTGGCCACTTCACGTTCTGGCCAGCCACTTCGGGTTCTGGCCGGCCAATGTGCGAAGTGGCCGCAGAGCAGCGGGCAATGTTAGAAATGGAACGATTACACTAAGCTACAATGTATTTTACGGCCGTCTCGCTGCGGCCAAATGTATTACAAGTTGGTTAATTTAATGAAATATCTCCCTGCCTCCTATACAATATATGGAGCAGCCGGCGGGGAAACGCGTGTCCCCGAGAGTCGTTCGTCGCGGCAGGGGAAGCAGAGCGGGGAGGCTGCAGACATTGCTTCTGCCAGCAACCGCTCTGCAGAAACGGCAGGATTCCCCTGTCGCGACGAACGATTCTCGGGGACACGCGTGTCCCCGCCGGCTGCTCCGTATATTGTATAGGAGGCAGGGAGAGGAGAGAGGCAGGGGGGATCGGGGGGAGGAGGAGAGGAGGCAGTGCGAAAGCCGGCGGCTTCATCTATCACATTGCCGCTGGCTATATTTCATTAAATTAACCAACTTGTAATACATTTGGCCGCAGCGAGACGGCCGTAAAATACATTGTAGCTTAGTGAAATCGCTCCATTTCTAACATTGGCCGCTGCGCTGCGGCCACTTCGCACATTGGCCGGCCAGAACCCGAAGTGGCTGGCCAGAACGCGAAGTGGCCACACTTCGGGTTCTGGCCGTAACATATATATTTTTTAGGAGCATCTGATGCAGTGGAGAGCGCAATTCAACTTTTATTGACATTTCTGTTTCTGGAACATTGTAATAGCGATCCCACTTCTTACCTCTTGAGGAAACCTTCATTGGACACGTTGCTGAACTGGTTTGCTTATTTATTGCTTTATGGTCAGGCAGCGCAGCTGTGTGTGATATTTGATTTAAAATAATTTCCTTGGAATGTTTTGCAGCAAGTAACTAATGCCCTGCCCCACAACCCTCTATACCAGTGATAGTCAAACTTGGCTCTCCAGCTGTTAAGAAACTACAAGTCCCACAATGCATTTGCCTTTATGAATCATGACTATGGCTGTCAGACTCCTACAATGCATTGTGGGACTTGTAGTTCCAACAGCTGGAAAGCCGAGTTTGCCTATCTCTGCTCTATGCCCCTCCCATAAGCAAAGCAAAACTGCTAGGGAGGTCATTTGGGCCAGAGGATCGTCAGGTGTCTAATCGACAACAGTGTACGTTATCGGTACTGCATCAAGCAGTACCGATAACGTACGTACATCTCACGACACCTAAGCATGGCCATGCTGCGCCCCGCACAGGTGCAGTATGGGTGTGCTCCTGCAAGTGTGGGAGCACAGCCATGACCAGCCAGTGGGGTCGAGAAAAACATGGGAAGCCTTTGGAGGATCCACAAGCTTTCCTCTTCTTATGCTGGATACACACGGTTCGTTCCCACACTCGATTCCCGTCGATTCGTTTATTTCAGACATGTCCGATTCGCGTTTCGATGGATCGTTAGGTCGATTTGCCATACTTTACATGCAATCGACCTAAAAATTATCGAAATGCACTCGGAAATGTTCGGAAATAATCAAATCGTCGGGAATCGAGCGGCGCATTCGATGCGGGAACGAACCATGTGTATTCACCATTCGGGAAGTGTTTAATTATTTTTCCCTAGTAAACCCAGGAGGATCATACTGATTCTACACAGACTGTGGCTTGGTCATAACTATAGCACTGCAATGGAAAAATGCTAGTGGCTCAGCCACTGTGCTACCCACCCAGAACCTCTTGCATATCTGTATACTTTGCCACTTAAGCTCAATCTACATGATACAATTCTTTGTGCGATTCGATTAAGATTCTATTTACAATCTGATTAAATCCGATATGTCCGATCGGAATTCAATTCAATTTGATTTGCCATTGCAAAACAATGGCAAATCGAATCAAATCCCGATCGGACATGTCGGATTTAATCGGATTGTAAATAGAATCGTAATTGAATCGCGCAAAGAATCATATCATGTAGATGGGGCTTAATCAGATCGTAAATAGAATCAGAATCGAATCGCACAAAGAATCGTATCGTGTAGATTGGACTTAACTTGTACCATACTTTTTATTAACATCTCATGCAAAACTAGGTGCATTCTGAGCAGGGCTGTGGAGTCGGTACAAAAATCTTCCGAATCCTCAGTTTCTGAAACTTCGACTCCAACTCCGGGTACCCAAAATCGCTCAGACTCCGACTCCTTAGTCTAATACTTAACAGGGCTGTGGATTTTGTACAAAAATCATGCGACTCAGACTCCTCAGTTTCTGAAACCACGACTCCGACTCTAGGTGCCCAAAATTGCCCCGGCTCCGACTCCACAGCCCTGATTCTGAGAACAAATTGTAAAAAAAAAAAAAAAAAAAAAAAAAAAAAAAAAAAAACAAAAACTTGGTCCCGCAGATACTCACATTGAAAATTACAGCAATGACATTACACAGGGGGTTCTGCCTTGGTACCCATAGGCTTCTGAACGGAGCAGTGCTTTCAAGCGCTGCTAGATTTGGGTGCAGCCGGCGCCTCCATAGACTAGAATAGGAATTACTTGTATCAGGCTCTCAGTGAGTAATGTCGGCTCCGTGACTCCGTCAGAAGACGGAGCCGAAGTTGCTTTTAAAACAATAATTCGGCCTCCAGCAATCGCTGGAAGCCGAATAATTTCATTCCCTCACTATCCATGACGGCCTGGAGGGGGAAATCGTAATTAATTTGGCCCGGACTTGTGCAGAAGCAGGATCAGCCATATACCGACTGTATCTTGCATCCAAGTCTACCGGCGCCGATTTCATATGTATGCCTTGTGAAGGTGGGCTGCCAGCTCATCAAATTACAGCCATGCAATGGCATCTGATTGTTGGTGGTGTGCTCAAAACTTGCTGACTGACTGGAGAAATCGAAATGTGGCTTCCCCTTCATACTATCTGATGTAAGAAATGTGGGTGCAAGACAGGGGGGGTCAATGTAGGAAATGTGGGTGCAACTCAGGGGGGTCAATGTAGGAAATGTGGGTGCAACACAGGGGGGTCAATGTAGGAAATGTGGGTGCAACACAGGGAGGTCAATGTAGGAAATGTGGGTGCAACACAGGGGGGTCAATGTAGGAAATGTGGGTGCAACACAGGGGGGTCAATGTAGGAAATGTGGGTGCAACACGGGGGGGGGGGGGGGGGGGGGGAGGGGGGTTAGAATATAGTGCAAGGTTGCAGGTGAGGATAAGCTAGGACAGCAGATCAAAACCTTCTGCTGCATACCTGGCTGTCCTGATGGTGAGTCCACTGTGTCCACATGACATGTGTAGATGAATATAACAGACAAAGAGGCATACTAGTCTGGTGGGTGGCAAGTATAGTTTACTTCAAAGTTTACTTTCAAAACAAAGGAGAGCATAATAAATGGAGCGCTGGAAGAGAAACATATGTTACACTGTGCTGCTGCAGGGATGCCATACTATGCCATGGACTGCTGGCTTGTGTGTCCTGCAGAAAGGGATAATCTCCAGCGATCCCGCGACACTCACAACACCACGTGCGTCCTGCTATCTATTCCACACACATACGCCCCCAGAGCCAGCCTTCCGTTACCTTCCAGTTCGCCCGCCACACGTCTGCCGCTACTCCTCTGCAGGGACATCCAGGAAATCCCGAGGATTACAGGGAGGCCTAGTGAGCTAAAGGACCCTGGTGACGTCACGTCAGCACGTGACCGACGTACAAGACAACACCAGGCGTGCGCGCTGACCGGTCTGGTTATTATTACGTGCTATTATTCCTTTCCTAGGAGAGAAAGGGGGCGACGATGGTTGTTGTAATGATGTGTCAAGAAGAGAACAGTTCGACATGTGGCGCAAGCTGGAGACACTAGAATCTCATCAAAGGGGAACTGAAGTGAGGAGAATATGGAGACTGCCATATTAATTTCCTGTTAAATAATACCAGTTGCCTGGCAGCCCCGTTGATCTATTTGGCTGCAGTAGTGTATGAATCACACCAGAAACTGGAATGCAGCTAATCATAATGTCAGAAACACCAGATTTGCTGCATACTTGTTCAGGGTCTGTAGCTAAAAGTGTTAGAGGCAAAGGATCAGCGGGATAGCCAGGCAACTGGTATTACTTAAAATAAATAAATAGGAAATAAATATGGCAGCCTCCATATCCCTCTCACTTCAGTTGTCCTTTAACCACTTAAGGACCAGGGGTGTTTTGGAGGATCTGTGCTGGGTGGGCTCTTCAGCCCCGAGCACAGATCAGCAGGCAGGCAGGGCGATCAGACTTCCTTCCCCTGTTTTTCCCCACTAGGAGGATGTCCTGCTGGGGGGGGGGTGTCTGATCGCGCCGCTCACGTGTGCCTAGCGGGGGGGGGGGTCTCCTCAAAGCCCCCCTCCGCAGCGCTATTTCCCCCTCACTCTCCTTCCCTCCCTCTCCTACTCTCTGTGGGCGGCACAGGAAGGCGATCTGTCCTGCACTGCCTCTGATAGGCTTCAGCCTATCAGATGCCGGCGATCCCCGGCCAATCAGAGGCTGCGGATCGCCGATCTCCTTTACGGCGCTGCTGCAACAGCAGCGTCGTGCGACGTAAACACCGGGGATTTCTTCCCCGCGTGTTTACATTTCGCCTGCGAGCCGGGATCGGAGGCTCGCAGGCTGTTCACGGAGACTCCCTCCGTGAACTGACATGGAGTTTCCATAGAAACACCACTGCGACCAGCCGACGCCTATCGGCGTTAGGCGGTCGTTAAGTGGTTAAAGGGGAACTGAAGTAAGAGGTATACAGAGGCTGCCAAATTTGTTTCCTTTTAATCAATACCAGTTGCCTGGCAGCCCTGCTGGTCTATTTCTCTGCAGTAGTATCTAAATAACACCAGAAACAAGCATGCAGCTAGTCTTGTCAGATCTAACTTTAACCTCCCTAGCGGTAACCCCGAGTCAGGCTCGGATGGAAATCCTCAGCTCTGAGCAGTAATCCCAAGTTGGATCCATCAGAGGTGTGGAATGTGCAGGGCTGCCGCAGATCTATCAAGCGGTATGATTTTTAGGGTCTCAAAGCTTGTGAAAAAATTGCACCGCTTTTGGAAAAAGAATCTGGAAATAATCATACCGCCAGGGAAGTTTTTAAAGTCTGAAACACCTGATCTGCTGCATGCTTGTTCATGGGCTATGGCTAATAGTATTAGAGGCAGAGGATCAGCAGGGCTGCCAGGCAACTGGTATTGATTAAAAGGAAATAAATATGACAGCCTCCGTATACCTCTTTCTTCAGTTGTCCTTTTCTCCCCATGGGCCATATGCAATTCACTTTTTCACCTGAGTTATCTCCTAGGAGATAATTTTCATATTTCTTTAAAATAGCTTTTCAGAATTTTACAATTAAAAACCTAACCAAAAGTTGGTGAAAAGGTACTACTGAATTTATTTTGAATGTTTTCTTGCTTGTTGGTGGTTTATAACGCATTTTATGGCAAGGTGTGAAAATATCTCCTAGGAGAAAACTCAGGTGAAAAAGTGAATTGCATATGGCCCCATGTGGCTATAAGACAGTTCCCTCTCTGGCATTTGATCAGATGAGAGGGCTCTATTACTGCTACACGTTGCACATCTAGGGGAAGCCATTTGAGGGGCCACCAGACCACAAGGGAAAGTTGTACAAGGTGGTCCAAAAGACTGCTAGGGAAAGCTATTGAAGCTGGGGGGGGGGGGGGGGGGAGGGGGGGGGCGGCACTAGACCACCAGGAAAAGGGAGAGCTATTAAAGGAAAACTTATACAATTCAAAAAACAAAACTCAGTTTAACTTACCTGGAGCTTCTACCGACCCCCTGAAGACACACTGTGTCCGTGCCGTGACAAACCGGTCTACCACAGCAACTGAGCCAAACGATGGCCACTACGCCTGCGTGGCCCTGGCCTTGCGCATCTTTGATGACACTCCCACCGCTGGGAGCATCCTGCGCAGTATGAGAAAATCTTGTACTGCGCAGGGGGCTCCTCTTACGGGAGCGAGATCGTGGACGCGCGCAGCCAGGGCCGCACAGGTTCAGGGGTCAGCGACTTGATCAGTCGCTGAAAACGTAACTGAGTCGCTGCGAGTGACTGGATGGTCAATTTGTCCCGATGTGAGCACAGAGCAGCTGCAGGGGGCAGGTAGAAGCCACAGGCATTTACTGTTTAATATGCTTTTTTTGAAATAGGTAACACTACACCACTAGGGAAACTGTATAAGGGCCCTTTTCCACTAGCGGAGTTTGCGATGCTGAATCGCAAACCGCTAGTGATTTTGAAATCGCTACGGTTTGCTTTTTAACATAGGAATCGCGGTAGGTAATTTCCACTACCGCGATTCGTCTTGGACTCAAACGCGATCGCACTGTGGAGCGATCTTTGCCGCGATTTTGCTATGCAGTGCATTGCATAGCAAAATCGTGAACGCAATCGCCGGGAAGTTTCCTGCACTTGCGATTCAGCAATCGCTAGCGTTTAGCACGAACGCTAGCGATTGCTAGTGGAAAAGGGCCCTAAGGGGGCTACCAAACCTCCAGTGAAATCTATACAAGGGGGACTGCTAGACCACCATGGAAAGCAATACTGTGGGGGGCACTAGGGAAAGCGATAAAAGGTTGACCACGCCAGTCTATTGATTCAAGTGCTCATCATCCTTCAATAAATCTGAAAAAAGGTAAAAGGAATCCGGGACTCCTGCAAAAGTCCCGGTGGCATTTCCTCTTCCAGGCCACCATGGACTCGGGGAAAGACGTAATCCGACTGCCAGCTATTATTGGCAGCCGAATTATGCTGTTTTTAAAGAGACACTGAAGCGAAAAAAAAATTATGATATTATGATTTGTATGTGTAGTACAGCTAAGAAATAAAACATTAAGATCAGATACATCAGTCTAATTGTTTCCAGTACAGGAAGAGTTGAGAAACTCCAGTTGTTATCTCTATGCAAACAAGCCATTAAGCTCTCCGACTAAGTTAGTCGTGGAGAGGGCTGTTATATGACTTTTATTATCTCAACTGTTCCTGGACTATTTACTTTTCCTCTGCCAGAGGAGATGTCATTACTTCACAGACTGCTCTGAAAGACTCATTTTGAATGCTGAGTGTTGTGTAATCTGCACATATTAGAGAATGATGCAATGTTAGAAAAAACACTATATACCTGATAATAAAAGTATGAGAATATTTTCTTTGCTGCTAATCTTCTAGTAATTATTCATAGTACACAACCAATTCATTACATCATATTTTTTTTTTTCGCTTCAGTGTCTCTTTAAAGTAATTTGGGCTCCGTCTTTTGACAGTGCCCAAATTACTGTATGAGTGCGCACTATAGCTGTAATTCAGATAATGGCCTATGGCCTCAATTCACTAAGATCATGCTGGAGATAATAAGGCAAGAGAAGACTTACCTCCACACAGTGGGCACTATGCAATTAACTTTTTCTCCTGAGTTTTCACCTAGGTGATATTTTCAAACTCATCAATACAATGGCTTTTAAACTACCAGAAAGCAAGAAAATACTTTTAATACATTTTATAGTACTTTTCTACTCACTTTTTTGATACTTTTTCAATTGAAAACTGATGAAAAATTACTATAAAAAGAAAACAAAAAATTATCTCCTAGGAGAAAACTGAGGAGAAAAAGTTAATTGCATATGGGCCAGTGAGAGGGTTATCTTATCTCTTCATTCCTTAAGTTACCTCCTCTGTAGTTAATTTACCTCCTCTGTAGTTATTTTCACACACAGTTAATTAACAGCCTGTCTTTAACTCTGGAGTTATTTTAAGGATTGGAGAGTTAACTTAAAGACAGAAGAGTTAACTTTAGGTTTGCCTGAGGTAAAATGTTTCCTGAATACTACATGCCTTATCACCATGGTAACAACTCTAGAAACGTTATTAAAGACAGGAGATAAGCTTAGCGAATTGAGGCCACTGTCTAGCACTTCCTTGTTTGCCACCAGAAGTGTGTGTTACAACATCAAAGTTGAATAGTATTGAGGCTGTTTCCAATAGCAGATTACTGTGTCAGGCGTATGACAGCTTTTGTTGTTTTTAGATATTTTATTCTGGTTGGAGCATTTTCTATATACATCGTCTATAAAAGGTTGACTGCTAGACCACCAAGGAATGCTATACTGTAAAGGGAGGGATACTGAGGGGGTAGTTGTCTATAAGGGAAAGTTATACGGGGGGGGGGGGGTGGGGGGAGGGTCACTAGACGATCAGGGAAAACCATATAAGAGGGACTATATGGTTGAAAGAGGCGCCCCGGTTGTAGATAAAAGCATGTAAAAGAAGTTTAAAACCAGAAAAAGGTTTGAGGTTGCTTACCTCAATGATGACAAATCTTTGCATAAACAAAAGATTTTATTGGTAGCACAGGTGGCGACGCGTTTCGCGGGTCTAAGCCCGCTTCCTCAGGCCTATAGCAGTGGGAGACTCCTCAGTACACCAGTAACGATGTCGTTACTGGTGTACTGAGGAGTCTCCCTTTGCTGATATAGGCACTGCTATAGGCCTGAGGAAGCGGGCTTAGACCCGCGAAAAGCGTCGCCACCTGTGCTACCAATAAAATCTTTTGTTTATGCAAAGATTTGTCATTATTGAGGTAAGCAACCTCAACCCTTTTTCCAGTTTAAAACTGCTTTTAAACGCTTTTATCTACAACCTGGCCGCCTCTTTCAACCATATAGTGCATCTCAACCCCTACACATTCCCTGTGTGAGGGGTGGTGACAGAACACACGCGGTTAAACACCGCTGTGGATATCTGTCCCCTTTTCTTTTCCTAAGGAGTGCGACCACACCAGGTCCCCAGTGACCACCCCAAGTGGAGTCGGGTTAATTGTCTCCACCTGCTTCCTGTGGTCGGTTGCCCTTCTGCAACCCACCTTTGTGAGTAGATATTTTTCTTATACATTTACCAACCTGTTTCTACATACTACACCATTGGGCTTCCGTTTTTTGTCTCCTGTGTCTCTTTTTAGAAGGTGTCTTCACACCCACTACCCACTACATATAAGAGGGACCACTAGACCACCAGGGAAGATTATTGAAGGGGGGAGGAAGACCACTAGCCCACCAGTGAAAGCTGTTAAAGGAGGACCACTAGACCACCAGGAGAAGCCATGTAAGAGGGGACTAGTAGACCATCAGGGAATTCTACCTCAACAGACAATCAATACACATTTTTATGAAGACACTGGCAGGCACGAGGTAAGATTTATTCACCCCCCCCCCCCCCCCCAGACCTCCCACGCCACACACCTCTCGGACCTCCCACCCCTATCAGACCTCTCACCCAAAAAACACCCTTCCAGGACCTTCCACCCCACCATCCCCACACCCCTCCTAGACCTCCCACCCCTGAACCCATCCCAAACCTCCCACCCCATTGACATTAGAAAATAATTATATTGTGGCAGCATTTGACCATAAAATAACCATAATGCGGCAATCTTTAACCAGAAAATAATCGTAATGCAGCAATGTTTCACCAGAAAATAATCGTAATGCGGTAATCTTTCACCAGAAAATAATCGTAATGCGGCAATGTTTCACCACAAAATAATCGTAATGCGGCAATTTTTCACCAGAAAATAATCGCAATGCGGCAATGTTTCACCAGAAATTAATCGTAATGTGGCAATTGATCACCAGGCTCCTCTCTCCCCCACTTTCCCTTTAGTTCCCCCAATAACCCTGGTGGCTGCTGCATCTGTAAAAAAAAAAAAAAAAAAAGCATTTACTCACCTGTAGGAGACTCCTCTCCCAGTGCGCAGCTCCTCTCTCAGTCAAATTCCTTTCATGCTGCCGCTGTGTGCCCCACTGCCTGCTCTTCTGATTCTTTGACCAGAAATACAGACAGTAAGGGTGCGTGGCTACACGTGGGAGGGGGATGGCTATGCATGGGAGGGGCCACGGGCAACGCTGAGAGGTGGGGCGGAGCCATAATCAGCTCTGCTCTTTGTGACCCAGCTTCTGGGCCAGGCCAGAACTGTAGAGTAAGTTTCGGTAGAATGTGCAGAGAGGCAGCAGATAGAAAAATAGTCCCATTCCACCTGCCAGCCTCTCTGCAATGGAGGGGGGCCCGGGGGTGGAAGGTGACTCTGGCAATCCTGGATGGGCCCTGCCTGGGCTCATGATTTCAAAAACATACATAAAACAAAAATATGCAGCAGGACAGGTGGGCCCCCCAGTTGTGGTTAAGGGATCCGGGCCCCATAGCAATTGCTATGGTGAGCCCTACGCGACTGTTTACAGAGGAGACTGGGTGCAGCTTCCTCTAACTTACAGCTGATTCGTGGGTATATCCCACGTCATCGGAGGTGCTATCTACGCATTGGAGCACCATATTTATGTATCTTGGTGTATCCAGCATGCGTTAGTCTTCCCCGTCCACCTCCTATCCACCCATCAGTTTACAATAGAATGCATTCACATTAGCTAGACCAATCGTAATCTCAGGGGGTCCTTGGCTATTGGTCTCTAACGCAGAATCTTCACCATTTGGAGCTACTCCTCCACTAGTGAGAAACTAGAGATGGGCGACATCAAGTTTTTATGTTGGGGGGGGGGGGGGGGGTCTATTTGTTTTTTCTTTTCGGAGGGGGGGGGGAGGGAACACTGCCCACTTATGCATTTGGAGGGTGAGTATATCCACTTGTCATATCAGTTCCTTTCATCGCACCTTACTATTAGTAATGTGTGAAATTTTATTGTAGCTGGCTCTCCAGCATGTCTCAAAAAAACTAAGGGGATGGTGCAGTTAAAGGACCGCTATCATGAAAAATTGTTAAATTGAAAATACATATTTATAAGAAGTACATTTCTCCTAGAGTGAAATGCAACATAAATTTACTTTTCTATGATGTTGCTCTCACTTACAGTAGGTAGCAAAAATCTGACAGCTTTTAGGCATGCTCATCTCTTCACAGGGGAATTTCAGTATTTATTTATTTATTTTACAAAGTTATCTATGGAGATACTATTCCCACTGAGAGAGAGAAGTAATTCACCGGAACCCCGAATTATCCTTACGTGCCCCCTGCACTAAAGCAATGCTGCTATAGAGGCGCAGCCGCAGAAACCACCTGCTTCGATAGATCTCACCCAGTCCAGTGGGTACCCATTGCTACTGTAATCTTATCACTCTTTGCAACATCAGAGTCAGTATATGCTGTGTCAGTATCATCGCTTAAATGTCGGTTGCAATAGTCAGCGTGTGGCGTGGTGCGAGCACTCGCTCCTTGGTGTGGAGGGGGACCATTGCCTATCCAGCGCCATGATCTCTGTTTCACTAAGATTGTATCTAGGACCCAGACCAGTCGTACATGCGCAGATCCTTTTACACTGCCTCCAGAAACGCTGAGATGTATTTATTCTGCAGCATGGGGGTCCTAGCAATGGCCTAGTCTCCTCCCCTCTAGGGAAGGACTGGAGAATAGCTTGAGTTATGGCCTGTTCAAGCCTTGATGCTGCCCATCTCTAGTTTCTCACTAGCGGAGGAGTAGCCCTGAATGGAGAGGGTGTAGAACTAGATGCCAATAGCTGACAGACCCCAGTGGCGTATCTGGTAATATGGCGCTCATGACAAACAGTGAAATTGCTCCCCTCCCCCCTCATAAAAACAGCATACTGTTGTATGTACATTTTTTATCGCTGTCTGTGGTTTTTGGTGCAGGATATTTTTCCCTTTCTGTATTCTAACACTAACACTAACCTTCCCCCTTTTTAACACCAAACACTAACCTCCTACTCTGGTCCTAACCTTCTCCTCTTGTCACTCAACACTCTCCTAATACTAACCACCCCCTCTCCACTGTTAACAATAACCTTTCCCCTCACAATTTACATCTAAATAGTTTGAGCTGTGGATATTGATTAGGACCATACAGGGTGCAAAAGCACGGTCGTGCTACAACCAGGCAAGCATGGTCATGGTAGCACAGTAGCACGACCTACGCAAGTGTTAAAACAGTAGAAGGGAAAAAGCAAAAATTGCTGGCACTGCAGGAATCGTAACACATCCAAGGAGGGAGAGGAGGGAGCACTGCACAGCCCCAAATGGAGATGTATGTGGAGTGTATCCTCAGCGTGCTCAGGCCCAAGTCACAGCATGATTGAAAGGAGGAGAAGAAAGCGCCGGCACTGCTGTCATACACTTTTTTTTGGCGTTGATAAAATCAATACAAGGAAATTCTTCCAGACAAATTGGAAAGACACATACCGTGGGTAGATGTAGCAGGTGCGGTGGGTGCAGTGGGTGCAGAGCCTGATGGCCGTTTCGCGCGCTATGCGCTTCGACGAAGGCTATACGCCATGGGAACGGCGGTCTCCTGCACATACGCCAATATATTTCTCGCTTGGTTTGAGGAACAATACGTACATGCCCATGAGAACCCGTTTCGGTGCCACCTCAGGATGTGGTCCAGATGCGTGGACGACGTCCTCATTTTCTGGTCTGGGACTTGTGCAACCTTTGATGATTTTTTAGCGTATCTGAACAATAACACCATGAATATGGCCTTTACCGCCACGATCAGCCACAGTAGGGTTGCCTTCCTAGACCTAGAGCTGGAGGTGCAAGGAGACACTCTAACCCCCAGGGGCTTTCGGAAACCGACAGCCTCCAATGCCCTTTTGCATAGATCAAGCTTTCACCCTAACCATGTGACTCAATCGATACCCTACAGCCAGTTTCTCAGGCTGCGGAGAAACAATGCAGATGATGCAAGTTTCATATCTCAATCAGAGGCTCTGGGAAAGAGACTTCTAGGTAGAGGATATGAACAGGAAATGATTCAGAAGGCCTTCAAAAAAGCGAGCAGAATAAATAGGAAGCAACTCCTGGGGAGACAAAATCGGAAAAAGAAAAATGCTCTAAATAGAGGGCAGGTTCCATTTACCTTTGATTATACCCCTATGGCAGACAAGATTCAGGAGATGACCAAGAAGAATTGGGATATCCTTTTAAGGGACCCCATCTTGAAGCCATTAGTAGAAGAAGGACCTCTGTTTTCCTTTAAGAGGGCCCCTACCATTGGCTCAAAAATAAGCAGGAGTGAATTTTTGTCAAGAAGTAGCAATGGCAACTGGCTGAGGGACCATCTGCCGCAGGGGAACCACAGGTGCGGTCGGTGCGTGTCGTGTATTAACATGGCCACTGGCTCTTGTTACCAGGTGGGCCCAATGCGTCGTTATGTACAAGACTTTTTCACGTGTCAGACAGTCTTTTCCGTTTACGCGCTGTGGTGCCCCTGCGGCAGGTTTTACATAGGAGAAACCACTAGGTCTCTGAATAGGAGGTTCCGTGAACATTTCCATTCAATTGAGTCGGGCAGAGGCTCCACTAGGGTAATTATGCACATGAGGGAGGCCCATCAAGGAGACCCCACAAAGCTAACCTTTGCGGGATTGCTGCAAGTTCCACCTCCAAGACGTGGAGGCAACAGAGAAAGGAACTTAAAGAGAGAAGAGGCCCGTATGATATTGAGGACTGATGCCATGGGACCACTCGGAATGAATGATCACACCGACCTCTCCTGCTTCTTGGACCCATGATAAAGGAACAGTACCTCCTTGCCCATTCATGATGAACTGATATGATGCATAGTCCTCTAGGACTCAGCAAGCACGGATTTTCCCCTGTGTTCCCCACCCCTCCTTACCTTCCTTATCCTGAGTTCCCTCCCCACCCCGTCTTTCCCTAGTCCCTTCCCGTTTTCCCGGTCCTCAATTTTCCCGCACCCCATTCCTTCCCTCGGTTTCCTGCCCTTTGCCCTATCCTTCCCCCTTTACCCCAGGGCTATGCATGCTGTGTTTAGTTGTTTTATGGTCCTGCGTTCTGCTATTTCCCTTAGTGTGTCTAACTGCTTATGGATGGCTTCTGCCATACAGGTAAATTCCATTCTACACAGGTAGGCCCACGTTCCAGCTATATAATATGCCACCCCAGCTATTTTTCTTAATAGTCCCATTATTAATGTACCAATGTCCTTCATCTCGTGACTCCACTACACCTTTCCAGTAAGGGAGAGTAACTAACATCCATACTCCCCCTTACGTATTGTTTTTAAGTTTCCAGTACGTACCCTATCACTTCCATCAGCACAAATGGTTCTAAGCATTTATGCAATAATCATGGTCCCGGAACCACCGACCCAGTTTATTCACAACCAACCGTACACCTTTTCTCACAGCAGATTACGTCATGATGTACCAATTTTTGGTGGTATCTACACTTGCCCCGGTTTTGCAGAGTTAGTCACCCCCTTTTTTTAGTTTTGCACAACATCACCTCCAACATTTTTGTATCACACTAGTTTTTGAACAACTTTTGCCCCCAGCTGGTCCAGTGAGTTTCAGGGACACTAAAAGCACTGCACTTTAATATTTGCAATGATACTAAAACATTTATTTATTTTTCTTATGCATTTTTATGCTCTTATTATATGCAGAAAGCACTGATTTTGTACTATGCACGCACTTTGCAGCTTTATAGCTGCAATTTCCAATTTAGCCACAAGATGGCAGTAATACTTCCTGACTTACGATGTTGACTTGACTTGCATTGGTTGCCTGGGGAACCTAATACAGTGTTCCCCTTTTGAGCCACCGTAGTCAGGAAGTACATGACGTCACTTGCCTCCAGCCGTCCCGTTTGGTGAGCGGCCAATGGGGAGGCGTGACGTGATGGCCCGGGGGAGGTGGCGTATTCAGCGGCAGATCGCCGCACGCAGGCTTAGGAAGGGTTTATTAGCCAGCCTGCAACGAGACCACCCCGTATAGCCTCCGTAGAAGCGCATATCGCGCGAAACGGCCGTCAGGCTCTGCACCCACTGCACCCACCGCACCTGCTACATCTACCCACGGTATGTGTCTTTCCAATTTGTCTGGAAGAATTTCCTTGTATTGATTTTATCAACGCCAAAATAAAGTGTATGACAGCAGTGCCGGCGCTTTCTTCTCCTCCTTTCGACCTACGCAAGTGCAGCCATACTTACTTAAGCCCTTGATGGAAATGTTTCACTTTCTTAGGTAAGTATTTACTTTTTTACCCGAGCTAAACTAGGGTACAGTTTAGGTTCTACTTTAATTTTGATAAATGTAAGGGGCATCTTTAGTATTGCTGTCCAGTATTCCCATCTGTGAGAAATCCCATCACTTCCTGTCTGGAGTCTGGACATGAAAAAGCTAGTGAAAGAACTGTGCAGCTCGATCTCTGTTTCCTGAAAATTTTTAGCTACAGCAAACTTTCCCTTTCAGTCTGTTGGACCTTTGTAACATCTAGAATGGATCATATGCTAAAATAAATGGCTACTGTAGTCTGATTAAGAAAAACACCTCCAGGCCACTTATACTGATATACAGTGGGATGCAAAAAATTTGGGCAATCTTGTTAATCATCATGATTTTGCTGTATAAATTGTTGGTTGTTACGATAAAAAATATCAGTTAAATATATCATATAGGAGACACACACAGTGTTATTTGAGATGTGAAATGAAGTTTATTGGATTTAAAGAGAGTGTGCAATAATTGTTTAAATAAAATTAGGTAGATGTAAAAATTTGCGCACCACAAAAAAAAAATGAAATCAATATTTAATAGAACCTCCTTTTGCAGAAATTACAGCCTCTAAACGCTTCCTGTAGGTTCCAATGAGAGTCTGGATTCTGGTTGAAGGTATTTTGGACCATCATCCAAAAAACATCTCCAGTTCATTCAGGTTTGATGGCTTCCGAGCATGGACAGCTCTCTTTAACTCACACCACATATTTTCAATTATATTCAGGCCTGGGGACTGAGATGGCCATTCCAGAATGTTGTAGTTGTTCCTCTGCATCAGAATCAGAATCATTTTTATTCGCCAGGCACGACAGGGTCATGCTCGGAATTGGGTTTGGCACAAACAATTTAACAGAGTAGAGATAAAAAGTATAGATAACAGAGTATAGAAACAGGGGCATAAAATGCAGAAGGGCATAAGTACAAAAACAAGGCATAAATACAAGCAAAAAAAAAAAAAGCAAGCAAAAAGGGGGGGGGGGGGGGGGCGGCAAGGTGCAGTTCAACAGTGTGGTGGAGGGGATGGAATGACCTACAGGGAGTTCAGGAGGGTGACAGCTGAGGGAAAGAAAGAGTTCCTGTGCCTTGAGGTTTTGGTGGCGATGGACCGAAACCTCCGGCCTAACGGAAGTCTGCAGAAGAACCGCTGGCCCGGGTGAGAGGGGTCGCCAGCAATCCTCAGTGCTCTTGAGCGTAGCCTGGAGTTGTGGAGGTGGACAAGCGAAGGGAGAGGTCTGCCGATGATTCTCTCTGCTGATCTGATGACCCTCTGAAGTTTGTATCTGTCTCTGGTGGTGGAGCCAGCGTACCAGACTAGGATGGAGGAGCAGAGGACGGACTCGATGGTGGCAGTGTAAGTAGCTCTTGAGCCATGCCGAACTTCTTCAATTGGCGGAGGAAGAAAAGCCTCTGCTGGGCTTTCTTCTGGGTCAGGGCTGTGCTTGCCTTCCAGCTCAGGTCTTTGGAGATGGTGGTGCCCAGAAGGCGAACGCTGGTTACCCTTTCGATGCCGTTGATAAAGATTGGTGGGGGGGAGGGGGCGTGCTTCCTGAAATCCACAATCAGCTCTACGGTTTTGGATGAGTTGAGGACCAGCCTGTTCTCCCTGCACCACTGGGAAACACTGTCAACCTCCTGGCGGTAGGCCTGCTCATCGTTGTTTGTTACTAGACCAACGATGGTGGTGTCATCTGCAAATTTGATGACCTTGACAGAGTTCTCCTTGGATTTGCAGTTGTTCGTGTAGAGGGAAAACAGGATTGGCGACAGGATGCAGCCTTGTGGGGCCCCCCGTGTTCGTTGTCCTTGGTTGAGAGGTGACCTTGAGTTCTGTTGGTCAGGAAGTCTGTGATCCACCCGTGGAGAGTGGGATGGACATTCAGCTCTGTGAGATTGTCCTGCAGTATACGGGGGCAGATGGTGTTGAAGGCTGAGCTGAAGTTCAGAAGGAGAATTCTGGTGTATGTGTTAGGTTTGTCCAGGTGGTCGTATGTGAGCTCAAGGCAGATGTTGACAGCATCATCAGTGGATCTGTTTGCCCTGTAAGCAAACTGGTACGGATCCATTTGGGGGGAGGTAACAAGCTTGATGTGTGACAAGACGACTCTCTCGAAGGTTTTCATGATCTTGGATGTCAGGGCCACTGGTCTATAGTTATTGAGGTCAGAGTTTCCTTGCTTTTTGGGGACAGGGATAATGGTAGATTTTTTGAAACATGCAGGGACTTTGCCGGCCTGGAGGGATTTGGAGAATATGGAAGCGAGGATGGGTGCCAGCTGGTGTGAGCAGGTTTTCAGACAGGCTGGTGACACGCCGTCAGGGCCAGAGGCTTTCCTGGGGTTTAGCGAGGACAGGTGGAAGAGGACATCGGCCTCACTCACAGCTTAATGCATCAATGCCTTAGTGGATTTTGAGCAGTGTTTAGTGTCGTTATCTTGATGAAAGATCCAGCCCTGGCGCAGCTACAGCTTTGTCACTGATTCCTGGACATTGGTTTCCAGAATCTGCTGATACTGAGTGGATTGCATGCATCCCTCAACTTTGACAAGATTCCCAGTCCCTGCACTGGCCACACAGCCCTACAGCATGATGGAACCACCACCATATTTTACTGTAGGTAGCAGGTGTTTTTCTTTAAATGCTGTGTTGTTTTTCCTCCATGCATAACGCCCATTGTTATGCCCAAATAACTCAATTTTAATTTCATCAGTCCACAGCACCTTATTCCAAAATGAAGCTAGGTTGTTCAAATGTGCTTTAGCATACCTCAAGTGCCTCTGTTTGTGCTGTGGGCGGAGAAAAGGTTTCTTCTGCATCACTCTCACATACAGCATCTCCTTGTGTACAGTGTGCTGAATGGTTGAACGATGCCCAGTGACTCCATCTGCAGCAAGATGATGTAGGTCTTTGGTGCTGGTCTGTGGTTTGACTCTGACTGTTCTCACCATTCGTCGCTTTGATTTATCCAAAATTTTTCTTGGTCTGCCACTTTGAACCTTAACTTGAACTGAGCCTGTGGTCTTCCATTTCCTCTATAAGTTCCTATCTATGGAAACAGACAGCTGAAATCTCTGAGACAGCTTTCTGTATCCTTTCCCTAAACCATGATGGTGAACAATCTTTGTCTTCAGGTCATTTGAGAGTTGTTTTGAGACCCCCATGTTGCTACTCTTCAGAGAAAATTAAAAGAGGTGGTAAACTTACAATTGACCCCCTTAAATACTCTTTCTCATAACTGGATTGAATTGGATTCACCTATGTATGTAGGTCAGGGGTCACTGAGCATACCAAGCTAATTTGAGTTCCAATAATTAGATAAATTATAATTAAATGACAACAGTGCCCAAATTTATGCATCTGCCTAATTTTATTTAAACAATTATTGCGCACTTTCTGTAAATCCAATAACTTTAATTTCACTTCTCAAATATCACTTTGTGTGTCTCCTATGTGATATATTTTGCTGACATTTTTTATCGTAACAACCAACGATTTATACAGGAAAATCATGATGATTAACAAGGTTGCCCACACTTTCGCATCCCACTGTCAAGGTTTCTAGTAAACTGACTTGAAGCTTGCAGGCATGGCAATAGACATGCCATTCAATCTGCTGATGCTGAGTTTGGTGTGATTGCCCAGTACAAACAGATAAGCAGTGTCTGTTTTACAATAAATGCAGAGTCCCTGCATCCATTGAGGCACACGTGTCTCTGATAATAACTTTAAACCTTATAAATAAGCATTTTTAAAGTAAACCTTCTGTTGTGCTGAATGTCAATATCATTTCATGCTATGCAGAACTATGAGAAAGCTAAATAGTCAATTTTAAGTGCACAATGGTGAGAAATCCTGTCTCTCAACTACTCCAATTGTGTACGAGTGCATTGCCTTGTCCTCTATCTAATAGGCTACACGTGTCAAATGTGGGTGCTGACACGCTGGGTGGGGGCTTGGTGCTGGCTGTTGACCTCAGATCAGTGGTGACTGGTTGACGTCACTGCCGCCTCTTTCTGGCTCGTTGTCACTGTCAAACCTCAGATCAGCTGTGAGAGGAGAGACAGCAAATAGTGTTTGTGGGTCTGTCCTCTCATCATTGATCTGGTGTGTGTGTGGCGCAGGGGGACCGGGAGGCAGCGGGGACCAGGTACAAGTGGCAGGCAGCATGCTGCACCCTTCTAGATAAACCACTGCAGCCCCCTGAGACCACAATTGATCTAGCTGATGTGAGTGGCGATGGGGCAGCCTTTTGTACAATGATGGGTGGGTAAGAAGTGGATTGTAAAGACCAATGCATGCTGGACACCCCAAGATACATAAATGCAGTGTTTCAATGTGTGTATTACACTGGTCTCCCTGCCCCCTCAAGAATCCCACTGATGATGCGGGATATACCTGTAAAACAGCTGGAAGGTAGAGGGGAGCTGTAACCCACCCAGTCTCCTCTGTAAGTGCACTGCTGTTCACCAGTAAACGGCCTGGTTTATCTTGTGCCTGCCAGTTTCTTTATATAAATGCTATCCCCTGGAATGCTAGGTTTTTTTGATTGATAAACTGTCCAAAATCAATTAAAGTTGTTTGTTTGGGTATTTTGGTATGTTGAACGCAACAGATTACCAGCAGATTTAAAGTGATCCTACTTGCTAGGAAAACTCATGTATGACCGACCTTAATGTGCCCGTACACTTGTCAACGTATTCAATAGATTAGACATTAGACTTGATAAATGCGCTTTTTTTTACCTATAGTTTGGAACTTTTTCAACCACTGAGTGCTGAAAAGTTGTTTTAAACATAAGATGAAAAATTATCTACTTGGAGAAAATGTAGGAGAAAAAGTGAATTGAAAAACCTGAGTCCAATGAAAAGCTACAGAAATGATGTTATTTTTTATAGTATTTTGATTGGATCATCGGCCATGGGCAGCTGCAGTGCACGATCAAGACTTGGCATAGCTTGGTATTGGATTGGGTAATACAAATCTTGAAACAGATGCTGAAATCTTGTGTAATATTAGAGGTGCAGAGAGGCAGAACAGGTAAAAGATCGATAACTGGAAAACTGCTATCTTTTAATTTCACAGGTTATGGCCACCTTTACATTCACAAGGTATAAAATGTGGGTACAGTCTTTGGAAAATCAGGAAAGAAACAAAATTATGAGACCACAATTGTGTCTTCTAATTGTCATTTAACTCTTTAAAACAGGAGGATTAGCAATACTATGCCAGGGGAAAAACACATATATAAGTAGATAAATACTTGATCTACTTATATAACACATGTATTGTACTGTCCACGTTTTGACTTCAGTGAATTTTATATAGTAAATAAAAAAAATTCTGTTCCTGGTGGGAACCATGTCTTTTGCCCACAGTTTGAGGCTAAATACTGATGTCATTTCTTCCCATAAGTTTTTTTTCTGTTCTCCTCCAATTGTTGAGTCGCCTCAGCCTTGCGTGTAAACACAAGTGAGCAGAGGATCATGTTTCAGCTAGGCAGCTAGGCAGGGAAATAAAGGAAAGAGGAGGAATATATTATATGATACAAAGAACTCCCAGCATGCAACCGAATGGCAATGGCTATTAAAGGGCCAGTGCTCCTAAGGTATGTGACAACTCCAAACCATAACAGCAGAAAAATGTTTTGAAAGCGTTGAATGCAGGATTAGCAGCTTTATCACTTAATACACTCAGACCAGTTGCTGTTGAAGTTGGATTTTTATGGTGACAATCCCGCTTTAATTTTGTTATTTTTTGATTTCTCAGCTAATAAATCTTGTAATTAAAGGCCGCTGTCGACGACACATCGTGAGAATATAATTAGTTTAATAGAATTTCAAAAGGCTAATTAAATAATAGACATAATCTCTGATTCAGTTACACAAATTTAAAAACAATTTGTTACTCTTGTCAGTGTCAGGCGGAATAAACACATCACTTCGATTACATTGAAACATTAGCTATAACTGCGTCACTTCAGGTCATCCACATAAAATGAAAGAATTTAATGTAGGATGAAACTAGTAATAGAAAACTCTTGTAGCTATTGCTAGGCACAAGAGTATTAGTGCAACATTTTTCCCTCCCACCGCTTCTTGTTATAAATAGATAATTTTATACATTTCCGGTGTCCTCACAGTGCCTGTATAACAGAAGCAAGTGCCAAGAGATAGGAAGCTCTCTTCTGCTTATAGCTCATTCCTCCCTACCTTCTCGCTCATATAGTGATGTGTTGCCATTGCAACTGTTGATGTGTCATTTGGAAATGGGTCCGAACTGTGTGGCTTTCCACCGGACCAGGGGAAAGTTGCACAGTTTGGGTCCATTGCTGAATGACTCATCAGCTGTTTGCCCCGGCAACACATTAGTACAAGCAAGGAGGTGAGGAGGAGTGAGCTATAAGCAGAAGAGAGCTTCCTATCCCTTGGCACCTGCTTCCTGTATACAGGCACTTCGAGAACACAGGTAATATATAAAATGATCTATTTACAACAATAGGTACAAGAATTTTCTATTTACAGTTTTATCCCCTTTAAGCGGTTCTCATTTTACATTTGTTTAATAAGCCTGGATTTGAAATAACATTTTGTTTGATTTATACAGGTTGTCTTAAAGAGAAACTCAAGTGAAAATAATGTAATAAAAAAAGTGCTTCATTTTTACAATAATTATGTATAAATGATTTAGTCAGTGTTTGGCCATTGTAAAATATTTTAAATCCCTGATTTATATTCTGACATTGATCATATGGTAACATTTTTACTGCTGGCAAGTGATGTAGCTGCTGCTTGCTGTTTTGGCAGTTGGAAACAGCTATTTCCCACATTGCAACAGAGTTCTCAGACAGGAAACTGCCAAGAGTACGTACTCAGAATTTCTTTGTGGGAGGGGTTTCACCACAATATCAGCCATACAGCACCCCATGATGGCCTGTTTGTGAAAAGGAATTGATTTCTCATATAAAAGGGGGTATCAGCTACTGACTGGGATAAAGTTCAATTCTTGGTCGGAGTCTCTCTTTAAATAACACAAGATACGCATGTCTATTGAGGAACTAACAAAATATACCATAAGAACAGTTATCTTTAACCTGTTCATCACAGCTGGACAATGTATCTATGCCCCTGTGGACTTCACTTTAGCACCAGGGGCATAGATACACTTATCCTGTGGTTTACAGTGCCCCTCCATGTGGCAGAATACTGATCGGGGAATAGGAACATGTTTTCCTATTCACCGATCAGTGTACCAATAGTGAATGACCATCTGGCATCAATGAGATGCCAATGGTCGTTGACAAAACGAAAGTAAAAGTCACAGTTCTTAACTACTTCCCGTGTACTGTTCAGTACACAGAATAGTGTGGGGACATCTAGTGGCCAAAAATAAAAGTACACATAGAAATGTTAAAAAAATAAGTAAATCCCCAATTGTAACCCCTTATTTTCACATCCGCTACAGCTACCTTGTTTAACCATTTCAGCCCGCCTTTTTTTTCACCTTATGCACCGGAGCAATTTGCACCTCCCATTAATTCGCTAATAACTTTATCACTACTTATCACAAGTTATTGGTCTATATCTTGTTTTTTCCGCCACTAATTGGGCTTTCTGTGGGTGGTACATTTTGCTAAGAGCCACTTTACTGTAAATGCATTTTAACAGGATTAATAAGAAAAAAATTGAAAAAATTCATTATTTCTCAGTTTTCGGCCATTATAGCTTTAAAATAGTCCATGCTACCATAATTAAAACCTATGTATCTTATTTGCCCGTATGTCTCGGTTATTATACCAGTTAAATTTTGTCCCTATCACAATGTATGGCGCCAATATTTTATTTGGAAATAAAGGTGCATTGTTTCCGTTTTGCACCTATCACTATTTACAAGCTTATAATTTAAAAAATGTTTGTAGTATACCCCCTTCAACTGCATATTTAAAAAGTTCAGACCCTTAGGTAACTATTTATGTCTTTTTTTTTTTTTATTATTGTATTTTTTTTTTCATTAAAATTTTTATTTGGGTAATATTTTGGTGTGGGACATAAACAGTTATTTTTTAATGTTGTTAGATGTCTAAATTGTAATGTAAAAAATGTGTTGATGTAGTTTTACTATTTGGCCACAAGATGGCCACCTTCATTTTTGGTTTCTCTCCTTGTACTTCTCGCTATGCGGAAATGCGGATGCGGAAATTTTGCCGGGCAGAAGAGCCGAAGCCTCACGGGTGAGCGGGACAGGGATCGGTGATCAGGAACCATGTTCCCTTTCACTGATCCCAGGGCTACCGGGGGACAACGCGGGGACACGGGGGCGTGCCCGCAATCGCGCGCAGTAGTGGGAGAGCACAGCTTAGCAGCCGCCCGGACGTGAGCTTCACGTCTGGGCGGCTGAAATGGTTAAAAAAAAAGTGACAGCATAAAAAAAATCATAAATAGTTACCTTAGAGACTCAGCTTTTTTTAATATGTCATAGAGGTATATCTCTATTATTTTTGCAAATTAGGGATTGTAATTATTCATCTAGCATAAACACAAACAGAAAAAATGCACCTTTATTTCCAAATAAAAGATTGTCGCCATACACTGTACTAGGGACAACAATTTGAACTTTGTAATAAGCGGGACAAATGGGCATATAAAACATGTGGGTTTTATCTATCATAGCACTGTCAAGATCTCTTTTGTAGCCTGCCCTGTTGGTTACACTTTCACTGCAACCAGGCAGTTCTGAATTTCCTGCATGCATATTGTTGCATAATATTGCTTGCATTGGTAATGAGAATACTTTCCTTCTGCTATCAGCTTGCAGCCTTCAATCAGACTAGCACAGGATTGAGTGATTACCATTCAGCTGTGTGGGAATTTGCATGTCTGCCCTCATTGGCTGATGTTCATAGAAAAGCCTGCTCCTCCTTTCAGATCTTGCCCGTAATAGCTTTCAGCTCTGCCTTAGCTGGTTGCTGGGTCCTTCATGTGAATTGTATATTGCATTGTTTAACCTTGTCTTTCCTGCTTGGACATTCGGTGTACCCGCGGGGGTACAGTGAAGTCCTACTGATCCTGATAGCTTGGATTCTGCCATCCCCACATTGGTAACTCCTTCAGTAGAGTCAGCACCGTTGTTGTATTAAAGCTCTTTATCGTATCAAAAATGTCATGATCAGTGACTGCAGCGACAGCCCTGCTGTTTCGGTCTGAAAGACCTTTCTCAAGCTGCTCAGTATCACATCACACACAGACGAAAATCATTTGCTTTATATAGTGGAGCCAACTGACTTCCACCAATCAAATTCAAATCCCATCAGCCCATAGAAGAGCGGCGGACATCAAACGGACCTGATGGAAGACTTCTCTTCCTACTATGCTAATGGCCACATCCCATAATAATGGTAGTAAGATACCCAACTCCTCCCCAAACTTACACCTGGTCACACAGAACCTGAAGGGGAACATCTGTTTACTTATGCAAAAATCTGCACATATAAATAAGCCGGCTCTCACCTATAGCTGCATCGCAATTCAACCACTCGGCCTCCGCCCTCCGTCTCTCTCCTAACTTCCGCCGTCTCTGCGGTCATGTGACTTCCAAGTTACATGTGTGCTGACCTCACCAGGAGGGGGGGGGGCGTGTCCCCATAGCTACGTGTGTCAACATGGTCCCGGCTCATTCGCTGGCGTAACCATGCAGCACATAAACAAAGCGTAGCTTCTTCTTGTATAAGCAAATTAAAAGTACACGCATACATTGGCAGGAGGCTCAGAGATATCCATTATTCCACAGCCATACTACCCAGCCCAAATGGGCTATTAATACCTCTCAGATGCCCGCATGCTCTTCCCCGGCATCAGGGATTAATCTGTAAATTAAACATAAGTACAATATTAGTATAACACTTTTAGGATTACATTAAGTCACAACAGCAAATTCCAAACTTGTTTAAATACATGGTAAAAGATCATATTCTTTGTTCAGTCCCCCCCTCCCCATAGTTCCCAATGTTCGGATCCAACCTGCTTCTTTTGTTAATAATAATTTATAAATTTATTACAAAGACATAGGAGCCTCATCTATCACTAGCACTCTCAACTGTGCTACTGTATGTCCACATTGTTTAAAGTGTGCAGAAACTGCTTGATCCTCATACCCTCCTCTAATCGCGGTCTTATGCAACAAAATTCTATCCTTAAAGGGACACTTAAGTCAAACAAAAAAAATGAGTTTTACTCACCTGGGGCACCCAATAGCCCCCTGCAGCTGTCCGGTGCCCTCGCCGTCTCCCTCCGATCCTCCTGGCCCCGCCGGCAGCCACTTCCTGTTTCGGTGACAGGAGCTGACAGGCTGGGGACGCGAGTGATTCTTCGCGTTCCTGGCCACAATAGCGCCATCTATGCTGCTATAGCATATATCATATACCATATAGCAGCATAGAGGGTGCTAATGTGTCTGGGAACGCGAAGAATCACTCGCGTCCCCAGCCTGTCAGCTCCTGTCACCGAAACAGGAAATGGCTGCCGGCGGGGCCAGGAGGATCGGAGGGAGACGGTGAGGGCACCGGACAGCTGCAGGGGGCTATTGGAAGCCCTAGGTGAGTAAAACTCATTTCTTTTGTTTGACTTAAGTGTCCCTTTAAGTGGTTGGGTGGTTTTACCCACATACCCCAACCCACATGGACATTTAATAAAGTACACAACGAACTTAGAATCACACGTACAGTATAATATCCACGCATAGATATTATACATGTGATTCTACGTTCGTTGAATCTGTTCCAGATTCATCTGTCTGTCTGATGACTGTCCTTGTTACTCAGTGTGGTGAACATCAGATGCTCAGTGCTGCAGTCGCACTGTGCAACCTTTGTGGTGGTTATCGGATGCTTAGAGCGGCGGTCGCTCTGAGCAATCTTGCTCCCTTGTTCATAGCTCCTAGTGTGATCTGTGTAACGTCCTCCACAAGAGCATTCCGCTTTACTACCTCATATAACCCAGCTGCATAGTCTTGTTTGCTCTGGTGGTACTCTGGCTTTCCGGGCCTCAGCCACTATATCTTGCACCTACAAGGCCTGGGTGTAACCAAAGTCGGGCAGGTGTTACGGTATTTCCTCACCTCCAGTTCAATCGGGGATGCACCACATAGGGTGAAGAAGGTGGTGATAGATTGGGGTATAGTGGCTGAAAGAAAGCAGGATCTCTGCCAGGCATTACAAGCACATTTTATTTTAAAAGTATAATGCCTGAAAACTGATAATATAATAATGATTTTTTTCTTATTATTCCCTTTAAAATGCAGATAAAATAAAATAATTCTTAACAAAAGGTACCACACAAAGAAAGCCTAATTTTATGGTGAAAAAAATTATGTATAGATCATTTTGTTGGGCTACATAGTGATAAAGTTATTGGTGAATGAATGGGAGGAGCATGATGTGTGAAACTTTCTCTGGTTTATTAGGGAAAATAACCTGTGGTGGGGTAGCGGTTAGTGAACCCACAGCGCTTTTTTATTCTGTTTGTAAAAATTGACTAAGATTAGGTACTCTTCATGAATCTGACCAGTGGCTGAAGTGTATATATACACACGCTATACTAAACCTGTCCAGGGTGGCGGTTTGTGGCCTTCTCAGCTAAGAATGGTACACGTGTATAGATGTTCTCTGAGCTAATTTAAAATAAATGTTAGCCCATCTTTTTTCCCCTAGTGGGCTGAAGGCTCCTCAGTCATGTGCAGTGCCATCATCCCTACTCCTACCCCCCCCCCAAGTGACAGTATGCATCGCTCTGCTACAGCAGAGCAAGGTGTCTGTACAGCACATCGCCCTGCACTGTCACCTGAGGACAGAGCCACCATCAGAATTTTCTGGGCCCCACACTTGGCAAACCTACAGGCCCCCCCTCACTAGGGCTGAGCTCTCGGATTCCGAATTTCGAGTTTGCCATCGGAATTTGGCAGTTCCGAGTAAGCACTCGAAACTCGAAAATTCTGCAATTCCGAGTACCGAATTCGTGTTTACATTGAAGTCAATTGTGCTAAATTCCGTGGTGAATTGTGAAGCCCCCTTACATGCTATCATCACCAAATTTGGCATGTATATTAAGCAGATGAGTAGGAACATGGTAAAAACAAAATTTTGTGAAAAGACCTTATAGTTTTTGAAATAAACGATTTTAAAGTTTCATAGGAAAAATGATTTTTAAACTGTGTAAAATGACACTGCTGCAGTACAGGTTACTGCATTCCGAGTTCTGTATACATATTGTATACATTTCATGAAAACAGACAGCGTGGGGTCCCCCCTCCCAAGCCTCCTTAACCGCTTGTCCCCCATGCAGGCTGGGATAGCCAGAATGCGGAGTCCCGGCCAGGTGGGGCTTCGCACCCTGAGCTATACCAGCCTGCATGGTCCATGGTATGGGGGGGCTCTGGAGGAGAGGGGCGGCCAACCACCCCCTCTCCCCCAGAGCCCTTGTCCAATCCATGGACAAGGGGCTCTTCCCCACCTCCGGTGCCCCAGGAGGAGGTGGGGGCCGCCGACATCCTGGGGGGTTCATGGTGCCATCCGGGGGTCCCCTTTAACAAGCAGACTCCGGAAGCCGCCCCCTCCCCAGGAGAAATGAGTATAGGGGTACACGGTACCCCTTATCCATTTCAGCAGAGAGTTAAAAAAAGAAATAAAAACACTACAACGAAAAAAGTCCTTTATTGCTCTGGATTAACCAGGGATACTTACCTTGCAATAATCCCACGCCAGTATCCTCAGGAGTGGTCCCACGCACCCGCCCAACTCCCAGGGCTGAATGGCTATAGACAGCCTCTGTAATCTGTATTGCATAAGCTAGAAACGCGAAAGTTGTTTGCTAAAACAAGAATTTTCGGCAAACAGTGTCATAAACAAAATGGCTGCTGGGGAATCCCCGTTCCCCGGAGGCCACCTCAGAGTGTCAGATTGAGCGTTATTTCACATAAATAGGTGGGTCCAGGGGACCAGGGCACCTCCTGCTCTGGTCACCTGGACCCACCATCTATGTGAAAAATGGCTGGATTCGCCATTCTAGTGTGGCCTCCAGCGTTCCGGGATTTCCCAGTGGCCATTTTGATTGCATCACTGTTTGCCGAAATTTCTTGTTTCAAAGGCAACATTTTCGTGTTCATAGCCTCTGCTATACAAATGCAGAGGCTGACTGTGACCATTCAGTGGCGGGAGTTCGTGGGTGTGGGAGGGTGGTGAGATGTCCTAAGAGGATACTGGCGTGGGACCACTCCTGAGGATACTGGCGTGGGACCACTCCTAAGGATACTGGCGTGGGATTTTCGCAAGGTAAGTATCCCTGGTTAATTTAGAACAATAAAGGACTTTTTTTTTTGTTGTCATGTTTTTATTACTTTTTTTAACTCTGCTGAAATGGGTAAGGGGTACCGTGTACCCCTATACTCATTTACCCTGGGGAGGGGGCAGCTTCCGGGGTCCGCTTGTTAAAGGGGAACCCCGGATAGCACCATGAACCCCCCAGGACGTCGGCGGCACCCACCTCCTCCTGGGGCACCGGAGGTGGGGAAGAGCCCCTTGTCCATGGATTGGACAAGGGCTCTGGGGGAGAGGGGGAGGTTGGCCGCCCCTCTCCTCCAGAGCCCCCCATACCATGGACCATGCAGGCTGGTATAGCTCAGGGTGCGAAGCCCCACGTGGCCGGGACTTCGCATTCTGGCTATCCCAGCCTGCATGGGGGACAAGGGGTTAAGGAGGCTTGGGAGGGGGGACCCCACGCTGTCTGTTTTCATGAAATGTATACAATATGTATACAGAGCTCGGAATGCAGTAACCTGTACTGCAGCAGTGTCATTTTACACAGTTTAAAAACCATTTTTCCTATAAAACTTTGAAAACGATTTGCTCAAAAACTATAAGGTGTTTTCGCAAAATTTTGTTTTTATCATGTTCCTACTCATCTGCTTAATATACATGACAAATTTGGTGATGATAGCATGTACAGGGGCTTTACAATTAACCGCAGAAGTTGGCACTCGGAACACGAAAATTCGGAACACGAAATTCGGTTTTCGCATGCGGTACACGAAATTTCGACGAAATCGGAATTCAGCTGTTCCGATCAACCCTACCCCTCACGCCAAATAACAGTCTGATAGGTAGATTGTGTGGGGCCAAAGTCACGGTATGTGGGGTAGAGTTAAAGCAACTTGCCTGTTGCCCATAACACTCCCCACCCCCCTGCATTGATGCGTGTTCACCAATCACGCAGAGGGGAAGAGGGAGATGGCCACACAACTCCTGTTATGCCACAGTATTTGCCAGCAGAGGCTCAAATGGCACTTCCACTGTTTGGGCCCCAGACCCTTCCTGGGCCCCATACAACTGTCCCTCTTGTACCCCCCTGATGGCTGCCCTGCCTGAGGATTGAGTTCCAATCCCATAAGGAGGCAATAATTGTGTAAGTAAATGCATTTTTAGGCCTGTTTTGCCAGATCACAACTAAAGAACCATGAACTGGAAATATTTCCAAGTTGATGGAATAGTAAGAACCCTGAAAAGTGCATATTGCTGGAGCTAGATATCTGCAATCGATGCAGCATGCCTTGTGGCCATAAATGGCTACTTCCTCAGAGATCCAACAATTCATGTAACATACTTTCCTAGGCAAACTTAGCTGAGTCAATAACCGAACACTGATCCTGTATGATAAAAGAAGGTCTTGTTTACAGGTTTAGGCCAATCCAAAATCACTTTAAACTTTAGAATTAGTGGTGGATTAATCCGTTTAGGACATGCAAATGTAATCTCCCTGCTGTAGAAGCAATGTCTTTGTGGTACAGAATCATCATACCTGTTCATGACTCTGGTCTTGGCTTTGTCCTCCCCTTACAATTTACTCTTTGCTCCTCTGATCCTGTTTACTGTGCTGCCGATTCCCGTGAGGTTTGGACTGGTGATCTCTGAGAAATCTGAGAAAAATATAAAGAGTAGCTTGATTAAGGGCAGTCTAACCTGAAAACTATACCAGTACCTTTTTGGGGTGCAGTGAACAAGTACACACCGGACATGGTTCACGGAAGTTCTTTTAAGAAGTAAAGTTTATAAGAAACTTACAGCAACTAAATCCATCTATGATCCTTAAAATAACACAGGCATGTCTTAGAAGTCTTCCTAATGTTAGATGATCCAACTGATGTGGAGCTCTTTAATCTTGACCATAGTCATGACCCAAGTGACTGTTCTTGATCCAATGGTCTAATGAGCACAATGTTCTTATTTTCTGACGCATTTATAGTTTTACTATTTATGCACTGAAGTTTTAATTCAAGATCCTTCAGTTACATTTATGTTTATGCTTCTTCCCTGCTCTCATGATGATCAAAGTTTTTCCATCATACATTCTTTTTTATCACATTAGCATCACTTTTTACTGCACTTCTGACTTTGGAGACTTGGAGGCACTAACTTGCAGCTCAGACATCCTTATTATTCATAAAGCTTATTTGGGATTTGTTTTTATTTTTCTTCTGCTGTTCAGGATTTTTAATAATTGATCTGCTCCATTCTGCTCTGATACTTGCTTAGGCTTTTGCATAATGTACACTTGGATTGGACTAAAAATGTTCAGTGCTTTTCTGTTAACTATAAGAATCAGCCTTGCAGTGTTCTTGGGCGTTTGTGAATTCTTGTTATATTAACAGACATCATGTAGCTTAATTTCTTCAAAATATATATCAGCTCCTTCTGTACAGTGTCCCAAAGCTGCTATTACAAGCTTATAAGGGTATGTTACATGATTAGCTTGTAGAATATAGCAGATACAATATACTTTATTCCTGTCTAGCCAGACTTCTCACTGAAAAAGACATTCTTTCCAAAATAAGAAATCACATTATAATCTGAATGTTTTTTTGAGATAAATTGATCTCAAACTTTAATCTCCACTATTCCCTATAGATTACATTGAAAATTGCTTAATATAAAGACCACAGTTTTGTGTGAAGAATTGCAGCTCTAGAGCTGAAGGGAAGAGTCTATTTGCTCTATTGTTGTTATGGCTGTCTGCAGAAAATATGTGAATCAGTGTAATATTAAAATAAATATACAGACAAAAAATGTATGCCTCTGTGTTTTATCTTGGTTCAGGTTTTCTTTAACCACTTCACCACTGAGGGGTTTTACCCCTTGAACACCAGAGCAATTTTCACCTTTCAGCGCTCCATCCATTCATTCGTCTATAACTTTATTATTACTTATCGCAATGAAATGAACTATATCTTGTTTTTTTCGCCACCAATTAGGCTTTCTTTAGGTGGGACATTATGCCAAGAATTATTTTATTCTTAATGTGTTTTAATGGGAAAATAGGAAAAAATGTGGGAAAAAATATTATTTTTCAGTTTTCGGCCATTATAGTTTTTAAATAATGCATGCTACTGTAATTAAAACCCATGAAATGTATTTGCCCATTTGTCCCGGTTATAAAACCGTTTAAATTATGTCCCTATCACAATGTTTGGCGCCAATATTTTATTTGGAAATAAAGGTGCATTTTTTTCAGTTTTGAGTCCATCCCTAATTACAAGCCCGTAGTTTATAAAGTGACAGTGTTATACCCTCTTGACATAAATATTTAAAAAGTTCAGTCCCTAAGGTAACTATTTTGTTTATTTTTTTATTGTATTTATTTATTTATTTTTTAAATAACAAAAAAAAAATTGGGGAGTGTGGGAGGTAATGAGTTAATTTATTGTGTAACACAATGTATTTGTATGTGTAAAATACTTTAGGGTGTAGTTTACTATTTGGCCACAAGATGGCCACAGTGAGTCTATTTACATGTGACCTGTAAGCGTCCGGAAGGACGCTTACAGGAAGCAGTAGGAGGCTGGGAGAATTACAATGATCGCGCTGTTTCTAATAAAAGCAGCGGATCATTGCGGGGGCTTAGATCAACGAACGGGAATGGATTTTCCCGTTCATTGATCTCCGGGCGAGCGGGCGGCGGCGTGCACGAGTGGCGGGTGCGCGCGCACGAGCGGCAGGAGCGCGGACAGCGGCGGTAGCGCGGAAGGTACGGATTTCTCCGTCCCTGGGGGTTAAAGGATGGAAAAAAGGACGGAGAAATTCGTACCGCCGGGGGTAAAGTGGTTAAAGGACACCCGAAGCGAAAATAAACGAATTAAATAAATGATTGTATCTATCTTCCTTCTCCTGGAAATGACTTTTTAAAAGATATTCCACAGTTGTATTTTATGTTTAAATCTACTTTTTACGTGTTAACTATTTTATTGTTTTTGATCAATGACACGTTTGTCAGAGCTAAAATCTATGAACTATTGACTCTTTTTATCTCTTTCCTGCTCTCAGAAGTCATTTTCTGCTAGGAAAGAGTTTTATAGTTGGAATTTCTTATCAGTGAGGGTTACACTGTAGTCACTTCCTGTCTGAGTCAGGACTGAGTCAGCCACTTACATACCTAATATTTAACTCTTTCAGGCAGAGAAAGAAAAAAAGGAACACAGCATAGTTATTAGTGTGCTTGTCACTGTACATACCCTTGTCTAGCTCATCATGTCACACGTCACTTCGGGTATCCTTTAAAGTAACATCCTATATAACAGTAATAGTGCATAAAAAAGAGAAAACAATGTATGCATGCTAACATGTACAGGTGTACACTCTCTCTTCACCTACTGACTGCTACTTACTCTGTATTTGCTTAAAGGATATCTGACCCAAAAACAACTACATGAACTAAGCAAAGAGGTATGCAAAGATTGCAGGTACATAACCCTGTGTGCCATCCAGGTCAAAGTCAAACTTTAGAAGAGGCTGGCTTGTGGCGTTAGTCCACCCTTTCCCCGCCCCATTCATGCCCCCCTTGACTGCCTTTTTTACACCCCTAGTATTTGGATCACATACCTGAAACAAGCATGTGGCTAATCCAGTCAGACTTCAGTCACAGCACCTGATCTGCTTGCTTTTTCAGGGTCTATGGCTAAAAGTATTAGAGGCAAATGATCAGCAGGACAGCCAGGCACCATGTATAGTTTAAAAGGAATGGAATATGGCAGCTTCCATATATCTCTCAGTTCAGATGTGCCTTATGTATCATCTTCAGGTCAGCTGTACTTTTAAGAATTGGTATGCCTATCTTTCTCAGGCAACGCAAAGCAATAGATTGCTCCGATATTGAGTTGTAATGAAGTCCAGATGTATATTTAGGATCATATGCATTCAGTCCCTTATGTGTTCAAAACACAGTCCAATCAACTGCTATAATCCGCTGATCCTTTCATCCATATACACTCCAATAAAAAGTAGGGATATCGTTACCACCACTGTGGACAGACTCACCCAAACACAGTGACCACTGTCAGTCTGGCCATAAAGCAAATGTTTCCAAGTACCTCAGGAGTCCTGGCGCCTTTTTATTCCAGTATCAATCAGCATTTACCTCAAAATATAACAAGAGTTCCCATAGCGTAATCCAGTAAAACTTTTATTACTAGAATACACTCAAATGCTCCACACAGCTAAAATCGATAAGGGCCCATTTCCACTAGAAGCGATGCGATGCGGCTACATAGCCACATCTCACCGCGGGTATGCTGAAACACATGCACGGCAGTGGAATAGTTTCCACTGTGTGCATGTTGTACGGAGCGGAGCGATCCGAGAATCTGCCGCATGCTGCAGATTCACGCACGGCCGCATCCGCCCGCAGCCGCATCCCATGTCTTCAATTTACTTCCGCATCGAGAGATGCAGAAGTGATGCGGGCGCCAGCGAAAGTGATGCATAGCTGCATTGCATCACTTTCACCAATGAAAAGGGCCCTTTTCACACGTGCTCTCCCCGTTGCCTCCATTAAGCTTAATCTATGGGGAGCATGTGAGTGTATTCTATTAATAAAATTCTATATGGTGTTACTGGATTACGCTATGGGAGCATATTTTGAGATATATGCTTATTGGAATAAAAAGGCACCACACCAGGACCCCTAAGAGAGCTCGGAAAAAACTATATACACAGCTGCTTAAAATCAAAATTTAAAGGATACCCGAAGTGACATGTGACATGATGAGATTGACATGTGTATGTACAGTGCCTAGCACACAAATAACTATGCTGTGTTCTTTTTTTTTCTTTCTCTGCCTGAAAGAGTTAAATATCAGGTATGTAAATGGCTGACTCAGTCCTGACCCTCACTGATAAGAAATTCCAACTATAAAACACTTTCCTAGCCGAAAATGTCTTCTGAGAGCAAGAAGGCGATAAAAAGGGGAAATGTGAGGCTCACACTGTGGTCACTTCCTGTCCGGACTTAGTCAGCCACTTACATACCTGTTATTTAACTCCTTCAGGCAGAGAAAGAACAAAAGGAACACAGCATAGTTATTTGTGTGCTAGGCACTGTACATACCCATGTCTATCTCATCATGTCACATATCACCCCCGGTATCCTTTAAAGACAAGGGCCCATATGCAATTCACTTTTTCACCTGAGTTTTCTCCTAGGTGATAATTTTAAACTTGCCAATAAAATTTCTTTTAAGCCACCAGCAAGCAAGACAATACTCAAAATAATTTTAATAGTACTTTCTCACCTACTTTTTGGTACTTTTTAAGTTGAAAAGTGCTGGAAAGTTATTTTAAATTGAAGATGAAAAATTATCTCCTAGGAGAAAACTCAGGTGAAAAAGGGAATTGCATATGGCCCAAGGTTTTTAGCTGCAAAAAACTAGTTTTAATCAAAAAGGTAGCAACTGAGCACTCAGATAACTTGTGTATTAGGTGATATGTATTTGATCTGTGCATGAAGATGACCAAAACAAGTAAACAGTCATAATGGTGTTATCTCACAAAATAGGATCTCGACTTTTCAAAATGTTGAATATTATGGTGTAATAGTATGCATTTTTCTGTAATAGTGCTATACATTCATATTATTCAATCAAACTGTATATTTTAATGGTTTGAAAATAGAGTAAATATATATTAAGAGACAAGGGCCCATATGCAATTCATTTTTTCACCTGAGATATCTCCAAGGAGATAATTTTCATCTTCTCTTTAAACTACATGTTTTGCATTTTACAACTAAAAAAGTTCCCAAAGGTTGGTGAAAAAGTACTATCAAATTTATTTTGTGTATTTTCTTGTTTGCTGGGGGCTTAAAAAGCATTTTATGACAATTTGTGAAAATAACACCTAGGAGAAAACTCAGGAGAAAAGGTGAATTGCATATGGACCAAAGGCCCATATGCAATTCTACTTTTTCTCATGAGTTTTCTCCTAGGTGAAAATTTTAAAATGTCTTTTAAACCACCAGAAAGAAAGAAAATACTCAAAATAATTTTTATAGTACTTTTTCACTGACTTGTTGGTACTTTTTTAGTTGAAAAGTGCTGGAAAGTTATTTTAAATCCAAGATGAAAAATTATCTCCTAGGAGAAACCTCAGGGTCAAAAGTAAATTGCATATGGCCCAATATGTATTAAAAGAAAATATAAGTCAAAAGCAAATTGTCTAACAGAAAATATAAGAAGAACAATTATTATAAATGATTTCACTTCTCTCAATGGAAAATTACAGCAATTCAGCAATTAACATGATAATTGCTGAATTGCTGTAATTTTCCATTGAGAGAAGTGAAATCATTTATAATAATTTCTACCTTTAGGTGCTCTCTCGTTATAGTAGCACTTGTTCACTTTTATTGGCAGCATATTACCTGGTACATTAATGAAATATAACAGACTGTAATTGTAATAGTCTTTCCCATTTAGAAGCTTAAGTTTTTAGTTTTTTTCTTTAAATATCTGACTGTCAGAGAATAAAATGATCAATTTGGATTTTGAAACTTTGTTTATTGTTTTCAAGTATAACTGTATGATGACATTATTATGAAGATTACATCAATAAAAAAGTGATATTTTGAGATACCGTAATTATTAGAATTAAGGAAATGGCTTGTACAACGTGATCCTTGCAAGCAATGCTGTTCAGGGTCACATTATTTTAATAGTACTGTAGGGACCATTTCATATCCATAATGAATGGCTATGTGCATTTGCAGAAAATGGTTCATTATCCTATTAATGTTAATGCTCTGTCATTTAGATCTGGTTCTAAAACAGCAGTATTCCCATTTCACTTACTTGTAATTTCTTCCCGTCTTTCTTTCATTGTAAATTGCCCACTTTCATCATTCCTCATTTTTTTAATTTTCTATACATAGTGGATTGCTTTTCCTGGAAACAATCCTTGTTTTTATATTTATTCTAAATAATATACATAGTCATTGTTATTATTTATTGGATTTATATAAACCAACATATTACGCAGTGCTATACAACAACTAAGGTTACAGACAATGATAACAGGGTTGACAGACAACACAATACTGGTAATAAGCAATAAGATATACTATGCCAGATCATGCACTGGAGTAGTAGTCTCAATAATACAAGTTCAGGTTATTCTGTGGGTAGAGTGCACAATCAAGTATGATACACAAGGAGGGAGGGCCCTGCCAAAGAATGGTCACGAGAAATGTGTCTTATTCTTAAAATGAAGGGAAAAAAAACCTTTAAAGAATACCTGAACTGAAAATTAAAAGTCAAAATAACCATACACAGGTCATACTTACCTCCGTGTAGTCTACTCCTCAACCCCTTTCTCCTCTCCCGCGTCCTCTTTGTTCACTGTGATCAATGGAATTCTCCGTCCTCCATTTTGAAAATGGTCATTACCCCATAACAGCTTTCTGGTCAGCACACTGTTAAACTGTCATATCGCCCACTTGAGCCATAGGAAAACATAGACGTTGTCAGAACTCGAAGCGATCACTGTCAGAAGACAACAGCGAGCTTCTGAGAGGAACTAATAGTAAGGTAACTATGTAATGTTCATTTGAAGTTACCTCATGTCTTTATTTTAAATAATTTTACTCAGTACAGGTTCTCTTTAAAGCATTAAATATAATATAAAAGCCTTTGAGGGACCCTGAGCAGTAATTAGAATCAAAACTTTCACTGACCTGGGGCTTCCTCCAGCCCACCGTAGGCAGCGAGGTCCTCTGCCGTCCTCTTGGCTCTTCTGCGGGTCCCGCTGGCAGCTCCGTTGCCGACGAGACCCAGGCCGGTGTCGGGCCAACACTTTCTGATTTTGAATCATTGGCGCCCGCTTCGCGTCATCGCGACCCGCAGAAGAGCCAGGAGTATGGCGGGGGACCTCGCGGCCTACGGTGGGCTGCAGGAAGCAACAGGTAAGTGAAAGTTTTGATTCTAATTACTACTCGAGGTCACTTTAAATTATTTTATAAGCACTTACTGGCACTCAAGAAACCCAATAATACTATTATGATGTAAAGCCACTGCAAGGAAACTAATTTGTAATTTTTTTTTTGGATGTATGAAGATGGATGGATATCACATATGATATGAATTAAATTTCCAGTTTTTGTGTCACCACAATTTTTTTTAAACAGAGCAGTTTGAAACAGGTGTGGACTGGTGGATATTTCCCCCCGTGCCACTGCCTGATTACACAACCAGGGCCACTGGTACAGCTTACAGCCGTCATTACAGTCATTACAGCCGCTGATGCCGTGTCTCATCCACAGCCATGCAATCTTCTTGCTAAGCCCCCCCCAGCAACCATCCCTCTAAGCCACACCCCCAGTGGCCATCCCACTAAGCTCTGCCCCCAGCAGCATGGCCTCTGCTTACCATGGCGCATGGCATGGTTGGCAGTCAACTGTTCCTATCAGGCAGGCCAGAGTCCAGGGCAGGAGTTCTGCATCCTGCCCCTCTCCTGATACTCCGGCATGTAAGCTGCGTACTTATATTGAATAATTTCAGTAAAAACTGACATGCAGGATTTTTGAGTCTTGTAGCAATTGTAAGACTGACCGCAATTTAAATTTAAATCTCCAAAAGGTCACCTGATGTATGCCAGAGCAGCCCATGCAATCAGATGTACAGGTTTGGCTATTTGTGATCCTATACAGGAAAAGTTTGTGGCAAATATTAATGTGCAGTGCAATTATTTCCATGATGACAAATTTTCCATTCGTGAAGGTGTGTGTGTGCGTGTGTGTGTGTGTGTATATATATATATATATATATTGTGAGTGTATACTGTGTGTATATATATATATATATATATATATATATATATATATATACATATATATATATATATATTGTGAGTGTATACTGTGTGTATATATATATATATATATATATATATATACACACACAGTATACACTCACAATATATATATATATATATATATATATATATATATATATATATATACACACACATTAGACTTTCATATATTTTAGATTCAAATACACACAACTGAAGTAGTTCAAGCCTTTTATTGTTTTAATATTGATGATTTTGGCATACAGCTCATAAAAACCCAAATTTCCTATCTCAAAAAATTAGCATATTTCATCCGACCAATAAAAGAAAAGTGTTTTTAAAACAAAAAAAGTCAACCTTCAAATAATTATGTTCAGTTATGCACTCAATACTTGGTCGGGAATCCTTTTGCAGAAATGACTGCTTCAATGCGGCGTGGCATGGAGGCAATCAGCCTGTGGCACTGCTCAGGTGTTATGGAGGCCCAGGATGCTTTGATAGCGGCCTTAAGCTCATCCAGAGTGTTGGGTCTTGCGTCTCTCAACTTTCTCTTCACAATATCCCACAGATTCTCAATGGGGTTCAGGTCAGGAGAGTTGGCAGGCCAATTGAGCACAGTAATACCATGGTCAGTAAACCATTTACCAGTGGTTTTGGCACTGTGAGCAGGTGCCAGGTCGTGCTGAAAAATGAAATCTTCATCTCCATAAAGCTTTTCAGCAGATGGAAGCATGAACCCACTTTTGAACCAGAAACAGCGGCAGAAGCACCTGACCTGGGCTACACAGAAGCAGCACTGAACTGTTGCTCAGTGGTCCAAAGTACTTTTTTTGGATGAAAGCAACTTTTACATGTCATTCGGAAATCAAGGTGCCAGAGTCTGGAGGAAGACTGGGGAGAGGGAAATGCCAAAATGCCTGAAGTCCAGTGTCAAGTACCCACAGTCAGTGATGGTCAGGGGTGCCATGTCAGCTGCTGGTGTTGGTCCACTGTGTTTTACCAAGGGCAGGGTCAATGCAGCTAGCTATCAGGAGATTTTGGAGCACTTCATGCTTCCATCTGCTGAAAAGCTTTATGGAAATGAAGATTTCATTTTTCAGCACGACCTGACACCTGCTCACAGTGCCAAAACCACTGGTAAATGGTTTACTGTGGTATTACCATGGTATTACTGTGCTCAATTGGCCTGCCAACTCTCCTGACCTGAACCCCATTGAGAATCTGTGGGATATTGTGAAGAGAAAGTTGAGAGACGCAAGACCCAACACTCTGGATGAGCTTAAGGCTGCTATCGAAGCATCCTGGGCCTCCATAACACCTGAGCAGTGCCACAGGCTGATTGCCTCCATGCCACACCGCATTGAAGCAATAATTTCTGCAAAAGGATTCCCGACCAAGTATTGAGTGCATAACTGAACATAATTATTTGAAGGTTGACTTTTTTTGTTTTAAAAACACTTTTCTTTTATTGGTCGGATGAAATATGCTAATTTTTTGAGATAGGAAATTTGGGTTTTTATGAGCTGTATGCCAAAATCATCAATATTAAAACAATAAAAGGCTTGAACTACTTCAGTTGTGTGTATTAGAATCTAAAATATATGAAAGTCTAATGTTTATCAGTACATTATAGAAAATAATGAACTTTATCACGATATGCTGATTTTTTGAGAAGATCCTGTATATATATATATATATATATATATATATATATATATATATATATATATATATATATATATATATATATATATGAATATATATATATATTGTGAGTGTATACTGTGTGTATACAGTGGTGTGAAAAACTATTTGCCCCCTTCCTGATTTCTTATTCTTTTGCATGTTTGTCACACTTAAATGTTTCTGCTCATCAAAAACCGTTAACTATTAGTCAAAGATAACATAATTGAACACAAAATGCAGTTTTAAATGTTGGTTTTTATTATTTAGTGAGAAAAAAAACTCCAAATCTACATGGCCCTGTGTGAAAAAGTGATTGCCCCCCTTGTTAAAAAATAACTTAACTGTGGTTTATCACACCTGAGTTCAATTTCTGTAGTCACCCCCAGGCCTGATTACTGCCACACCTGTTTCAATCAAGAAATCACTTAAATAGGAGCTATCTGACACAGAGAAGTAGACCAAAACCACCTCAAAAGCTAGACATCATGCCAAGATCCAAAGAAATTCAGGAACAAATGAGAACAAAGTACTGTAATTGAGATCTATCAGTCTGGTAAAGGTTATAAAGCCATTTCTAAAGCTTTGGGACTCCAGCGAACCACAGTGAGAGCCATTATCCACAAATGGCAAAAACATGGAACAGTGATGAACCTTCCCAGGAGTGGCTGGCCGACCAAAATTACCCCAAGAGCGCAGAGAAAACTCATCCGAGAGGCCACAAAAGACCCCAGGACAACATCTAAAGAACTGCAGGCCTCACTTGCCTCAATTAAGGTCATTGTTCACGACTCCACCATAAGAAAGACACTGGGCAAAAACGGTCTGCATGGCAGATATCCAAGGCGCAAACCACTTTTAAGCAAAAAGAACATTAAGGCTCGTCTCAATTTTGCTAAAAAAACATCTCAATGATTGGCAAGACTTTTAGGAAATACCTTGTGGACCGACGAGACAAAAGTTGAACTTTTTGGAAGGTGCGTGTCCCGTTACATCTGGCGTAGAAGTAACACAGCATTTTAGCAAAAGAACATCATACCAACAGTAAAATATGGTGGTGGTAGTGTGATGGTCTGGGGTTGTTTTGCTGCTTCAGGACCTGGAAGGCTTGCTGTGATAGATGGAACCATGAATTATACTGTCTACCAAAAAATCCTGAAGGAGAATGTCCGGTCATCTGTTTGTCAACTCAAGCTGAAGCGATCTTGGGTGCTGCAGCAGGACAATGACCCATAACACACCAGCAAATCCACCTCTGAATGGCTGAATAAAAACAAAATGAAGACTTTGGAGTGGCCTAGTCAAAGTCCTGACCTGAATCCAATTGAGATGTTGTGGCATGACCTTAAAAAGGCAGTTCATGCTAGAAAACCCTCGAATGAAGCTGAATTACAACAATTCTGCAAAGATGAGTGGGCCAAAATTCCTCTAGAGCGCTGTAAAAGACTCGTTGCAAGTTATCGCAAACGCTTGATTGCAGTTATTGCTGCTAAGGGTGGCCCAACCAGTTATTAGGATCAGGGGGCAATTTCTTTTTCACACAGGGCCATGTAGGTTTTGAGTTATTTTTCTCACTAAATAATAAAAACCATCATTTAAAACTGCATTTTGTGTTCAATTATGTTATCTTTGACTAATAGTTAACAGTTTTTGATGAGCAGAAACATTTAAGTGTGACAAACATGCAAAAGAATAAGAAATCAGGAAGGGGGCAAATAGTTTTTCACACCACTGTATATATATACAGGGAGTGCAGAATTATTAGGCAAATGAGTATTTTGACCACATCATCCTCTTTATGCATGTTGTCTTACTCCAAGCTGTATAGGCTCGAAAGCCTACTACCAATTAAGCATATTAGGTGATGTGCATCTCTGTAATGAGAAGGGGTGTGGTCTAATGACATCAACATCCTATATCAGGTGTGCATAATTATTAGGCAACTTCCTTTCCTTTGGCAAAATGGGTCAAAAGAAGGACTTGACAGGCTCAGAATAGTCAAAAATAGTGAGATATCTTGCAGAGGGATGCAGCACTCTTAAAATTGCAAAGCTTCTGAAGCGTGATCATCGAACAATCAAGCGTTTCATTCAAAATAGTCAACAGGGTCGCAAGAAGCGTGTGGAAAAAACAAGGCGCAAAATAACTGCCCATGAACTGAGAAAAGTTAAGCGTGCAGCTGCCAAGATGCCACTTGCCACCAGTTTTGCCATATTTCAGAGCTGCAACATCACTGGAGTGCACAAAAGCACAAGGTGTGCAATACTCAGAGACATGGCCAAGGTAAGAAAGGCTGAAAGACAACCACCACTGAACAAGACACACAAGCTGAAACGTCAAGACTGGGCAAAGAAATATCTCAAGACTGATTTTTCTAAGGTTTTATGGACTGATGAAATGAGAGTGAGTCTTGATGGGCCAGATGGATGGGCCCATGGCTGGATTGGTAAAGGGCAGAGAGCTTCAGTCCAACTCAGACGCCAGCAAGGTGGAGGTGGAGTACTGGTTTGGGCTGGTATCATCAAAGATGAGCTTGTGGGGCCTTTTCGGTTTGAGGACGGAGTCAAGCTCAACTCCCAGTCCTACTGCCAGTTTCTGGAAGACACCTTCTTCAAGCAGTGGTACAGGAAGAAGTCTGCATCCTTCAAGATAAACATGATTTTCATGCAGGACAATGCTCCATCACACGCGTCCAAGTACTCCACGGCGTGGCTGGCAAGAAAGGGTATAAAAGAAGAAAAACTAATGAACAGGCCTCCTTGTTCACCTGATCTGAACCCCATTGAGAACCTGTGGTTCATCATAAAATGTGAGATTTACAAGGAGGGAAAACAGTACACCTCTCTGAACAGTGTCTGGGAGGCTGTGGTTGCTGCTGCACGCAATGTTGATGGTGAACAGATCAAAACACTGACAGAATCCATGGATGGCAGGCTTTTGAGTGTCCTTGCAAAGAAAGTTGGCTATATTGGTCACTGATTTGTTTTTGTTTTGTTTTTGAATTTCAGAAATGTATATTTGTGAATGTTAAGATATTATATTGGTTTCACTGGTAAAAATAAATAATTGAAATGGGTATATATTTGTTTTTTGTTAAGTTGCCTAATAATAATGTACAGTAATAGTCACCTGCACACAAAGATATCCCCCTAAAATAGCTAAAACTAAAAACAAACTAAAAACTACTTTCAAAAATATTCAGCTTTGATATTAATGAGTTTTTGGGTTCATTGAGAACAAGGTTATTGTTCAATAATAAAATGATTCCTCAAAAATACAACTTGCCTAATAATCCTGCACTCCCTGTATATATATATATATATATATATATATATATATATATATATATATATATATATATATATATATATATATATATATATATATATATATATATATATATATATACAGTGGTGTGAAAAACTATTTGCCCCCTTCCTGATTTCTTATTCTTTTGCATATTTGTCACACTTAAATGTTTCTGCTCATCAAAAACCGTTAACCATTAGTTAAAGATAACATAATTGAACACAAAAATGCAGTTTTAAATGATGTTTTTTAATATTTAGTAAGAAAAAAAAACTCAAAACCTACATGGCCCTGTGTGAAAAAGAAATTGCCCCCTGAACCTAATAACTGGTTGGGCTACCCTTAGCAGCAATAACTGCAATCAAGCGTTAACTTGCAACAAATCTTTTACAGCGCTCTGGAGGAATTTTGGCCCACTCATCTTTGCAGAATTGTTGTAATTCAGCTTTATTTGAGGGTTTTCTAGCATGAACTGCCTTTTTAAGGTCATGCCACAACATCTCAATAGGATTCAGGTCAGGGCTTTGACTAGGCCACTCCAAAGTCTTCATTTTGTTTTTATTCAGCCATTCAGAGGTGGATTTGCTGGTGTCTTTTGGGTCATTATCCTGCTGCAGCACCCAAGATTGCTTCAGCTTGAGTTGACGAACAGATGGCCGGACATTCTCCTTCAGAATTTTTTGGTAGACAGTAGAATTCATGGTTCCATCTATCACAGCAAGCCTTCCAGGTCCTGAAGCAGCAAAACAACCCCAGACCATCACACTACCACCACCATATTTTACTGTTGGTATGATGTTCTTTTGCTGAAATGCTGTGTTACTTCTACGACAGATTTAACAGGACACGCACCTTGTCTCGGCGGTCCACAAGGTATTTTCCCACAAGTCTTGGCAATCATTGAGATGTTTTTTTAGCAAAATTGAGACGAGCCTTAATGTTCTTTTTGCTTAAAAGTGGTTTGCGCCTTGGATATCTGCCATACAGGCCGTTTTTGCCCAGTCTCTTTCTTATGGTGGAGTTGTAAACACTGACCTTAATTGAGGCAAGTGAGGCCTGCAGTTCTTTAGATGTTGTCCTGGGGTCTTTTGTGGCCTCTCGGATGAGTTTTCTCTGCGCTCTTGGGGTAATTTTGGTCGGCCAGCCACTCCTGGGAAGGTTCATCACTGTTCCATGTTTTTGCCATTTGTGGATAATGGCTCTCACTGTGGTTCGCTGGAGTCCCAAAGCTTTAGAAATGGCTTTATAACCTTTACCAGACTGATAGATCTCAATTACAGTACTTTTGTTCTCATTTGTTCCTGAATTTCTTTGGATCTTGGCATGATGAGGTGCTTTTGGTCTACTTCTCTGTGTCAGATAGCTCCTATTTAACCACTTCAGCACCACAGGGTTTTTTGCTTAACCTCCTGAGCGATAATCCCGAGCTGAGGGTATGTCGCGCAGGAGGAGTTCTCCAGCCCTAGTGGGCCAATTTGCATAATTTTTTTTTGTTACACGCAGCTAGCACTTTGCTAGCTGCGTGTAACTTCCGATCGCCGCCGATCCCCCCCTCCCCGACCCCTTGCGCAGCCTGGCCGAACAGTGCCAGGCAGCGCTGAGGGTGGATCGGGACTCCCTCTGACGTCACGACGTCCATGACGTCGGTGACATCATCCCGCCCGGTCGCCATGGCGACCGGGGAAGCCCAGCAGGAAATCCCGTTCTGAACAGGATTTCCTGCTTACTCTGATCACCGAAGGCGATCGGAGTGGCTGGGGGGATGCCGCTGGGCAGCGGCTATCATGTAGCGAGCCCAGGGCTCGCTACATGATTTAAAAAATAAAAAATTAAAAAAAATGTGCTGCGCCCCCTCCTGGGTGATCTTATTGTATCGCCCAGAGGGTTAAAAACCAGAGCAATTTTCACATTTCAGCGCTCCTCCCATTCATTCACCAATAACTTTATTGCTACTCATCAGATGTAAATGATCTATATCTTGTTTTTTTTTGCCACAAATTATGCTTTGTGAGGGTGATATTTGCTTTTAGTAATTATGCTATTATCTGTGCATTTTAAAGGGAAAAATGAGAAAAAAAAAGAAAAAATACACTATTTCTCCATTTCCATGCACTATAGTTTTCAAATAAACAATGTTACCATAGGTAAAACCCACACATTGTATTTGCTAATTTGTCCTGGTTATCTCAACATTTAAAAAATGTTCCTAGTACAATGTATGGCGATAATATATTAGTTTCTGGTTTGTGTTTTTTGTTTTCTCATTGTACTCTATCAGTAATTAAAAGCCCTTATCTTCATGATTAACAGTAATACACTCTCATGGCATACATATTTTAAAAGCTTAGTCCCTAGGGTAACTGTGTATTCTCTTTTCAATGCTGTCACTTTTGTTTTTTTTTACAAGTATTTATTTAGGGGTATAGAGTACATGAAAATAACAGTTTTATTGCTTTTCATTCAGTTTTCCGGTAAAAAAAAATCACATGACTTAGCCCTCAGTTGTCAAACAACACAAAATCTATTCTCTCACTTTCACGGTTAAAATGATATCCTATATACATAATCAGATAGCTTATTGGGCATACAGCACACTGTTTACCACAAGTACGCCTATCTACTCCCCTTAGCTTCAAGTAAAGTTTTGTGGGGAGTAGATAAGCGTAGCAAGGGAGGTAAAGTGGTTAAGTTATTTCTTGATTGAAATAGGTGTGGCAGTGATCAGGCCTGGGGGTGACTACAGAAATTTTTTAACAAGGGGGGCAATCACTTTTTCACACAGGGCCATGTAGATTTGGAGTTGTTGTTTTTTTTCTCACTAAATAATAAAAACCTTCATTTGAAAATGCATTTTGTGTTCAATTATGTTATAGTTGACTAATAGTTAACGTTTTTTGATGAGCAGAAACATTTAAGTGTAACAAACATGCAAAAGAATAAGAGATCAGGAAGGGGGCAAATAGTTTTTCACACCACTGTATATATATATATCTATATATATATATATATATATATACTGTGTGTGTGTATACTGTGTGTATGTGTATACAGTGTGTATATATATATATATATATATATATATATATATATATATATATATATATATATATATATATATATATATATATTGTTTGTGTGTGTATACAGTGTGTGTGTGTGTGTGTGTATATACAGTGTGTGTGTGTCCTACATTTACTAAAATTGGTTTGGCATAGGTAACAGCATGCACTCCTGCCCACTGTCCTCCAATTGTAAATGTCCCCCCAGGTGCCTGTGCATTTTAAATCTCGCTTGTCTAGTGTAAGGCTTGGTGGTGTATTCTCCACAGTCAGCATGCAACGCATGAGCTGACGTGGAGGAGGTACACACACTAGCACACGGAAACAGGCTATCCCTAGTATAGTGGAGGGGAGGACTGACTCCAATAGGAGATTGTGGCGCACAGAGCCGGTGCAAAAAACCAGAACTGAGGAGATCAGGACAGGTAGACAGAATGAACGCTTGCTAGCTAGCCGCTACTTAGTGACAGCAAGCGTCCACAACAAGACAGACTGGAATGAGGCAGCCAATGCGTTGCAGCGATGGCGTGCCTCACAAAGACAGGACAGGATAGCCAGGAAATAGCAGGATCAAGATAGATGAATGTAACACAGATAAATATACAATAAGTATGTTTTCCTAGCGTATTACAATTACAGCTATCAATGGAACTATTTGTAACGTCTGACTAACATATGTATATATCGGCAATTAACCGATATATGACATAAGCAGGAACACTGACTAGAACTGGAGCAATACAGGGAACAGGACTCAGAAGGATTCGCTATCTCTTCGCAGAGATGAACGCAATCCACAAACGGAAACAGGACAGGATTCAGAAGGATTCGCTATCTCTTCGCAGAGATGAACGCAATCCACAAACGGAAACAGGACAGGATTCAGAAGGATTCGCTATCTCTTCGCAGAGATGAACGCAATCCACAAACAGGACCAGGAACAGGATAACTAGCTCAGCACGGGTGATCACGATACGCGCAACCACCAAAACGTGCTGGAACTGACTAACTGAACACAGGATATAAACAGTTTGTGTACGTATATATCAGCGTCACTGATGTATCAACGTAACACGAATACAAGGAAAATAATAAACGTGCTGGTATGCATATATATGGGCAATGAACCAATATATGATGCAAAACCAGCAAAGTATCTTTAGAACAAGAAACACGATCTGGGGCTGAAGCGACAGCAAGGCAGGCTTAAACTGAAGCTATGAAAACCCGAGGAGTCCTGCAGGAAGCAGATCTTTATACTGAGGTCATCCAATGGGAGCAGACATGCAGATTCCCACACAGGTGAATGATAATCAGTCACAAGCTGACAGCAGGGAAAGGCAGACAAAGCTATGCAGCTTGCATGGAAAGAGATCAGAACTGCCTGAGCTGCAGCACTACTACTTCCAGCAATACCTGCTGCAGCAGCGATCATGACATCTAGCTGCAGAAACTCATAGTCTCTTCTTCTGCTTTCCCTGAGCACTGCCAAGAGCATGAAATGTCACATATATGCCAAGTGGTATACATGCCACCACATGTTGGTGTGACGGTGGCACTCGGGGGAGACAGCAGAGAAGACCAGTAGTCAGTGCTGCTGGACAGGTGAACTTACAGCACATTGGGTGGAGGGGGGGGGGGACATTAACAACAATAACAATAACAAGTAATTTATAGCTCATTTTACTCTGGAGGAATCATAATTCTTATTTTTTTTCCCAGGAACTTCCTTTGTAAAGAAATGATGAAATACTGAGAATCCCCCATTAAGAGATGGACTACTCAAAAACCAGTCAGTTCCATCAGATTTCTACTAACTACTGTAATGCTAGGTACACACAATGCTTTTTTTTTTTTGGTCAATTTTCCGTTCGATCAATCTTCGATTTGATTTTGCGGTCTTATCTATTTTCATTCACTTCTATGAAAAATTAACCAGAAAAACGATCTAAAATAATATCGGACATGACGGAAATTATCTATCGAAAATATCTATCTAACACAAAATTGTATGGTCTGTACCTAGCTTAAAGAGAGTCTGAAGCGAGAATAAATCTCGCTTCAGACCTCATAGATAGCAGGGGCATGTGTGCCCCTGCTAAACCGCCGCTATCGCGCCGCTAAACGGGGGTCCCTTGACCCCCAAATCCCCTCGATGCAGGGGGGGGAGCGCTTCCTGGTTGGGGCAGGGCTAACCGCCGCAGCCCTGCCCCACTCGCGTCTGTCAGCGCGTATCTCCGCCTCTCCCCCGCCCCTCTCTTCCTTCACTGAGAGGGGCGGGGGAGAGGCGGCGATGCGCCGCTGATAGACGCGACTGGAGGCAGGGCTGCAGCCGTTAGCCCTGCCTCCAGGAGCGACCAAGTCTGTGACCAAGTGTTGCAGTGGGGGGTTTGGGGGTGAAGGGACCCCCGTTTAGCGGCGCGATAGCGGCGGTTTAGCAGGGGCACACATGCCCCTGCTAACTATGAGCTCTGAAGCGAGATTTATTCTCACTTCAGAGTCTCTTTAAGTGCCAGCAATATAGGAGAAAATTTATTTATGATCAGCAGGAGAGCCAGACAATTTGCATTGTTTAAAGCGGGATTGTCACCATAAAAATCAAATTTCAATAGCAACTGGTCTGAGTGTATTAAGCGATAAAGATGCTAATCCTGCATTCAAAACTTTTTCTGCTGTTATGGTTTGGAGTTATCACATACCTTAGGAGCACTGGCCGTTTAATAGCCATTGCCATTCAGTAGCATGCTGGGGGTTCTTTTTATCTATAATATATTCCTCCTCTTCCCTTTATTTCCCTGCCTAGCTTCCTAGCTGAAACATGATCCTCTGCTTACTTGTGTTTACAAGCAAGGCTGAGGTGACTCAGCAAATGGAGGAGAAAAGGAAAAAAATTTGAGAGAAGAAATGACATTCGGTATTTAACCTCAAACTGTGGGCAAAAGACATGGTTCCCACCAGGAACTGAATTCTCTTACTTTACTATATAAAAGTCTATGAAATCAAAATGTGGACAGTACAATCCATGTGTTATGTAAGTAGATTGTAAAGAAACGCGGAAAAGCCGCCGCTTCTACTCAGAGCAAGGCAGCTGTTTCCGCGGATGGCATGGCGGAACGCGGAAAAACCGCCACGTCTGACGCGGCGGTTGGCACGCATGGACCTGGCACTGACAATTTGTCCCAGCGCGGGGAGACCGCCGCCGCCTATGCAGGTAGCGGTGCGGCCAACCCCGCGCATGACTCTGCAGGGACATTGCAAGACTCGACAGGTGTGGCTGGGACCAGTAGTCCACCTAGATTCAGAATGACACGCGTGCGCGCGGAGAGGCAGAGCTTATATGGCAGCCAGAAAAGGGTCAGCTGACCAAGCCGGTCAGCTGACAACTCTGCTTCTTTTCATTGGTCCAGCACTTAAGGGAGGTGCTGGAGAGCACTGGTGTATATATACTGGGTGCTGGTCATTCTCTGGTTGTCTGGCGTTGCGATCACAACGTGGTAGCACTCAGGCCTTGTTCGTATCTGTGTTCTAGCATAGTTTCCAAAGGTGTTGACGATCACGGACCTCACACCTTAGCGTTAGGAATTTGAACTGTATTATTTGTTATGACCTTTTTCCTGCCTGACTATCTTCCTGAATTCTGATTCTGTACCTTGCTATTTTCTGATACCCTGTTGCCAAACTCTGCTAGTACCTGAACTCTGTATTTGCCTTCTGACTCTGTACCTCGCTACCTCTGATACCCGTTGCCGAACCCTGCCTGTCTATTGGATTACGAATCTGTCTCCTGAATCTGTACCTTATCTGTCTGTGTGTTAACGACCTGGATTGTCCGACCTCGAGAACTGGCCTTACTGTTAGAGGCAGTTCCCAGATCTGTTAGTGACACCCCCTCATTGGTGTCACTCACGCTCTGTCCTTCCTACTTTTAGCCTAGCTCCTCCCCCGGGAGAGTTTAGGCCATAGGAAGGAACTTCTGGGCAGTACTCCTTACTGCTCCTGCACCTCCTCCTGAGGTGACGTTCTTGAAGTATATTGTTACACCAAACACTCTTACTACTCAGGTGTCCAGAGGTTAGTAGATAGATCTGATTATCGGTGATACTGCAGACCATCTATAATCGGATATATTCTGCATTCTCGGTGATACTGCAGATCACCGGTAATCAGACCCTCTCTGTGTTACACCGATCGTTACATAGATCAAGTATTTATCTACTTATATATGTGTATTTTTCCTTGCCATAGTATGGCTAATCCTACTGCTTTAAAAGTAAATAAATATGGCAGCCTCCATATCCCTCTCTTGTCCTTTAACCCTCTGGGCGATACAATTATATCGCCCAGGAGGTGGCGCAGCACTATTTTTTTAAATTTTTTATTTTTTCAATCATTTTTTATTTTTTCAATCATGTACTCCGGCGATCGGAGTAAGCAGGAAATCCAGAACGGGATTTCCTGCTGGGCTTACCCGGTCGCCATGGCGACGGGGCGGGATGACGTCACCGACGTCATGGACGTCGTGACGTCAGAGGGAGTCCCGATCCACCCCTCAGCGCTGCCTGGCACTGATTGGCCAGGCTGCGCAAGGGGTCGGGGAGGGGGGGGCTGCGCGGTACGGCGAGCGGCGGCGGATCGGCGGCGAGTGGCGGCGATCGGAAGTTACACGCAGCAAACAAAGTGCTAGCTGCTTGTAACAAAAAAAAAATTATGCAAATCGGCCCACCAGGGCCTGAGAAATCCTCCTGCGCGATATACCCCGAGCTCAGCTCGGGATTATCGCTCAGGAGGTTAAAGTGCTCACACTTTACAAGTACTAATAATGCAATGGTAGATATCTGTAAATATGTACAAAAAATAACTGAACAATTTTTATAACTCATAATTCTAACAATCAAATACACATTTTTCAGGCCACCTTTACCAGAGTAAATAGAAATTGCACTAAGAAAACAATGATTTTTTTAAACATCCCATAGAAGGGAATTAGCTTATTGACTTGACAGGGAATGGCTGAGAAATCAATACTTTGACATGGCCTTGAGTCTTTAATATGTGTGTTTTGCTGTCAGATCCTTTCTAAAGACAATTTCAAAGGGCAGGTACTTTCCAGGGATATTGTTTTTTTTAATCTGTAAGATTTTCATCCCTTATTCCACAGCAATGTGATTAATTAGTTCAATAGCTATGTCTGTGCTCTGTTATTTAACGTTTAAATCAAGATTCTCTAATTCTCACTGTGACATGTAGAGACTGTATATGCTTTGAACAAATACATGCATCTATGCACTTTGAAGTTAGTGAAAAAATCATTAGTTAACTTTAAAGAGATATTTAATTTAGTGAGATGAATACATTGTTATACTGAATATACGGGCATAAAAATATCATAAAGGTCTTGTGGCTTCTTCATGTAAGAGTGAAACTTTGCTGTTAATCATATAGAGTAGAACTTTTGGAGAATGCGATCGAGAAAGTGCCCTGCCTGGGTCACGCATGCGCTGTAGTCTGCAGCCGAACCAGTCGCAAACTTTACTGGAGCTGACAATGGACTCAGATCACTAAGCTTATCTCCTGTCTTTAATAACGTTTCTAGAGTTATCACCATGGTGATGAGGCATGCAGTATTCAGGAAACATTTTACCTCAGGCAAACCTAAGATTAACGCTTCTGTCTTTAAGTTAACTCTTCAATCCTTAAAATAACTCCAGAATTCTAACGTTAAAGACAGTCTGTTAATTAACTGCATGTGAAAATAACTACAGAGGAGGTAACTTAACTATAGAGGAGGTAACTTAACTACAGAGGAGGTAACCTAAGGAATGGAGAGATAAGGTAACTCTCTCACTGTGTGGTGGTAAGTTTTCTCTTGCCTTATTATCTCCAGCATGATCTTAGTGAATTGAGGCCATTGTCACAATGTAGCAGACCGGGAAGACAGTGACAATATTTAGGGGTGACATATAGCAGAAAGACAATACAGGAATACATGCAAACCAGATCACGCAGCACAATATGAGTACAAGGTAATGCTTAGTCAGTCACTGGATGGGAGCATAGAGATTAGGTAAGTTGAGTTCTCTCAGATCCATAGGATTGGTGTACGTTGATGGAGGTGCTTGATCAAGTAGAAGATGCAAGGAGGAGGACCCTGCCAAAGGCATACAAACTAGAGGGAGAGGTAAGGACACGAAAGATAGGGGACCAGAGTTCAGCATTCAGCTGCGGGTTTAGAGCACGTGTGTGTGTGTGTGGGGGGGGGGGGGGTAGGCCAGCGTGAAAGGTGCATTTTGAGGGCTTTCTTAAAGATGTTAAAAGGATAGTGCAACTCTAATGGGGGGAGGTAGGGGAGTTCCATAGTGTTGGAGCAGCTCTTGAGAAGTCCTGGAGGTGTGCATGGGACTGGGTGATGCAGGAGGGGGGGGGGGGGGGGGGTTTCAGGCCAAGTTCATTGGAGGAGCGGAGTGAGTGGCTAGGTGTGTACCTCTGAGTAAGATTGGAAATGTAGGTCAGGATAGTTTTGTGGACAGATTTGGAAGCCAGACACAGTATCTTGAATCTGATTCTCGACTGGATAGAAGCCAGTGGAGAGATTCACAGAGGGGAGCCACTGTGGTGGAACGATGGGAGGAGTGGATGATTCTGGCTGCCGCATGTATGATGGGCTGCAGTGGGGCAATTCGGGTCATAGTGAGACCAGACAGAAGGGCATTGCAGTAGTCAAGGCGGGAAATTATGAGGGCATGGATGGGGAGTTTGGTGGTGGCAGAGGTCAAGAAAGGGTGGATGTTGCGGAGGTGGAAGTTGCAGGACTTCATGAGGTTTTGGATGTGGTGAACAGTTACACTTGATAGTTCCATGTACTGTTTACATTAGAAACAATAAAGAGGAGAATTGGCTCTTGGGTGCATGAAAAAATGTATAATAGCTTTATTACAAAATATTCATAAAAACATATACCAAGCTAGAAAATAGATTAAAAAAAAAAACCACAAAAAAACTAAAATACCAATGTTGCCCCATACTAGGCCTGGTGCCTCTACCAGAACAATGAGGGGCTGCAGTCCCCAAAAAATTCCTCTCATCAAATGATTCAAAGGCAGTTCAATGTAATGGCTCAACACCAGAATCCTGCGACTTCCATGGAATAAAGTGCTTTGCAAAAAATTGAACATAAAGCTAATGAACCTGTAGTGATCCTGCAATCACAAGGTAACAGCTGATGGTTTCATGCAGGACATAAATCAGTAATCTTCAATAATGCAATAATGGACATAGTGATAGTTCATCATGTCGTACTGGGATCTCCTAATCAAAATTAGAGTTCCTTATTGCAACCATATATAGCGCCAGCAGCACCTTAGCAGTATAAATTGTAGGTCCCCCAATCGCAGGGAAAGGTAATGGTTAGTAGGCGACAGTTAGTAATGATGTAGATGAAAGCAAAGCGAGGCAAAGCCAAAAGAAGTCAGTCCATGCAAGGTGAATGACTGTCCATGCAGTTTAAGCAAAGAGGTTCCAAGCAGCAAAGGTATGATGAATGACCATGGAAAGTCGCATAGTTACCAATCCTTCTTGGATAGTACTGCCATATAGGTAGATGGTTGAAGTCCAGCAGAGGTTCCTATAGTATGCCCAGCGGGGTGGAGTAGCTGTCAGTATTGCCTGACATGTTTCGCTGCACTAGCGGCCTTATCAAAGGCTAGACAGCAGTGAAAAATTGCTTATAGACACCATTCATGCGTCTTTTAAGCGCTGCAATGTCCGCCTCCCATCTGCGCCGTCCACCAACCACGTCACCATGCACGGCCGTCCCAAGCCAAAGGCGGGCGTGTGCGCAGCGCGTCACTGGAGCGCGGAAGCGTTCCAACAAGGCAATACCCGGATGCGCAGATTGCATTAACTGGGATGCCATCTGTGACTCAATGCGCATGACAGAGACGCGGGGGGAAGGAGGCGGAGAGAGGCGGGCCACAGCGCTCGACTGTATAAACAAGAAAAAGAAAACAATGAATAAATTGTACAGTATGCCAACTTGCAAGATTAGAAAAGGCATATAAACATATTCAAATAAGTAATGATCAAAACGGGCATAAAACGAATGCCAATCAAAGCAAACCCCGGAACCGGCCTAAACCAAAAGCCGGTCCGGGGTTCCCAAAAATTGACAAGCAATCGCCCATTGGCCCTATAAGATTTCTTAGTAATACTAAGGACTAAAGTGAGTATGCAGCTCCCACTATAAAAAACGAAAGAATGGGGTATAAATACATATATTATTTCAATTCATTAATTCATCCACTTGTCCACTGATCCTTCATATCGAGATATTCATTTAAAATACTGTTTACATTACATGGCAATTAAGTGTAGCACCATACTGTGGCCAAAAAGTAAAAAATGCATCCACAGACACATTTATATATCTAAATACATACATTTTTATTAAATTTTAACCCCTTACACCCCTACCCTACCTATAGTTACCAAAATAAAACAGTTGTAAAAAAAAAAATACACCATTAAAAATAAATACATAAATACCTTATGGACTTTTTAATATGTATGTCATGAGTGTATATTACTGTTAATTTTGCAAGTAAAGGCTTGTAATTAGTGATTATAGTATTAAAACTCCTTAAACGGAAAAAATACACCTTTATTTCCAGATAAAATATTATCACCATATATTGTGCAAAGGACACAATTTAAACAGTGTAACAACCGGGACAAATTGGCAAATAAAATGTGTGGGTTTTATCCACAGCAGCACTTTTTTTTTTTTAAACAAAAATGGCCAAATCTGAGAAATAATTATTTATTTTTCATTTTTTTTTTTTTACTTGTTATGCTCTTTAACCAGTTCGGCCTATCTGGACGAGCTTCCTCGTCCAGATAGGCACTGCTGCTGCCGCCGCCTCGTGCGCGCGATCGGGCGCGCCCCCGCGCGCGCTCCCGCTGCCCGCCGCTAGCCCCCCGATCAGTGAATGGGAATATAATTCCCATTCACCGATCTATCTTCCCCGCAGAAATACCGACGCTTTCTCTCCAGAGAGCGTGGTATTTCTGCCCCCGGAAACATTTCCCCTACTTTTAAGTTCCTAGATGCGAAATCGTTCGCATCTAGGACTTTTTTCACTGTGGCCATCTTGTGGCCGAATAGTAAACTGCACCACAGTTAATTTTTAATTTAAAAAAATATATATTTTACATTTAAAATTAACAGTTTCCCTCCCACACCAAAAATTACCCACATACACTTTTTTTATTAAAAATAAAAATAAAAAATACAATTAAAAAAAAACAAAAACAACATAAATAGTTACCCAAGGGTCTGAACTTTTTAAATATGCATGTCAAGAGAATATGTTATTATATTATTTAAAATTATAAGCTTATAAACAGTGATGGACACAAATTGAAAAAATGCACCTTTATTTCTAAATGAAATATTGGCACCATAAATTGTGATAGGGACATCGTTTAAATGGTGTAATAAGCGGGACAGATGGGCAAATAAAATACATGAGTTTTAATTACGCTAGTGTATATTATTTTCAAACTATAATGGCCAAAAACTGAGAAATAATGATTTGTTTTCATTTCTTTCTTAATCTTCCTGTTAAAATAGATTTAGAAAAAAATAATTCTTAGCAAAATGTAGCACCCAAAGAAAGCCTAATTAGTGGCGAAAAAAACAAGATATAGATCAATTCATTGTGATGAGTAGCAATAAAGTTATAGGCGAATGAATGGGAGGTGAACGTTGCTCGGATGCATGAGATTTTCGGACTGCGGTGCTGAACCGGTTAACCAGTTCACCCCCAAGGGTTTTTATCCTAACGGACCAGAGCAATTTTCAGTTGTCAGCGCTCCTTCCTTTTATTCCCTAATAACTTTATTACTACTTATCACAAGAAAATGATCTATACCTCGTTTTTTTCGCCACCAATTAGGCTTTCTGTGGATAGTACATTTTGCTAATAATTTTTTTTATTCTAAATGCATTTTAATGAGAAAAACAGAAAAAAAAGAAAAAAAATCATTATTTCTCAGTGTTCAGCCTTTATAGTTTTAAAATTAAACATTCTCCTGTGGATAAAACAAACACGTTTTATTTTCACAGTGGTCCCGATAATTAAACCGTTTAGATTATGTCCCTACCACAATGTATGGCGACAGTATATTATTTTGAAATATAAGTGGTTATTTTTCTGTTTGTTCTGGCCATAATTACAAGCCCCTATGTAATAAATTAAAATTAATTTTCCCCCATAAAATATAGAATAAAAAAAGCTGAGTCCCTAAGGCAACTATTTATTTATTTTTTTTAAGCTGATTTTTTTTTTTTTACAAGTGTTTTTTTTTTGGGGGGGGGGAGGGTTGGAAGTGTAATTTTATTAATAATGTGTATATACTTGAAAATGTATGTATTTTGTAGGTGTAATATACTTTTTGGCCACAAGATGGCGCTAGTGAACACTCATAGGACGTGTTCATTTTTTTTTTTTTTTACACTTTATTAAACTGTTACATTTCCTGTTTATGTGAATGGACGTAGCCGCTGTTCGCGGTCACGTCCATTCACTCCAGGCACTGCGATTGGGTAGAGGACTGTTCGGTCCTCTTCCCCAATCACCCAGCACGGGATCCCGACGGTAATGGCGGCGGTAGCGGCGGACACACGGCGGTAGCAGCGGCGGGAATGCGCGACGTATTAAAACGTCATGTTGCTGTTAATAGCGGTAAGCATGACGTTTTAATACGTTAGGATGGCGGTAAATGGTTAAAATGCAAATAAAATAAAATAATTCTTAGCAAAAAGTATCACCCCAAGAAAGCCCAATTTGTCGCGAACCCCCCCCCCCCCCCCCAATATATAGATAATTTCGGTATGATGAGTAACAAAGTTATTGGCGAATTAATGAAAGGAGTGTGATGTGAAAATTGTTCTGGTTTTTAAGGGGAAATAAACCTGTGGTTGGGAAGTGATTAAGAGGAACTGCATTGAAAATTACATAATTGATACTTTTTTTTTTTTACAATATTCATTTATAAAGTATCTAGTCAGTGTTTGCCCACTGTAAACTATTTCCTCTCCCTGATTTACACTCTGAAATTTATCACTGGTGGTGACTTCTTTACTGCTGGCAGGTGATGTCTGCGGAAGGAGATACTGCTTGCTTGGCACTTGGAAACAGCCGTTATTTCCCACAATGCAACAAGGTTCACAAACAGCTGTCAGGGCCATGGCTGTGGGAGGGGTTTCACCACAATATCACCATACAGATATCCCTGGGTGATCTTTTCAAAAAAAGGTAAATATTTCTTATGGGAAAAGGGGTATTGGCTACTAATTAGGATGAAGTTAAATTCTGGGTTAAAGTTCCTCTTTAAGGCTAGATCCACATTTGCAAAAAGAAACACTAAAAATACGCTAAATAGACTATGTATCCGTTCCCAGTGCGCATGTTCTGCTGACCAGACCACACATTTGGGGATGCTGTGATAATTCAGGAGTGGCAGAATGGATCAAAAACTGATGTCTAATAAAAAACAATTTGTTTCATGGATCAGTTTTAACATGTTTCAGTTTTTGATCCGTCCAGTGTGAACCGGACCTAAGGGCTGTGTTTTATAAGTTTACTGTCCAAAACCATGCAGCAATGTTTTTAATTCTGATCCTGGCACTTGGCAGTAATGTCATGGCATATGTAAAATATAAAATAGAATTTCTTATGCGTTAGAAGCTCTAAAAATGCTGTTAAATTACTGCATGTGGTCTTGTATTTCTATAGATTATTTTTCAGATTTCACACTTTTTCCTGTCAAGATGATAAGATCCTCTGACAAGTTTATGCAGTTGTACAGTGTACAGTATATGCCATATAAGGAAATCTGCCAATATAATGTGGTCACAGATGTTTTTCTAACATAACATATAAGCTCAAAATCATCTGCTTTTCTTTCTAAAAAAGGCCATGCTTCAGATGGCTTATCAGTAAAATGGTTGCTGGTGTCAGTCAATATACGGTTTGCCTAATTTATATAATATTAGTAACCTATTTAAAGTACATAGACATTCATATATAGGTTTTCGTCATTTTGGTCATGCGGTTTCTTGGTTCCCTTGTGGTGGGGAGGGAAGTTAATACAATCCTTTGGGGCCCGTTTCCACTAGTGCGGAAACCAGGCCGAATACGCAGCGTTTCCCCGCAGGCAAATCGCTTGAGGAAATTCTGCCATAGGAAATAATGGTGCCGCCGGCCGAATCGCTTGCCCTAGCGATTTGGCCGACATTACCATCAGTTTTCATGCAGGAGGCAGCGTATCCCATAGCCATGTATGGCACGGCTATGGGATTCGTCTGAGTACCCGCAGACCTAAAAGTGCTGCCATGCGTCTCACAGCCGCGCGGTGGCTAGTGGAAATGGGCCCTAAAACATCATACACTTTGCCCCAAAAGTGGTCTTTTTGGGAATTTTAGAGCTAGGTTGTCTTTCTCTAAATCAAATAAATACTAGTGCACATTCTATACTATTATGCTACAAAGGAAGTTCTTTTGAAATGTAATACACTAGATCTTCCCACAATTTAATCCTGGGTTAAAGGGTAAAAAGTGCCTCTATGGGGTATTCACCTTGGGAGGGGGAAGCCTCTGGATCCTAATGAGGCTTCCCCCGTCATCCTCTGCAGCCTCGTTCCATTGATGGGACCCCTGAAAGTCGACCCATGTCGTCTTCTCACACCTGCGCAGTGGCGCAGACCTGATCTGGCATGGCTATTGCTGAAGAAAGCCGAGCAAGACAGAGCTACTGCACATGTGCAAAGAGGCCACAGTTCTGGGTTTCCAGTGCTGGAGCAAGACCGTGCAGGAGGATGGGGGAAGCCTCTTTAGGATCCAGAGGCTTCTCCCTCCTGAGATAAGTATCTAAAAATATGCCATGCAAACCTCACAGGTTTACTTAAAGGTAGTAAATACGGAAACAGTAAATTCGGGCGCCTGAGGCTAGTGGACAAATCGGGCGCCGCCATTCACTTCTATAATAAATATCGTTTAATGGGCGCCCGGTAGGAAAAAAGGGCGCCGGAGAAAACTAACGTTTTAAAAGCGGCGCCCGGAGACTTAATGTTTTATTACTGTTTCTCATGATTACACATTATTTAATGATTTATACATGTTTAAATATTATTTTTAAACGAAAACCAGTACAATATTTTTCCCAAACATTATTTTTAAACGAAAAACATTACTTTTTTTTTTTTTTTTTTACATTATTTTTAAACGAAAAAAATAACAGGGGGGTCTTAGGTTTAGGCACCAACAGGGGGGTCTTAGGTTTAGGCACCAACAGGGGGGTCTTAGGTTTAGGCACCAAAAGGGGGGTCTTAGGTTTAGGCACCAACAGGGGGGTCTTAGGTTTAGGCACCAACAGGGGGTCTTAGGTTTAGGCACCAACAGGGGGGTCTTAGGTTTAGGCACCAACAGGGGGGTCTTAGGTTTAGGCACTAACAGGGGGGTCTTAGGTTTAGGCACCAACAGGGGGGTCTTAGGTTTAGGCACTAACAGGGGGGTCTAGGGGTTAGGGGTAGGTACAGGGAGGGTTACTTAGGCACCAACAGGGGGGGTCTTAGGTTTAGGCATCAACAGGGGGGTCTAGGGGTTAGGGGTAGGTACAGGGAGGGTTACTTAGTAATTTTTTTTTTAAACGTTATTATGCGTTTCATTATTTAAACGAAAGATTAAAGTTTTTACAATTGCCGATTTAATACACATTATTTAATGATTTATAACGTTTAAAAACATTACTTTTAAACGAAATACATTTTTAAACGTAATCCATGTTTATCGTTAAAAACCCGGCGCCCTTTTTTCCCATCGCCCCTTTTTAACGTACGCAGTAAATACTGCTCTACCCTTTTACAAGATGACTTAAGAATAGAAACTGACTTTGTGAGTTTCACAAACTCTTAGATGCATGGATGCAACACCTGGAATTTGGGTTGCCTTCTTGTTGGAGTCACTGCTGATCCCCCGTTAGGTGGAAACACCCTTGGGAGATGATACATTTTGGTTATATTTTTGGAATGGTAGTTGGGAAGTGTGTTGCTTGGCCCTCTTCTTCCCCCTTCCCTCAGGAGGGCTGTTGTCCATAGGAACAGTAGGCATAGGCACATAGGCACAGTACTGTTATGTCAAATTGACTACCATCAATATTTTCTATAACATTAATGCACATTATATGCAGCTACACCAATCCAATTTATTGCCTGCTGAAACTGATGGTCATTCAACCAATTTTCAATTTGTTTTACACTTGTGCTTGCAGCTTTTTTGCTACCTACTTATCAAAATCCAGCTACCTGTTTGTGTTGTGCAGGATATTGCCAGTTACGCCTTGACAAAATCCCTCCATATTCTCCCCCTATCTCCTATTCCCACAGTAACCTTTCCCCTTTTAACACTAACCTGCTACTCCAATACTAACCTTCCCCCTCTCCACTTCTAACGCTCGCCTTCTCCTGCCCCACCACTCTAAGCAACTCAATAATATCCTAGCCAAGCAGCTACTCCAAATTCCAGAATGGTTGCATGATAGCTGAGCGTAAGGTTAGCTCACAGCCGTGTGCTGCTATCAGGCCCTCAGCAACCAAATACCACAAAGTTACAATGTGGCCTATACCCCCAAACCCAGTCTGTGCTACCATGGCGGGGTAGTGTATTCGTTAAAGTCAATGACTTAGTCCTAGGAAGTAAGGGTTTGAGTCCAGGCTAGTGCAAGTAACTATTCAGTAAGGATTTCTTGAGCAAGACTCCCTAATGTTTTAGGGTGGCCTAGTGAGCAGGCATTTAGTGTCTGCAGCTTTCAAGCACTAAGAGCCATAGGAGAAAATTGCTATGCAAATGTTAATGTTTACACTTAAAGGGAATCTAAACTGAGAGGGATATTATTATTATTATTATTATTATTGATTTATAAAGCGCCAACATATTCCGTGGCGATGTACAAAGTAAGAAACAAACATGGGGTACATAATAATACAGACAATGCTATACACCAAAATACAAGATACATAATTAGTGACAAAATACAAAGAATGATACAAAAGCAAATTATAGAATTGGTAATGACAGTGATAAAATTAACATGATGAATAAAATGTATGATGGTTACCAAGACACAAAAGGGGGAGAGAACCCTGCCTTTGTGGGCTTACAATCTAAAGGGAATGGGGGGAAACAAGAGGAGGGGTAGTATGCAGCAAATATATAGAGGCTGTGTGTTTTAGGATACCTAGTAGGAGTGCAATTTGGTCTTAGGACAAAGGGAAGTGGCCTAAGGTAGCGCATATGCTTGTCGGAACAAGTGTGTTTTTAGAGAGCGTTTAAAGGCAACAAAGGTTGGCGAGTGACGGATGTGTTGTGAGAGGGCATTCCAGAGGAGGGGTGAAGCGCGTGCAAAATCTTGTAAGCGTGAATGTGAGGAGGTGATTCTAGAGGAGGACAACAGAAGATCATGTGCCGATCTGAGATTGCGATTGGGTTTGTATCTGGAAATTAGTGAGGATATGTACAGGGGAGAGAGATTGTGGAGAGCTTTGTAGGTTAGGGTTAGGAGTTTGAACTGAATCCTCTGGTTAATTTGCAGCCAGTGAAGAGCTTGACAAAGAGGGTCGGCAGAGGAAGATCGAGAAGAAAGATGAATGAGACGAGCAGCTGAGTTCAGTACCGACTGCAGCGGGGCAAGTCTGTTAGAAGGTAGTCCACAGAGTAGTATGTTGCAGTAGTCCAGACGAGAAATTATGAGAGCATGTATTAACATTTTAGTTGTGTCTTGAGTGAGAAAAGGACGGATGCGAGATATGTTTTTGAGTTGGAGATGGCAGGAGCTGGTTATGGAGTGAACATGAGGAATAAAAGAAAGAGATGAGTGGAATATCACCCCCAAGCACCAAGCTTTGGGAACTGAAGCTATGGGAGTGTTATTAACATTTATTGTTACTTCAGGCAGGGAGGTGGACAGAGACGGTGGAAAAATTATTAGTTCAGTTTTACTCATATTAAGTTTTAGGAAGCGAGAGGACATGAAGGAGGATATAGCAGACAAGCAGTCAGGAACACGTTTAAGGAGGGAGTTAAGGTCTGGGGCAGAGAGGTACAGTTGTGTATCGTCTGTATAGAGGTGGTATTGAAACCCAAATGAGTTGATTAAATCACCAAGACCGTGCATGTAGATGGAAAAGAGGAGAGGACCAAGGACAGAGCCTTGGGGAACCCCGACAGACAAAGCATGAGGAGAAGAGATTTGATCTGAGTAGGAGACTGTAAAGGACCTTCCAGAGAGGTAGGGAGATAACCAGGTGAGAGCAAGGCCCTTTATTCCTACATTTGAAAGTATTTGTAGGAGTAAGGTGTGGTCGACAGTATCAAATGCTGATGACAGGTCAAGAAGGATGAGTATGGAAAATGACCTTTGGATTTGGCTGTAAGAAGGTCATTGGCCACTTTGGTAAGAGCCGTTTCCGTGGAGTGGTTAGAGCGAAAGCCAGACTGGAACCGATCAAGTAGGGAGTTAGCAGATAAATAATGGCTTAATTCTGCATGTATATGGCATTCAAGTAGTTTGGATGCAAATGGGAGAAGTGACACTGGGCAGTAGTTGGCAAGTGTGGTAGGATCTAGAGAAGGTTTTTTAAGTAGTGGTGTCACAACAGCTTTTTTGAGTGGGGACGGAAAGATGCCAGTAGAGAGGGACAAGTTAAATAGCGTTGTTAGTGCAGGCAAGAGAGATGAGGATAGCTTTGGAATGAAATGGGAGGGAATAGGATCCAAAGAACAGGTGGTTAGATTAGCTTTGGCAATTGCAGAGGAGAGAGAGTGTTCAGAGAGTGGAGAGATGGCAGCCAGAGAACAGTCAATGAGAGGTGTGGAGGTGGGATTTGAGGGCTGCGTTGAGAATTCACTTCTGATTTTGTCAATTTTATCAGTGAAGTATGTTGTAAATTCTTCCGCTGATAAGCAAGATGAATGAGGAGGAGGAGGGGGATGGAGAACGGAGTTGAAGGTGCTGAACAAGCGTTTTGGAATGTGTAAATGGGCGGATATTAGGGAAGAAAAATAGGACTTTTTTTGCCACAGAGAGTGCATTTCTGAAGTTGTTCAAGGCAATTTTATATGAGATGAAGTCCTCACTTGTGTTAATTTTCCTCCAGCGCCGTTCATCTGCTCTAGAGCATCTTTTTAACTGTTTAGTGGTTTTGGTCATCCAGGGTTGGCGACAGACACGGTGAGGGTGGGCATTGACGAGGGGGGCGAAGTCATCCATGACTTTTGTAATGGAGCTGTTGTATTGTATAGCAGCCGAGTCTGGGTCAGTGAAGGATTGTGTGAGAAGAGGTGCCAGGGCATCAGAGACAGATTGCATGTCTAGATTGCGATAGTTTCTGCGAATATGTGAGCGTGCTTGTGCCAGGGTGGTAGGAAAAGAGGAGGAGAGAGATAAGCTAAAGTAGGTTATGGTCAGAGAGTGGTAGTGGATCATTAGTAAAGTCAGTGACAGAACATAGACGAGTGAATACAAGGTCAAGCATATGGCCATTAGTGTGAGTTGAGGTAGAGGACCACTGAGACAAGCCATAGGAGGAAGTGAGTGATAGACGTTTTTTAGAGACAGTGTTATCAGTGTCAATAAGAATGTTAAAATCACCCATGATGATGGTAGGGATGTCAGAGGACAGGAACTGGAGAAGCCAGGCAGAGAAATGATCTAAGAAAACAGAAGCAGGGCCTGGAGGGCGGTAAATAACTGCAATTTGGAGGTTTGAGGGAGAGTATAGTCGGACTGCATGGACTTCAAAGGATGGCAGGGAGAGAGAGGGAATAGGAGTGAGAGGCATGAAGGAGAATTTATCTGAGAGGAGAATGCCCACACCACCACCATGTTTATTCCCACTTCTAGGAGTTTGGCTAAAGGGGAAACCTCCATAGGAGAGGGCGGCAGGTGAGACTGTGTCAGAAGGGGATCAGCCAGGTTTCAGTGATCCCAAAGAATGTGAATGCATTGGAAATGAAAAGATCATGGATAAAGGGCAGTTTGTTGCAGATACGATATGGATAGGATATGGATGTTTCCGTTTAAACAATACCAGTTTCCTGGCAGTCCTGCTGATCTCTTTGGTTGTAGTAGTGGCTGAATCACACACCTTAAAAGCAACTTTATTTATAACAGATGTTAACACACACACACACGCACGCACGCACGCACGCACGCACACACACACACACACGCACACACACACACACACCAGAACATGCTTAATTTTGCACACATATCTATCCATCCATCTCTATATACATATATTAAATCTCATTTCAGTGCTGTGGACCTGGAGGATGACTGCTAATGATGTCACTGACTCACACCTTCCTTACAGTCTACACCCAGGGCCAGATTTGTACTCTTTGCTGCCCAAGGCCACTGTCACCTGCCGCCCCCCTTCAGTATAGGTAGCCAGATGACCCCTTCCCCCTTTCCCTCTATTATAGGTAGCCTGATGACTCCCCCCCAGTATAGGTAGCCAGATGACTCCTCCCCCTTTCCCTTCAGTATAGGCAGCCAGATGACTCCCTTAATCCCCCCCCCCTTCCCCCCTTCAGTATAGATATCCAGCTCACCTTCATACCGCAGCAGCCATCAGTGTCACTCATTTCTCCACTCGTCTCCAGTGAAGAAGCTTCCTCTTCCTTTCTGTCTCCAATGCTGCCCAAGTCCATAGCCGCTGGCCACAATGCAAACGTGCACAGAGAGCAAGGTGGCTGCTGCACAGGCGGCTAGCAGCAGAGTACCGCGGTCAGTCACTCGCCTGATCTCCCTGCATTGCACCATTTGTAAGCTTGCAAATGCTGCACCAGTTTAGCCCGCTGCTTTGGTGCCCTTGCTCTTGTGGTGCCCTAGGCCATGGCCTAGGTGGTCTTGGTTTAAATCCGGCCCTGTCTACACCCCAAGAAAGTTACATTATATTTGCAAAAAAAAAAATCTATGTAACTCCTTCTTATGTTCAAATATATATAAGCTGTGGTAACTAATTTTGTAATCTATATATCAGGCAACAGAGTTTGAAAATACTAATATAATGGGTTTAAAGCTTACTCATTGAATTGTTTAACGTTAGCCAATAAATGGTATTATCCTAATTCAATCTTCCACCCAAAAAGTGGCAATGCTGTTCTATGGTAAAGATGTAATGCAATGCATTTTTATCATTAGCATGATGGCATTTTTTGGGGCATCAAAATGTGGATTTGTTTTAGAATGTCTACATGGTAATTAATATTTGTATTAACTGGAGTCTTAGTAGCTGCGACTAGTCTCTGCAGAAATTTGTTAAGCTGTGGCAGCTATTGTTACCTAAAGCAGCTGCTAACAAGCATGGCACATTAGATAAACTTGTTGCCACTTTTTTTAGCATGCCATAGTTGTTAACAGCTACTTAGTTGCAATGACACACTCCAGTATTTGCATGTGTATACATGTACAAATAGTGTCAACAAGGGAAGCTAAGCTTACAAGATATTTATATTTGCTCACACATAGATATGACAGGCTTTATAAAGCAGCAGGGTATGTTAATTAAATCAAAATTCTTCCTGAAGGTCCTTTTTAAACTAAAAAGTAACTTTTACAATTTTTTCTACCATAAATAGGTTTAAAGAAAGGATCAACTTGTCTAATGTTCACAGTCATGGGCGCAAAGAGAAAGCACATAGCCAGGGTCTTGACAGATGTGCCTAATGAATGGATTATTTAGAGGGGAATACTGAAGGTTGAGGACTATTTTGGCTGTTAGCAGTGTCTGTGGCCTGTGGTACCTCTGAGTCGTGTGCTGAAAGACACTTCTGAATATTAATGATAGCCATAGTTCTAGAGTTATAGACTCACCTTGCTTATACACATGGCTAGCGTAAGTATTAAGAGAACAGCCAAGGGGTTTAAACACTGCACAAAGTCAATGTCCTGCAGGTAAAAGGCCAGAGAATATGAGGAATATGAGGCGACAGTTATTTGAAAGCTCAAGGTGAACGCAACTGTAAAGTGAAACTGCAGCAAGAAAATACTTTTCTCAGCAGTTTTAAAGCAGCTTTTCCACGACTATACACATATAAACGATGAAAAACTGGAGTCAGTCATAAATGATATTCTCTACAAGATGACAACCAGTACAGCAGGGATACGTATTCCTGTTACATTCTGAAACAGATTTAAACAGTTGACTGAGCAACCTGTCTGTTGGAGCTGAAGCTGAACCACCTCATGAAAAGGCTTGTCAGCCTCCTCAGCGGTAAACCACATGCCCTAGTGACAGGCGCCACATAACTTGCTTTAGGTTTTGTGGTCCATAAAGGACAAGTTAAAAGCTTTTTCATTGCAATGATCAAAGAAAAGGCATCAGATTGTGTCCTTATCTAAACTGAATTGCTTCTAAATATTTTTTTTCCTAAACAATTATTTAAAATTACATGTCAAACACTAAATATTCTACCACCATTGATCTTGACACCTTTTTACATGTTTCATCTGAAATGACAGAGGGAACTTGGGGCATATTTTTTTTAGTAATGCCTGATATGGATTAATGCATGAATTAATGAAAGATAATAATACATGATAAACATCTAATTAATGATGGAACTTTTACTAATTAGCGTTTTTTCTTATTTAGCTGCTTTGTTTTACACTAAATTTAAACTGATAAAGAAAATGTGTTATTTATTTTACTTCAACCAGTATTTGCCTGTGTGTTTATTTCCCCAGCTATTTTAAATCAGAACTAAAGTCTAATTAGTAACTATGTTTAAAACCTTTTAAGGGTGAGTTCACACTATGCAAAAATTGTGTCACACTGTGTTGCCGAATGTAAAGTCACTGCTTCATACAATTGTAAAGGACCCCATTGTCATAATGCATTTATAGTGCACTTCTGGATAATGTAGGAGAAAACATTTGTTATTCTATTAACATAACTTGTAAGTTAGTAGAGGCATGTGTGTAGCCCAGAGGAGTCTGAGGACTTAGGGCCCTTTTACACAATTGTACGTTAGTACACATTGGTACAGGTTTTGTCAATAGCAGGGCATTGTGAAAAAAAATTCTGTTAAAACGCCTAAAGTGGAAACTGTGCCATAGGAAAACATGGACATTATTTTGAAAATCAGTTTTCTTTCAGTTTTAACTGAGAGCAACTGATTAAGTGTAAAAGGGGCCTAAGGGGGAAAAAAAGCAGACAGACTGTGGCTGGCCAATATGCCAAAAGAGAGACCAAAGGCTTTTTGCTTTATTGTTGTTGGTGGAGGAATTGTTATTGTTTGTAAAAATATGCACTGTAAATATTGTTACCCCTGATGGGCAGCACGGTGGCATATTGTTACCCCCTGATGGGCAGCACGGTGGCGTAGTGGTTAGCGGTCTCGCCTTGCAACGCTGGGTCCCCGGTTCGATTCCCAGCCAGGTCAACATCTGCAAGGAGTTTGTATGTTCTCCCTGTGTCTGCGTGGGTTTTCTCCGGGCACTCCGGTTTCCTCCCACATCCCAAAGGATACAGATAAGTTGATTGGCTTCCCCCTAAGTTGGCCCTAGACTATGATACATGCACTACATGATACATACATAGACATACAGTATGACTATGGTAGGGACTAGATTGTGAGCCCCTCTGAGGGACAGTTAGTGACAAGACAATAAACTGTACAGCGCTGCGTAATATGTCGGCGCTATATAAATACTTCAATAAATAAATAAATAAGGCTGTAAAGCCGAAACATGTAGGGTGTGTTTTTATTGGTCACGTTCTCACCATGCTAAAGTCAGCTTAAAGGGCATCCGAGGTGAAAAGAAAAATGATGAGATAAACAATTGTATCCATCCTCCTCCTCCTAAAAATGATTTTTTATTTATCCCACAGTTTCATTTTATATTTAAATCAAATTTGTTTTTACTGTGTTATGGCCTCTTCTCAAAGACACATTAATTGAAGTGTGCCAGAGCTAAAATGTATGAACGATTGCCCCCGTTTATCTCTTTTATGCTCTCAGAAGTCATTTTCTGCCAGGAAAGTGTTTTATGGCTGTAATTCCTTATTAGTGGGGGTTACTCTATAGTCTGCCCTGGTCCCGACCCGGACAGAAACTGTTACTTGCATACCTGATTTTTAACTCTTTCAGGCAGAGAAAGTAAAAAACGAACATATTCTAGTTATTTGTGTGCCGGGCACTATACATACACATCTCTATCTCATCATGTCACATGTGAACTTGGGTTTCCTTTAACCATTTCAGCCGCACGGATGTGCAGTTTGCGGGGCTGTGCACGCAATCGTGCAGGCGGAAGCCCACGATCGCAATGGACCTGGCGGCAACGAAGTTCCCATTCATTCACCTCCCCTCTAGGTCCACGTGATCGCCCGCATCAATGAGATTCACTTTCGAAGTAACACAGCCACGCATTACTTCCTATTTAGTGTACTTATTGTACGCAATAGGAAATACTGCACGAGGACATTTTGTGACCAAATAGTAAAATTACACCTACATACATTAGGGACTACATTTTTTTAACATGTATGTTAAGAGGGTATATTAATATAAAATTATTTGCTTAAAATTAGTGATGGATGGAAAACCGAAAAAATGCACCTTTATTTCCAAATAAAATATTGTCACCATACATTATACTAGGGATATAATTTAACCATTTCAGCCCGCAGGGATTTTTCACCTTATGCATCAGAGCAATTTTCACCTCCCATTCATTCGCTAATAACTTTATCACTACTTATCACAATTTATTGATCTATATCTTGTTTTTTCTGCCACTAATGAGGCTTTCTTTGGGTGGTACATTTTGCTAAGAATTATTTATCTATAAATGTATTTTAAGAGGATTAATAAGAAAAAAATGGAAAAAATTCATTATTTCTCAGTTTTCGGCCATTATAGTTTCAAAATAATCAACGCTATCATAATTAAAACCTATGTATTTTATTTGTCCGTATGTCTCGGTTATTATACCATTTAAATTTTGTCCCTATCACAATGCATGGCGCCAATATTTTATTTGGAAATAAAGGTGCATTGTTTCCGTGTTGCGTCCATCACTATTTACAAGCTTATAATTTAACCACTTGAGGACCTAGGGCTTTCTACCCCTTAAGGACCGGCCACTTTTTTTCCATTCAGACCACTGCAGCTTTCACGGTTTATTGCTCGCTCATACAACCTACCACCTAAATGAATTTTGGCTCCTTTTCTTGTCACTAATAAAGCTTTCTTTTGGTGCTATTTGATTGTTCCTGCGATTTTTACTTTTTATTATATTCATCAAAAAAGACATGAATTTTGGCAAAAAAATGATTTTTTTAACTTTCTATGCTGACATTTTTCAAATAAAGTAAAATTTCTGTATACATGCAGCGCGAAAAATGTGGACAAACATGTTTTTGATAAAAAAAAACCCATTCAGTGTATATTTATTGGTTTGGGTAAAAGTTATAGCGTTTACAAACTATGGTGCAAAAAGTGAATTTTCCCATTTTCAAGCATCTCTGACTTTTCTGACCCCCTGTCATGTTTCATGAGGGGCTAGAATTCCAGGATAGTATAAATACCCCCCAAATGACCCCATTTTGGAAAGAAGACATCCCAAAGTATTCACTGAGAGGCATAGTGAGTTCATAGAAGATATTATTTTTTGTCACAAGTAAGCGGAAAATGACACTTTGTGAGAAAAAAAAAAAAAAAAGTTTCCATTTCTTCTAACTTGCGACAAAAAAAAATGAAATCTGCCACTGACTCACCATGCCCCTCTCTGAATACCTTGAAGGGTCTACTTTCCAAAATGGGGTCATTTGTGGGGTGTGTTTACTGTCCTGACATTTTGGTGGGTGCTAAATTGTAAGCACCCCTGTAAAGCCTAAAGGTGCTCATTGGACTTTGGACCCCTTAGCGCAGTTAGGCTGCAAAAAAGTGCCACACATGTGGTATTGCCATACTCAGGAGAAGTAGTATAATGTGTTTTGGGGTGTATTTTTACACATACCCATGCTGGGTGGGAGAAATATCTCTGTAAATGACGATTTGTTAATTTTTATAACACACAATTGTCCATTTACAGAGATCTTTCTCCCACTCAGCATGGGTATGTGTAAAAATACACCACAAAACACATTATACTACTTCTCCTGAGTACGGCGATACCACATGTGTGGCACTTTTTTGCACCCTAACTGCGCTAAAGGGCCCAAAGTCCAATGAGTACCTTTAGGATTTCACAGGTCATTTTGAGAAATTTCGTTTCAAGACTACTCCTCACGGTTTAGGGCCCCTAAAATGCCAGGGCAGTATAGGAACCCCACAAATGACCCCATTTTAGAAAGAAGACACCCCAAGGTATTCCGTTAGGAGTATGGTGAGTTCATAGAAGATTTTATTTTTTGTCAAAAGTTAGCGGAAAATGACACTTTGTGAAAAAACACAATTAAAATCAATTTCCGCTAACTTGTGACAAAAAATAAAATCTTCTATGAACTCGCCATACTACTAACGGAATACCTTGGGGTGTCTTCTTTCTAAAATGGGGTCATTTGTGGGGTTCCTATACTGCCCTGGCATTTTAGGGGCCCTAAACCGTGAGGAGTAGTCTTGAAACGAAATTTCTCAAAATGACCTGTGAAATCCTAAAGGTACTCATTGGACTATGGGCCCTTTAGCGCAGTTAGGGTGCAAAAAAGTGCCACACATGTGGTATCGCCATACTCGGGAGAAGTAGTACAATGTGTTTTGGGGTGTATTTTTACACATACCCATGCTGGGTGGGAGAAATACCTCTGTAAATGGACAATTGTGTGTAAAAAAATCAAAAGATTGTCATTTACAGAGGTATTTCTCCCACCCAGCATGGGTATGTGTAAAAATACACCCCAAAACACATTATACTACTTCTCCCGAGTACGGCGATACCACATGTGTGGCACTTTTTTGCACCCTAACTGCACTAAGGGGCCCAAAGTCCAATGAGTAACTTTAGGATTTCACAGGTCATTTTTGTTTCAAGACTACTCCTCGCGGTTTAGGGCCCCTAAAATGCCAGGGCAGTATAGGAACCCCACTAATGACCCCATTTTAGAAAGAAGACACCCCAAGGTATTCCGTTAGGAGTATGGTGAGTTCATAGAAGTTTTTATTTTTTTGTCACAAGTTAGCGGACATTGATTTTAATAGTTTTTTTTCACAAAGTGTCATTTTCCGCTAACTTGTGACAAAAAATAAAATCTTCTATGAACTCACCATACTCCGTACGTTATACCTTAGGGTGTCTTCTTTCTAGAATGGGGTCATTTGTGGGGTTCCTATACTGCCCTGGCATTTTAGGGGCCCTAAACCGTGAGGAGTAGTCTTGAAACCAAATGTCGCAAAATGACCTGTGAAATCCTAAAGGTACTCATTGGACTTTGGGCCCCTTAGCGTACTTAGGGTGTAAAAAAGTGCCACACATGTGGTACCGCCGTACTCAGGAGAAGTAGTATAATGCGTTTTGGGGTGTATTTTTACACATACCCATGCTAAGTGGGAGAAATATCTCTGTAAATGACAATTGTTTGATTTTTTTACACACAATTGTCCATTTACATAGAAATTTCTCCCACCCAGCATGGGTATGTGTAAAAATACACCCTAAAACACATTATACTACTTTTCCTGAGTACGGCGGTACCACATGTGTGACACTTTTTTGCAGCCTAGGTGCGCTAAGGGGCCCAACGTCCTATTCACAGATCATTTTGAAGCATTTGTTTTCTAGACTACTCCTCGCGGTTTAGGGGCCCTAAAATGCCAGGGCAGTATAGGAACCCCACAAGTGACCCCATTTTAGAAAGAAGACACCCCAAGGTATTCTGTTAGGTGTATGGCGAGTTCATAGAAGATTTTATTTTTTGTCACAAGTTAGTGAAAAATGACACTTTGGGAAAAAAAACCAATAAAAATTAATTTCCGCTAACTTTTGACAAAAAATAAAATCTTCTATGAACTCGTCATACACCTAACAAAATACCTTGGGGTGTCTTTTTTTCTAAAATGGGGTCACTTGTGGGGTTCCTATACCGCCCTGGCATTTTACAGGCCCAAAACCGTGAGTAGTCTGGAAACCAAATGTCTCAAAATGACTGTTCAGGGGTATAAGCATCTGCAAATTTTGATGACAGGTGGTCTATGAGGGGGCGAATTTTGTGAAACCGGTCATAAGCAGGGTGGCCTTTTAGATGACAGGTTGTATTGGGCCTGATCTGATGGATAGGAGTGCTAGGGGGGGTGACAGGAGGTGATTGATGGGTGTCTCAGGGGGTGGTTAGAGGGGAAAATAGATGCAATCAATGCACTGGGGAGGTGATCGGAAGGGGGTCTGAGGGGGATCTGAGGGTTTGGCCGAGTGATCAGGAGCCCACACGGGGCAAATTGGGGCCTGATCTGATGGGTAGGTGTGCTAGGGGGTGACAGGAGGTGATTGATGGGTGTCTCAAGGTGTGATTAGAGGGAGGAATAGATGCAAGCAATGCACTGGCGAGGTAGGTGATCAGGGCTGGGGTCTGAGGGCATTCTGAGGGTGTGGGCGGGTGATTGAGTGCCCTAGGGGCAGATAGGGGTCTAATCTGATAGGTAGCATTGACAGGGGGTGATTGATGGGTAATTAGTGGGTGTTTAGGGTAGAGAATAGATGGAAACACTGCGCTTGGGTGGTGATCTGATGTCGGATCTGCGGGCGATCTATTGGTGTGGGTGGGTGATCAGTTTGCCCGCAAGGGGCAGGTTAGGGGCTGATTGATGGGTGGCAGTGACAGCGGGTGATTGATGGGTGGCAGTGACAGGGGGTGATTGATGGGTGGCAGTGACAGGGGGTGATTGATGGGTGATAGGTGATTGGCAGGTGATTGACAGGTGATCAGTGGGTTATTACAGGGAAGGACAGATGTAAATATTGCACTGGCGAATTGATAAGGGGGGGTCTGAGGGCAATCTGAGCGTGTAGGCGGGTGATTGGGTGCCCGCAAGGGGCAAATTAGGGTCTGATCTGATGGGTAACAGTGACAGGTGGTGATAGGGGGTGATTGATGGGTAATTAGTGGGTGTTTAGAGGAGAGAATAGATGTAAACGCTGCGCTTGGGTGGTGATCTGATGTCGGATCTGCGGGCGATCTATTTGTGTGGGTGGGTGATCAGATTGCCCGCAAGGGGCAGGTTAGGGGCTGATTGTTGGGTGGCAGTGACAGGGGGTGATTGATGGGTGATAGGTGATTGGCAGGTGATTGACAGGTGATCAGTGGGTTATTACAGGGAAGGACAGATGTAATTAATGCACTGGCGAATTGATAAGGGGGGGGGGGGGGGGGTTCTGAGGGCAATCTGAGCGTGTGGGCGGGTGATTGGGTGCCCGCAAGGGGCAGATTAGGGTCTGATCTGATAGGTAACAGTGACAGGTGGTGATAGGGGGTGATTGATGGGTGATTGATGGGTGATTGATGGGTAATTAGTGGGTGTTTAGAGAAGATAACAGATGTAAACGATACATTTGGGAGGTAATCTGACGGCGGGTTTGCGGGCGATCTAATGGTGTGGGTGGGTGATCAGATTGCCCGCAAGGGGCAGGTTAGGGGCTGATTGTTGGGTGGCAGTGACAGGGGGTGATTGATGGGTGATAGGTGATTGGCAGGTGATTGACAGGTGATCAGTGGGTTATTACAGGGAAGAACAGATGTAATTAATGCACTGGTGAATTGATAAGGGGGGGTCAGAGGGCAATCTGAGCGTGTGGGCGGGTGATTGGGTGCCCGCAAGGGGCAGATTAGGGTCTGATCTGATAGGTAAAAGTGACAGGTGGTGATAGGGGGTGATTGATGGGTGATTGATGGGTAATTAGTGGGTGTTTAGAGGAGAGAATAGATGTAAACAATGGATTTGGGAGGTGATCTGATGTCGGATCTGCGGGCGATCTATTGGTGTGGGGGGTTGATCAGATTGCCCGCAAGGGGCAGGTTAGGGGCTGATTGATGGGTGGCAGTGACAGGGGGTGATTGATGGGTGATTGACAGGCGATTGACAGGTGATTGACAGGTGATTGACAGGTGATCAGGGGGGATAGATGCATACAGTACATGGGGGGGGGGGTCTGGGGAGAATCTGAGGGGTGGGGGGGGGGTGATCAGGAGGGAGCAGTGGGCAGGGGGGGGGATAAAAAAAAATAGCGTTGACAGATAGTGACAGGGAGTGATTGATGGGTGATTAGGGGGGTGATTGGGTGCAAACAGGGGTCTGGGGGGTGGGCAGGGGGGGGGGTCTGATGGGTGCTGTGGGCGATCTGGGGCAGGGGGGGTAAAAAATCAGTGTGCTTGGTGCAGACTAGGGTGGCTGCAGCCTGCCCTGGTGGTCCCTCGGACACTGGGACCACCAGGGCAGGAGGCAGCCTGTATAATACACTTTGTAAACATTACAAAGTGTATTATACACTTTGTATGCGGCGATCGTCGGGTTAACATCCCGCCGGCGCTTCCGTATGGCCGGCGGGATGTTGCGGCGGGTGAGCGGCGCCAGGCGGAGGCGGAGGATCGCGTCACGGATGACGCGATCGCTCCGCCCATGCCCCTACAAGGACCGCCGCCAATTGTCAATACGGCGGTCCTTGCGGGGTGCACTTCCCGGCCGCCAATTGTCAATACGGCGGTCTGGAAGTGGTTAAAAAATGTTTGTAGTATACCCCCTTCAAATGCATATTTAAAAATTTCAGACCCTTAGGTAACTATTTATGTCTTTTTTGAAATAATTCTCATTATACCCATTAAAATGCATTTAGAATAAAATAATACTTATCATAATGTACCACCCAAAGAAAGCCTAATTGGTGGCATAAAAACAAGGCAGAGATAATTTTGTTGTGATAAGTAGTGATAAAGTTATTGGGGAATGAATGGGAGAATCACTGAAATGTGACAATTCCTCTCATCTATAAGGTGAAAACAACCCGTGGGCTGAAATGGTTAGGGCTGGTTCACACGGGCGTCTGCTGAGCTTTTGCTTTGCATTGCGTTCAAACGCCAGCGTTTAAATGCCAGCGTTTAAAAGCTAGCTTTTGAAGGCTTTTGGGAAGCGTTCAAGGCTAGCAGTTCTGGTCTCTGCTATTGTTTCCTGGCGTTTACCGCCTCTAAAAGCAGCATGTTGCTTTCGAGACTAGACGCAACGCCTGGACCTACCGCCAGGCTTTCATGAAAGCCTGCAAAAGCCAGCTCTAAACGCTCCCATTCACTTGCATGGGATGGCAGTAGATCCCAAAAAACGCCTACTAGAAAAAGGTTCACAGTCAAGATGGTGCCATCCCCCCTTGCACCAGTAAACCCATTCACTCTTTACCATACATCCATCTCTCGTGCTCTCACTCACCCTAGGTTTAGTGTAGTCTATTTTTACATGCTATTCACTTGTCTTTTACTGGTTTACTGTGTCAGGGGGTCCCAGTTGTTCTGCCTTCCTTCTCTCCCTGTCATATTCCCTTGAGATTCTGAATTCCTGACACTGCTTCCGTCTCTCCATCATGCACGTAACTAGTTAAATCCTCCATTTTCCAAACCCGCTCTATTTCTCCAAACCACTCCCAAACCGAAGGAATCTGGGTCGACTTCCAGTGCTTTGCTATAAGGATTTTAGCTGCATTAACCAAAAATCTCAACAAAGATTTCTCATAATTCCTTATATGCCAATCATTACAATGTAGCAGAAAAAAGGCGGGATCCTCTGGGGGGTCTATCCCTGTAATTATGCCTCCTAACCAGTGTCCAGAAATTCTGTATTTCCTTAAAGAGAATCTGAAGCGAGAATAAATCTCACTGATTCTCTTATATATAGCAGGGGCATGTTTGCCCCTGCTAAAATGCCGCCATACCACCGCTGAACGGGTGTCCCTTACCCCCCAAATCCCCTCCGTGCAGCGCGGGGATCACTTCCTGGTGAGGCAGGGCTAACGGCTATAGCCCTGCCTCTCAGTGCGTCTGTCAGCGCTGATCACCGCCTCTCCCCACCCCTCTCAGTCAGCCTTCACTGAGAGGGGTGGGGAGAGGCGGAGATTAGACAAGCTGAGAGGCAGGGCTGCGGCCATTAGCCCTGCCTCCAGCAGCAGCAAAATCCACGACCAACTTCGTGGATTTTGCAGGAGGGGGGTTGCTATATATAAGAGAATTGGCGAGATTATTCTCGCTTCAGATTCTCTTTAAAACCCCAGAAAATATGCAAAAGTTATGTTTTAATAGTGCGTTAGGGGCCTCTCCTTTGGAACAAGTATTTAGAAGACATTAAAATGGCTGTGCATCAACGCTTCCTATCCAGCCTTATGAAGCTTGAGAGTGCTGCAAAGAGGAATGTGCAAAACTGACCAAGGATAGGTGTACCACGCTTGTGGCATCATATTCAAAAAGACTTGAGGCTGCAATTGCTGCCTAAGGTGCATCGACAAAGTATTGAGCAGAGGTTGTGAATACTTATGTACATGTGATTTTCATAGTCACTTACTCGGATTTAGGGTGGGTGTAGCCAATATTATTATGCTACGGAGGTGGTATACTGCCTTGGAAGCACATAGACAGCTCTGGAGCTGTACGGTTGTTATATCATGTGGCGGGCAGGGTGAATGGGGAGAATAAAGATCTCGTCCGGCCAAATCGATTCACTTGGCTGACCACTGGCTGAGGCATTAGGGGCTGTACACTTGCTAGATTCGTTATCAGCCACCTTGGCTGAGTTTTGTGTGTACGAAACTTCAGATCTGAAGTGGTTAATATAAAATTGACATGTGGTACTGCTGCCTCAGCAAGGGTGAATAAAGTTGGGTCAACTATATAGCTAGGAGAAGGGAAAGCTGTCTTTACTGTTTATTTTTAAAAAGTTCTAAAGCCTTACAACGCTTACAACAAAAAACTTGGTTTCTGGTGTTATTTCAGTCTGACAGATTTTCTGTTCATCTGTCATTCTACAGGCAATCATAGGGAGCTGTATAGACATAACACTCTACTCCTGCTGGCTGGATTTGGAAAAAAAAAAAAGAAAATGTTTCAGCACGGTTCTATACTGTACTGTTGTAACAATTGCGGGATTATTTCCGTGGTCAGCGCCCAAGATACGCGCTGACACTGCAGTAATCCTCCACAAGCGTGTAATTTGATAGAACCCAGGTTGGGTGCAATGCACCTGTAGAGGGAGATTCCCACCGGCAGATGGAGCTGTGGAGTGCAGAGGAACACCACCTCTGCACTGCCACAGATGCCAGTTGGGAATTGTACGAGTTGAAGCAATGCAGGGCTGGATAACCCTAAAAGAGAGAGAGTACAGAGACAGAATGAATGTGTGTCAGAGAGTACAGGGCCAGAGTTAGGACACCTATGTTTACCTGGGTACTTCTACGCAGTATAGGTGACTAAGCATAAGAATGCATTCTTCTGTGAACTAAAACCCTGGCTTTTAATTTAGCTGTAGGGATAACAGTTGTGCCTGGATGAGTAAATCTGTGAATGCATTTGTTTGAACATTTGCATGTGAGTGTGCGAAGGGTTAATTGATTTTTGCTGTTTCTAGCCACACCCCCTTCAGCACCTCCCTTTCCCTAATAATTTATTTAATGTCCTAACTAGAGGCGATGTGCCTGGATATATGTATGTTTATTCTTATCATTGACCCCTGTGGCTAGGGTCCAATTCGGTGCACTCCCCCTTCCCCTGTATGTTTGTCAGCATGCAGACAGCTTATGCTGGTGTATGCGCATGGTGCACATGGACACATAACGTTAGCTCCCTTGTGCGATTGGTAAGATGCACTATCTTTCCCAGGAGAGGAAGTTAGGATGTGTGCTCCTAATCCATTGATAGGTTTGATGCAATGAATGTGTTTGCATGTCTGCACTATGCATGTTACAGGGCCAGAGTTAGGACACCTATGTTTACCTGGGTACTTCTATGCAGTATAGGTGACTAAGCATAAGAATGCATTCTTCTGTGAACTAAAACCCTGGCTTTTAATTTAGCTGTAGGGATAACAGTTGTGCCTGGATGAGTAAATCTGTGAATGCATTTGTTTGAACATTTGCATGTGAGTGTGCGAAGGGTTAATTGATTTTTGCTGTTTCTAGCCACACCCCCTTCAGCACCTCCCTTTCCCTAATAATTTATTTAATGTCCTAACTAGAGGCGATGTGCCTGGATATATGTATGTTTATTCTTATCATTGACCCCTGTGGCTAGGGTCCAATTCGGTGCACTCCCCCCTTCCCCTGTATGTTTGTCAGCATGCAGACAGCTTATGCTGGTGTATGCGCATGGTGCACATGGACACATAACGTTAGCTCCCTTGTGCGATTGGTAAGATGCACTATCTTTCCCAGGAGAGGAAGTTAGGATGTGTGCTCCTAATCCATTGATAGGTTTGATGCAATGAATGTGTTTGCATGTCTGCACTATGCATGTTACAGGGCCAGAGTTAGGACACCTATGTTTACCTGGGTACTTCTACGCAGTATAGGTGACTAAGCATAAGATTGCATTCTTCTGTGAACTAAAACCCTGGCTTTTAATTTAGCTGTAGGGATAACAGTTGTGCCTGGATGAGTAAATCTGTGAATGCATTTGTTTGAACATTTGCATGTGAGTGTGCGAAGGGTTAATTGATTTTTGCTGTTTCTAGCCACACCCCCTTCAGCACCTCCCTTTCCCTAATAATTTATTTAATGTCCTAACTAGAGGCGATGTGCCTGGATATATGTATGTTTATTCTTATCATTGACCCCTGTGGCTAGGGTCCAATTCGGTGCACTCCCCCCTTCCCCTGTATGTTTGTCAGCATGCAGACAGCTTATGCTGGTGTATGCGCATGGTGCACATGGACACATAACGTTAGCTCCCTTGTGCGATTGGTAAGATGCACTATCTTTCCCAGGAGAGGAAGTTAGGATGTGTGCTCCTAATCCATTGATAGGTTTGATGCAATGAATGTGTTTGCATGTCTGCACTATGCATGTTACAGGGCCAGAGTTAGGACACCTATGTTTACCTGGGTACTTCTACGCAGTATAGGTGACTAAGCATAAGAATGCATTCTTCTGTGAACTAAAACCCTGGCTTTTAATTTAGCTGTAGGGATAACAGTTGTGCCTGGATGAGTAAATCTGTGAATGCATTTGTTTGAACATTTGCATGTGAGTGTGCGAAGGGTTAATTGATTTTTGCTGTTTCTAGCCACACCCCCTTCAGCACCTCCCTTTCCCTAATAATTTATTTAATGTCCTAACTAGAGGCGATGTGCCTGAATATATGTATGTTTATTCTTATCATTGACCCCTGTGGCTAGGGTCCAATTCGGTGCACTCCCCCCTTCCCCTGTATGTTTGTCAGCATGCAGACAGCTTATGCTGGTGTATGCACATGGTGCACATGGACACATAACGTTAGCTCCCTTGTGCGATTGGTAAGATGCACTATCTTTCCCAGGAGAGGAAGTTAGGATGTGTGCTCCTAATCCATTGATAGGTTTGATGCAATGAATGTGTTTGCATGTCTGCACTATGCATGTTACAGGGCCAGAGTTAGGACACCTATGTTTACCTGGGTACTTCTATGCAGTATAGGTGACTAAGCATAAGAATGCATTCTTCTGTGAACTAAAACCCTGGCTTTTAATTTAGCTGTAGGGATAACAGTTGTGCCTGGATGAGTAAATCTGTGAATGCATTTGTTTGAACATTTGCATGTGAGTGTGCGAAGGGTTAATTGATTTTTGCTGTTTCTAGCCACACCCCCTTCAGCACCTCCCTTTCCCTAATAATTTATTTAATGTCCTAACTAGAGGCGATGTGCCTGGATATATGTATGTTTATTCTTATCATTGACCCCTGTGGCTAGGGTCCAATTCGGTGCACTCCCCCCTTCCCCTGTATGTTTGTCAGCATGCAGACAGCTTATGCTGGTGTATGCGCATGGTGCACATGGACACATAACGTTAGCTCCCTTGTGCGATTGGTAAGATGCACTATCTTTCCCAGGAGAGGAAGTTAGGATGTGTGCTCCTAATCCATTGATAGGTTTGATGCAATGAATGTGTTTGCATGTCTGCACTATGCATGTTACAGGGCCAGAGTTAGGACACCTATGTTTACCTGGGTACTTCTACGCAGTATAGGTGACTAAGCATAATAATGCATTCTTCTGTGAACTAAAACCCTGGCTTTTAATTTAGCTGTAGGGATAACAGTTGTGCCTGGATGAGTAAATCTGTGAATGCATTTGTTTGAACATTTGCATGTGAGTGTGCGAAGGGTTAATTGATTTTTGCTGTTTCTAGCCACACCCCCTTCAGCACCTCCCTTTCCCTAATAATTTATTTAATGTCCTAACTAGAGGCGATGTGCCTGGATATATGTATGTTTGTCCACCAATCTAGTCGCCACCCAGCGACGGTGAACACACATCAGCAGAAATAAAGTATGAACGCAATCGCAAGACTGGCGATTGCCAACAGTGACACAAGACCGAGCAGGACAGAGCACGAGAGTAGCAAGAAAGGCACAGCAAGCAACAACAATCAGAACATCAAGGAAAATAACAAATGCTAGCTAAACGCGAACACCGCACTCATTCGCAACAGCGAACGCGTTTAAGACACGATCACCGCGCGTTAGGCACCCAGTGATAAGCGTGCCACCCTAACTAACCAATGAAACACAAACATGAAATAGAGAACGCGAACGCTTGCTAAACGGTTGCCTCACCGAGCCTACAGCAAGCGTTCGTACCAGACAAGACAGACAGATGGGGCTACCAGTAGCAACCGCTGCTCTGGCTAGCACCCCTAAGGCAGAATACAGAAGGAACCACCGCTGCTACCGCTAGAGCGGATGCGATCCAGACAGACAAACAGATGGGGCTACCAGTAGCAACCGCTGCTCTGGTTATCACCCCTAAGGCAGAATACAGAAGGAAGCACAGCCACTACCACTAGGGCACATGCAATCCAGACAGATGGAGCAGCCAGTAGCAACCGCAGCTCTGGCCTACACTCCCAGACAGACAGAACGATTTCCTGTCGACCGCCGCTGGCGACAAGACAGAAGAAGACAGTATAGATAATACAACCTGACTGCACTAGAAGGGATGCCTAGTGCAGTCCCAAGGAATACTCTAAGATAATCATTAGCAAACAATAGCAAGGCTGACACTCCAGGAGAGTTTAGCAGGAACAAACCATCATGACCAGCAAGGAATTCTGGGAGCAAAAGGTATTTATACTGCAAGCCATCAAAGGAGGCAGCTAAACAATTTGCATGACAAGTGTATCCAAATTCCTCACCAGCAGAGCAACTCTGAAAGTTGCAAAGCGAAGACAGGTCTCTTTTCCAGAGACCTGCAACACTCAGACCTAAAGAATGGACAAACAGCTGTCTGCCCGTGCAGACAGCTGAGCAGATCATTACAACTGTAAACAGTAAGTGAACAACATGCTTTATTCACCTAACCAAATGAGCCCAAAATGGTGAAAAATAATTTATTCCAAAGATTCTTTACCTGTACATTCTGGTCTATTTGTCTTGTGTCCATCAGGAAATTCTAACACTAGTTTGACAACAGAACAGGTGCTGAAAAATGTTACTTCTGTCCAGTCAGTCCACTGGATCACAAATCCCAGCCACGAAACACAGCCAGCATAATCAGTTCTGTGTTTTCTCCCATATAGTTTACAAGCACATCTGAAACATAGACTTCTGGATGGACAGTAAAATTGGAAAATGCAATGCTGATTTTTTTTCCTATAATGTTCAAACTTTTAGAGTGGCCATACAATATAGCTTCTTGATTCTATAATCTTACTACATTTCTTTAATGTAAAAGCCAATAGGTTGAGAATGCTTTGAACAGATTGTTTAGCTGAGCTCTCAAACTACCTAAAAGTGGTCAGATTGTACAATCAAGATTGTATGGTGTTTGGCCAGACTGGCAGCAATATGTAAATCAGTAAGCACTTATTGGACTTACCAATCATTTTAATCTTTCTTTGTTAAATATGCTGAATTAGCTTAAAGAGGAACTGTGACCAAGGATGGAACATCATCCCAATCAGTAGCTGATACCCCTTTTCCCATGTGAAATATTTACCTTTTCTTGAATAGATCATCAGGGACATCTGTATGGCTGATACTGTGGTGAAACCCCTCCAGGGTTGCCAACCGTCCGTAAAAATACGGACAGTCCGTCTTTATTACCCCCAAAAGCCGCTGTCCGTTCCTGTCCGTACCTGGGAACAGCTGCCCGTCTAATTAGTTTGGTTTTTACAGCGCTGGCTACTGCGCATGCGTGCCTTTCACGCAGATCGCTCGCTGGCTGGGGCAGCTAAGGTCCTCCTCTCTGTCCCCAATCCCTCCCTCCCTCCCTGGCTCCTGGGGCTCCCTCCAATGAGAAAAACGGCCAGCGCCTCTCTCCTGCCAATTAAAAGAGAGAGAGGCAGCTGGGCCCGCCCACACATCCCCGTCCAGCGGCAGCATCCTGCAGGAAAGTGAGCAGTGAAACTGCACCACGTGGGACCAGAGTCAGTCCTGGAGTAACAGTCAGAGGCAGCGGCTGATTCACCCTCTGTCCTCGTAACCTCCTCACAGCTCTCCCACACAGGTAACAACTAGTAGCACCACATCAATGCACTGCAATGAATGGAGAGAACTGAACTAGCTCCTGCCACATCCAGCTGGGTGGAGGAGAAAAGGACAGACAGCAGGAGAGGTGATGTGACTGGAGAGCTTTACATTTATGTCGGGAGCAGATGAGACACAAGCAGTGCAGCCTCAGTGACAGGCTGTGTGTGAAGCAGCATGCAGTGTCCCCTCTGCTCGAACTGAATGTAAACAGAAGGTGCAGAGCTGTGCAGTCACATCATCTCTCCTGCTGTGTCTGTCTCCCCCCAACTCCCCCCAACTAGATGCGGCAAACAGCTAGTTTTACCCTCTGTGTATTGAGCTATAAAGGCTGGGACTTGACTGCCTGTATATGATCTGGTCACAGTGTTGTGCTCCCCCTCCCGCCTTTTACAATCACAAACACGCTGTTGAAAAAAAAGAGGGGACATGAATACACCCCTCTTTTCTGCAAAGATAGACTCGTGTTACTGTTTCTGCCTCATTCCAATGTATAATCCTCCTCCCTACACAATGGCCTCAATTCACTAAGATCATGCTGGAGATAATAAGGCAAGAGAAAACTTACCTCCACACAGTGAGAGAGTTATTTTATCTCTTCATTCCTTAAGTTACCTCTTCTGTAGTTAATTTACCTTCTCTGTAGTTAATTTACCTCCTCTGTAGTTATTTTCACACGCAGTTACCGTAATAAACAGCCTGTCTTTAACTCTGGAGTTATTTTAAGGATTGAAGAGTTAACTTAAAGACAGAAGTCTCTCTTACTTTTCCTCCAGTTGTGGCCTCCCATCTCTGTTCTATGTGCTGTTATCCACCCCTCCTCTCTCCCTATCCCTGCCATATATCTTATCACTGTCTTTTTATTCTGATATTATGAAGGCATTGTGTGTGTGTGTGTGTGTGTGTGTGTGTGTGTGTGTGTGTGTGTGTGTGTGTGTGTGTGTGTGTGGCAGACCACCGCAGGGCAGCACAGTGTGTGGCAGACAACTGCAGGGCAGCACGGTATGTGGCAGACCTCCGCAGGGCAGCACGGTGTGTTGCAGACCACCGCAGGGCAGCACGGTGTGTGGCAGACCACCGCAGGGCAGCATGGTGTGTGGTAGACCACCGCAGGGCAGCACGTTGTGTGGCAAACCACTGCAGGGCAGCACGGTGTGTGGCAGTGCACCGCAGAGCAGCACGGTGTGTGGCAGACCACTGCAGGGCAGCACGGTGTGTGGCATACCTCTGCAGGGCAGCATTGTGTGTGGCTGACCACTGCAGGCCAGCACGGTGTGTGGCAGACCACTGCAGGGCAGCACGGTGTGTGGCAGACCACTGCAGGGCAGCACGGTGTGTGGCAGACCACTGCAGGGCAGCACGGTGTGTGGTAGACCTCTGCAGGGCAGCACGGTATGTGGCAGACCACTTCAGGGCAGCACGGTGTGTGGCAGACCACTGCAGGGCAGCACGGTGTGTGGCAGGCCACTGCAGGGCAGCACGGTGTGTGGCAGACCACCGCAGGGCAGCACGGTGTGTGGCAGACCACCGCAGGGCAGCACGGTGTGTGGCAGACCCCCGCAGGGCAGCACGGTGTGTGGCAGACCACCGCAGGGCAGCATGGTGTGTGGTAGACCACCGCAGGGCAGCACGTTGTGTGGTAGACCACCGCAGGGCAGCACGGTGTGTGGCAGGCCACTGCAGGGCAGCACGGTGTGTGGCAGACCACCGCAGGGCAGCACGGTGTGTGGCAGACCACCGCAGGGCAGCACGGTGTGTGGCAGACCCCCGCAGGGCAGCACGGTGTGTGGCAGACCACCGCAGGGCAGCATGGTGTGTGGTAGACCACCGCAGGGCAGCACGTTGTGTGGCAGACCACTGCAGGGCAGCACGGTGTGTGGCAGTCCACCGCAGGGCAGCACGGTGTGTGGCAGACCACCGCAGGGCAGCACGGTGTGTGGCAGACCACTGCAGGGCAGCACGGTGTGTGGCATACCTCTGCAGGGCAGCATTGTGTGTGGCAGACCACTGCAGGCCAGCACGGTGTGTGGCAGACCACTGCAGGGCAGCACGGTGTGTGGCAGACCACTGCAGGGCAGCACGGTGTGTGGCAGACCACTGCAGGGCAGCACGGTGTGTGGCAGACCACTGCAGGGCAGCACGGTGTGTGGTAGACCTCTGCAGGGCAGCACGGTGTGTGGCAGACCACTGCAGGGCAGCACGGTGTGTGGCAGACCACTGCAGGGCAGCACGGTGTGTGGCAGGCCACTGCAGGGCAGCACGGTGTGTGGCAGACCACTGCAGGGCAGCACGGTGTGTGGCAGACCACTGCAGGGCAGCACGGTGTGTGGCAGACCACTGCAGGGCAACACGGTGTGTGGCAGACCACTGCAGGGCAGCACGGTGTGTGGCAGATTACTGCAGGGCAGCACGGTGTGTGGCAGACCACTGCAGGGCAGCACGGTGTGTGGCAGACCACTGCAGGGCAGCACGGTGTGTGGCAGACCACTGCAGGGCAGCACGGTGTGTGGCAGGCCACTGCAGGGCAGCACGGTGTGTGGCAGACCACTGCAGTGCAGCACGGTGTGTGGCAGACCTCTGCAGGGCAGCACGGTGTGTGGCAGACCTCTGCAGGGCAGCACGGGGTGTGGCAGACTTCTGCAGGGCAGCATTGTGTGTGGCAGACCTCTGCAGGGCAGCACGGTGTGGCAGACCTCTGCAGGGCAGCATTGTGTGTGGCAGACTTCTGCAGGGCAGCACGGTGTGTGGCAGACCTCTGCAAGCAGCATTATGTGTAGCAGACCTCTGCAAGGCAGCATTGTGTGTGGCAGACCTCTGCAGGGCAGCATTGTGTGTGGCAGACCTCTGCAGGGCAGCATTGTGTGCGGCAGACCACCGCAGGGCAGCGCGGTGTGTGGCAGACCACCGCAGAGAAGCACGGTGTGTGGCAGACCACCGCAGGGCAGCACTTTGTGTGGCAGACCACCGCAGGGCAGCAAGGTGTGTGGCAGACCTCTGCAGGGCAGCAAGATGTGTGGCAGACCTCTGCAGGGCAGCACGGTGTGTGGCAGACCTCTGCAGGGCAGCACGGTGTGTGGCAGACCTCTGCAGGGCGGCACGGTGTGAGGCAGACCTCTGCAGGGCAGCACAGTGTGTGGCAGACCTCTGCAGGGCAGCACGGTGTGTGGCAGACCTCTGCAGGGCAGCACGGTGTGTGGCAGACCTCTGCAGGGCAGCACGGTGTGTGGCAGACCTCTGCAGGGCAGCACGGTGTGTGGCAGACCTCTGCAGGGCAGCATTGTGTGTGGTGGGCTTCTGCAGGACAGCACTGTGTGTGGCGGGCTTCTGCAGGACAGCACTGTGTGTGGCGGGCTTCTGCAGGGCAGCACTGTGTGTGGCGGGCTTCTGCAGGGCAGCACGGTGTGTGGCAGACCTCTGCAGGGCAGCACGGTGTGTGGCGGACCTCTGCAGGGCAGCACGGTGTGTGGCAGACCTCTGCAGGGCAGCACGGTGTGTGGCGGACCTCTGCAGGACAGCATTGTGTGTGGCATTGGCAGGCTTCTGCAGGACAGCATTGTGTGTCAGCTCAGTAGGACTGTTTCACATGAGCCTTATGCAGTAATCACCTGCTTCAGCTAGGTTTCTCTCCTCCTGTAAACCACAAGAAGTTTCCAAAAAAGCCAGCTACTGACTCCACCCCCTGACTCCACCCCCTGTCCGTCCAAACCTTGGGGTGTCCAGATTTTTTTGACCATTTTGTCCAGGAAAAATAAGAAATTGGGTCGGCAACGATGAACCCCTCCCACAGAGTGATGTCAGGACATAGGTCCTGACAGTTTCCTGTATGTGAGCCTTGTTGCATTGTGGGACATAATGGCTGTTTACAACTACCAAGCAACCAATATCTCCCTCTGTGCATATGTATATCCATAAAAAAAAACATTTTAGCCTATCACATTGGTAGGGGGTGTGGTTATAGATAATGGCAGGTGGTGCTGTCTGTTTTTTGTGTGTCTGCCAGTAGTAAAGATGATAGCTAATTGTAGATCAAACAATATGAACACAGTACATGGCGAATATCAATCATTTTTTGATCTCTCGTCTATTTTTTTTTAACTTCTCACTTTGTAATGTATTTATTTTTTCCTCTTTTTGTTAAGTTCCTCTTTAAATGTTGAATACAAATTGTTATCGTTCAGCTATAACAAACAAAACAAAAATATAATGATATAAGCAGCATATTTTAGGTAACTGTAGTACCTCTGACAACCTAAGGGCTGTGCTATTCTCCTTTCTACTTTTGTAATATCGTGGGTTGATGGATTGGCTTCTATATCATTAGAGACATAGTTTGCTGCCACAGGCTTCTGAACAGTAAGGTTCCCAGTAAAAAAATACCATATTACATAAATCGTCTGAATATGCTAAATTGTTAATATCATCAATTGTATGGTTTTATAGATTGCATATAAACATTTCCAAGTTACAATTAATAAGCACAGACTCATTACAATGTAACTAGCTTCTACTCTATTCAATGATATGCATTTACAAATGATTTTATAAAGAGCGGCTTGCCAGAGCCTCTTGATCATCTCTCTGTATGCAATTGATTTATCTAGTTTAATTCGTTCTGCGGATGCATTCAGCAAGGCAGCCTGCCAGGTTACCTTCTCTGCTAGCAGCTGTGACATGCAAATTGCCCTCCACAACTGGGCTAATCACATGCAAATTGACTGCCCACACTTGCATAAAAATAGCAGATTTTTGGTCCTACATTCATATACGGTAGTTCACAGTGTGATGTGATATACATTATATGCATATGTCTTAATCGCAGTCATGGTCCATACATTAGCAATACTGATCTAACTTTATATTTTTCACAGCAGCTAATCTCCTGCAGGTTTATGGAAAACAGAATCTGGATAAATATGATGGGGGAAAATGGAGGTATTATAGAAAGCTAGCTATTAGAGAAAATAATGTTTTCACTATTTAAATAGAAATTGCCTGCAGATGATGTTTTTTTCCCCCTTACTATAGAAAACAGCCTGAAGAGGGCATCATCGACTCAGTCAAGACAGCCAGATACTGACTGAAAATACACAAAATGTAGGAAACAGAATTGACTTGTGTGCAGGATTCATCAGCGTTTTGCCTAGTTAGCGTTTGACTTAACTATCCGAATGGTTTGTTCATTGACTCGGTTAATTCAACAGCTTTTTCCTTGCAAACAAGATAAGATGCAGCCTTTCTAGCTGCCCACGTAACCTGTAATGCTCATTATCTCTTTCACAGCTTTTATTTCAGAGTATTGACGCAATACAAATCATGTACGATTGTGGTGCAGTGCCAGCAATATGACAACAATTAAAACTTCACTTCAGTTGTCCATGTCCTTGGGTGATCATTCTCTTTCTTAATCGTCTTTGGCATCCTCAAGGCACGGTGCGTTTTGCTATGATGCAGAGAACGATTGTCCTTAACATTTTCTTCTGAGTACCGTAACTTGCTTTATTTGACGAACTCATAGACGGGAAAAAAGAGAGAATTTGTTAGTATGTTTACAGTATTCCAGATTGGAAAAAGATGGAATGTTTTAGTATGTTTACAGTATTCCAGATTGGAAAAAGATGGAGTGTTTTAGTATGTTTACAGTATTCCAGATTTGTGAACCTTTTGCACAACACATTGAACCAGTCTTGTCAGTCCCTTTACCAGTGCAGGCCCTGCGAGTATAAACATTCGTTATAGTGTTAGTATACATATGATTAATTAAATGTATTGTTTTATTTAAAGGAAACCTAAATTGAAAAAAAAAACCTTCTTCCAGCCCCCTGCAGTCTCTCTGTGTCCTTTTCCATCATTCAGTGATCCTCTGATCAGCTGCAGCGGTCTTTGGCCAGCTGTATGCGCGGCCCTGGGCTGGGCGTCTCCTCATTGAGCTCCCATACATGGAAGCAGTCTGAGCTTGCGCAGCAGGTAAAAACTGAAACGGCTACAGCGCACACGCAGAACGCTCCCACCCACGCTGAAGCCTTCAACTGGCTAGCTTTCCGAGTAGGCTGCGGCTGACTAGAGGGTCGCAGAATGACGACATAGTAGTTAATTTTGCTTATGGGATCCTATGCACAAAAACTCTCATTTTTTATTTCTCACATTCATCTCTCCCCACCCCAATAGCTGCTAGTTTCAAAAATGGCTGTGCATGACTTCACGTCCAGTACTTATTACGAACATGGAGGGACTGAGGATGGACACATTTCCCATGATGACAGCAAGCAGAAAGAGTTCGCAGTACAAGCAGAGATGCAGAGATATAAAAATGTATCTAAAATACAACTTTAGAATTATCATTTGGTATGTGCATGCTGTTTCATGGTATAAATCCAACTGGGTCTGATACATACATTAAATCAAATTGCCTGATGAGGCTTAGGATGCAGTGCCGGGCCGAGGCATAGGCTGGAGAGGCTCCAGCCTCAGGGCGCAGTTTAGGAGTTGTTTCAACGGTCACCTGCATGCTGCGCATGCACAGTAGGGCAAAAGCGTGGATACAGTTACACAGAAGGACGTAGGGACACAGGGATTTTATTGTATAGGATGGAAAGAAGCTTGAGTGTGGCCTTATGTTCTTATAGTATACAATTTTAATTGTTTTTACTATCTTTCTGCATTGATATATTGTGGACGACGTGTTTTGTTTCTTTCTCTTTATTTAATAACAGCTTTTGATACTGATAGTAAGTTTTATCTTGTAGTATTAATTGTGGTGTACAGCTGAATAAAACCTTCTTTTCTGTTTATCATTTGCAAACGCTATGGCAGATAAGGGAACCATTATCATTAAATGCATTTTAAGCCAATTTATTAGTCTATTCCCCAAGGAATCCATACTTTGTTAAAGGCACGTGTGAGAAACATAATATCTGGGAAATAGGAAAATAAAGCTGCTTTTCACGATGTTCATTCAAGGGAATGTGCACACTTGTGTTTTACATGCCTGTTTCAAAATGCAATGGGAGGTAACCAATAGCAACTAGCAACGCTACCTTTTATTAGAGTTCACTAACTGAATGCTAGAAATACTGGGGCAGCATGGTGAGGTAGTCGTTAGCGCTCTCGCTTTGCAGCGCTGGGTCTACAGTTCAATTCCCAGCCAGGTCAACATCTGCAAGGAGTTTGTATGTTCTCCCCATGTCTGTGTGGGTTTCCTCCCACATCCCAAAAACATACAGATAGGTTGGTTGGCATCCCCCTAAATTGGCACTGGACTATGATACATGCACTACATGATATAGACATATGACTATGGTAGGGACTAGATTGTGAACCCCTCTGAGGGACAGGTAGTGACAAGACAATATACTCTGTACAGCGCTGCATAATATGTCAGCACTATAAAAATACTTAAATAAATAAGATAAATAAATACTGCTGGCCACATCATTTACAAGGCATTTGAAGTGAGTGGAATAAAGAGGCTGCCATCTTCATTCTCTAATAAACAGTACCAGTTGCTTTGACTCTGGTCTGACTCCACATTCCTCAAATAGTTAAATTGAGCCTTTTCACTGTACCTGCTTTTGGAGAATGTAGCAGATATGGCAGTGTTTATTGTTGCATGCAAACAAGTGTTAAATAGTAGTGTAACAAGATTGCATCTACAAACCAGCGCTAAGTGCAGGTGGGTGCAGGGGGATTCACAGCCTGATGACCATTTTGTGTTTACTTTTCTTCAGGGTCCAATTGTGCTTTTGGCTCCAGAAGAAGTGGTTACATAAAACGGTCATCAGGCCTCGCATCCCCCTTCACCCACCTGAACTTAGTGCTGGTTTGTAGTTGCAATTTTAAAATACTAATGTTTAACACTGGTTTACATTAAAAATATACACTATGCAAGGGTCTTTGCATGCAAGGTGCTTCACTCTGCATCACCCACAATAGTAAGTCTTGGATGCTGCAGTTTATGTCCTAACACAAGTATTAATTGGAGACTGAGACCTTTAAGTCCCCTGATATGTGTAAATAGAATACGAAGACTAGTAAGCAGTTGAGTAAAATATAGCATTAAATCATCTACATGCAATGCATTATTACAGAAAATAATATGGCCCTGTACCTCTGCCATACCTGAAAATGGTACCAAGAAATCAACAGGTAGTGTTGCCATGCAGGAGCTGCAAAAGCCAAAACAGGAAAATCAGGTGCTGGAGGCGCCAAGGAGGTTTGGGCATCCATGTTAATAATGGCTATAATGTAAATTTGGGTGCCTGATGAAATAGCTGGCACTGGGGCTGCTTGCTGTACAAACTGCTGCCACAAATAATGGGCACCTTGCCATTTATAGCCGCTATTACATGGGTGCCTACGGGTCACCCAAAGTTTCGCAGCAACCAATATTTATTGTATATAGTGGCAAGGGCGGGGTGACGGGGTGGTGGTTAGGGTTAGGCAATGGTGAGGAGTCGGTTAGGGATCAGTGGGGGGTTTCGGTAAGGATTGGGCATCCGGGGAATCGTTGTTTAGGGTTAGGTATTGGTAAGGTTCTTGTGAGAATGGGTTTAAGTTTGGCGATAGTAAATTACAGATAAATTTCACAAACATATTACTACCAGAATTACCAATGCCCAATAGTAGAATATTTCCGGTGGCCAAATTTCCTTGGTGCCCATTTTGCATGTACGCGCAAAGACTGTGTCTCTTGAAACCAGTAGTTACGGATTTACCCTGACCTGGCCTTCTAACCAGCACAGTCCATTATAGGCTATAGGCTCCATTATAGGCTTTGATGCTGCAGGCCTCGGAGTATCACTTAACAATCCAGTATAACAAAGAACCCAAGCAGGTTGGGGCACCCCAAAACTGAAGATATTTGCGATAATTCAGCTTTAAGTGAACATCTGTGCATCGCTACTGAATATGCAGCTCACTATGCACCTGAAGCCAGGCTTACATCCAGAACTGCTGGTGTATGGCAAGCCTATAGCTTATACATTTTACAGAACCACATCAACTCAACATGCAGACAAGCTTGTTTCAGGCTTTTGGTCCTCATCATTGCATGGCAGGGATTGATATGTCTCTATGAAATAGGGCTTGAACCAGTACAACAAAGTATCCAAGTAGCTCGGGGTGACCCAAAACCACTAGGAAAGTGGTTTTGGGTCTTACAGAGCCATATCAATCCCTGTCATGCATTGATCCTCCGGTCCCCTACAGTGACTAAGTTTCGATTTCGGCGACAGAGCCAGTTGTTGGCCACTGCAACTGTGCAGCCCTGGCAGTGCGTCCTCATCCTGACAGTGTCCAGCTGTTGCCGGGAGTGGCCTGCACATGCGCGATACAAGTTTTTCTCATGCTGTGCATGTGCAGGATGCTCCCAGTGGCGGGAAAGTGATCGAGGACACACGTGATAGAGGACACGCGTGACCAGGGGCATGCAGGCGCTGTGGCTGGAGACTGGCTCTGTCACCAAAATCAAAACTTAGTCACTGCGGGGAACCGGAGGATCATTCTGTAATGGTTACTGGCACAGGGCGGCTGCAAGGGACTGGTAGAAGCCCCAGGTAAGTGACACTCTTTTTTTATGTTCACTTAATTTTCCCTTTAAAGCTATTGCAAATACCTTCTGTTTTGAGAAGGCAAACTATACTTAACAATCCAGTGTGAACGAAACAGTGCCAAACTGCATATCTCATACCACACCCATCACCTTCTGTGACAAATTGCCTGCGGACACTGGATAAATATGAGGTAATATCAGCAAATATTTTATTCTGAGTGGAAATACCCACGCCCATCTTCATTCACTTTCTATGTCCTTTAGGCGCTACACCTGCTATTGCTGAAATTCTGTCTTGTCCCCATGTTTATTGCCTGATGAAGCGGGCTGGGCCTGTGAAACGCGTTGCACTGTTTTGGGGTACTAGTTAATAAATGTGATTGCTACTATTCAGACAGTCTTTCATGTCTGCTTTATGGAGGTAAGTCCACCGCTTCCTCCCAGCAAATTTTAAAGTTTTTATCCGTTTTTATCCTGCTGGCGCCTCTGTTATCCTACTGCTATACTGTGTCCACCCTTGGTGGAGGGGTGATCTACCCCCTTTCGCATCTACAGAGAGCGACTTCTTATCCCTGAGTGAGGACAGGTCTAATCTCCTCACCTGCCTATACAGTGGTTGCCTTTGTGGTAACCCACGTTTGTGAGTATAATTTTCTCACAATAACCTTTACTTCATTTATGCTTAACATACTACACTATATTGGGCTCTCGGTTTCTCTACACAGTTTTAAATGTATTTTAAAAATATGCAGTTATTCTGCAAGCTTTTTTAAATGTGATTTGTGTTTCATATATTTGAACTTAATTAAAAGAATTGTGTTTGCATTATTTCAGCAGGGATATAAACATCTCAGGCGCTGCTATAATATGTGTTCATAGTCTCTCCTATTATATTTGCATATATTTGCATACATTCCATTACTCTGGCTCATATTAATTAAACATATTATAAAGATACTTTGCATTTTAAGGAGTGCAAACTCCTGAGATGCTAAGAAGAAAAACTGTTATTTACACTAGAAAATGACAATATAGCTATACATATGACTGTATTCTACAGAGAGCACTGCAGAGGTTTGTTTATTTGTAGTACTTAGATTATGTTGTCATACTGGGTGTTAGCATTGTTAAATTGGTTTGAGACATAACAAGTCATCAAAGTATTGTGGTTCTTGCAAATGCCTACAATAACATGCAAATAAATTCATATGCATTGGCTACACCCCGGATTCCTTGATGAGCGCCACAACAGAAGGCCCTAGCTGCAGTCAAACTTGCAGCCAGCTGTCAAACTACACAGCACAAGGGCTACATCACAAGAAAGGCTTAAAGGACACATGACCATGGCCGTTTTTTGCACTGGGCGACCGCACTGAGCGCAGCCTGGCAGGTGAAGAAAGGGGGGCGCAAGCAGGAGGAGAGCCACCGAGACGGTGATGCGCGTTACAAGCAAACAAAAGTACGCCAGCGCGATCACCGTCCTTCCCACACTCCTCCTGGGCGTCCGTCCTGCGGCTTTCTACTTCCGATCTGACGTCAAGTACATCACGTGATGACACTTGACGTCTGCGGGTCCGGCTGAGCACGGCGCCGATGACCCCTGGCTCTCTTCACATGCGGTGCTGTGCGCCTGTCAGTCTGTGCTCCCCTGCCTGCTGATCCCTGCGTGTGCTTTCCCCCCTGCATGAGCGCCTCTTCGGCTGGTAAGTAGAATGCTCTCTACTTGTGACCTGCCGGCTGTCACCATGCTCAGGCTGTCCTGACTGGCTCTGCCTCTTAGTGTCCTCTGATTGGGGGGGGGGGGGAAGCGCTGCTCCCCGCAGTATTGTAATAGATAAATTGTGGTGTGACTCTCTGATCTGGCTGATGTGTCAGATTGGGTACTAGGGTGGCTGCCTCAATTACTTTTTTTTTGGGGGGGGAGGGCGGGGGTCTCTCTGAGGGGGTGTTGGAGGACCTCTGCCACTTGGGGGGGGGGGCTCTAGCTAAGGGAGGTTTGTTGGCCTATCAGTACCTTTGTAACCTGCACTGAGTGGGGGTCTGGCTGAGGGAGCCTGTGGTGGTATTGTAACTACCACCCGAGACCCCCTCAGCCAGAGACCCCCACTCAGTGCAGGTTACAGACAGTGGCACTGACAGGCCAACAAACCCCCCATAACTAGAGAGCCCCCCCCCCAGTGACACTTGCAGGTCCTCCAACACATCCTCAGCCAGAGAGCCCCCACTAGGTGCAGGTAACAATGGCAATGTGACTGGCAGGCCCCTAAGCCAGAGTTGAAATATCATACACCACCTGTACTGGAAAGGGGTGGTGGGGTTCTCTGGCTGAGAGGTTTTTGAGGCAATGGAGCAATTTTGTGGTACCTGTGAAGTCAGAATGGGGGAGTGAGCAATACAAAAGGGTCATTATTTTACTGGAGCTGTAATTTGTTTAAATGGGTGCAAAGGAAACATCAGGCATTTTAAAAAAAATAGATCTATTTACCTGGTGCTTCCTCCAGCCCCCGGCAGCCTATGCGTCCCTCGCCGCAGCTTCACTCCCAGCCGGTGTCCTGGGGTCCCCCCCTTGCAGCATCGGTGGCGCCTGCACAAGTGCACAGCTCCAAAAATATGCACCTGTGCAGAATGCTCCCAGCTATGGGAGCATGACCGCGAGCAATGTGGACGTGTGCATGCACAGAAGCAGCCAACATTGTCAGGTCGGCGGCTGCTATGGAGGGGACACTGGGAGCGGAGTTGCGGCGAGGGACACATAGGCTGCCGGGGACTGGAGGAAGTCCCGGGTAGGTAATCATTTTTTTTTAATGCCTGATGTTTACTTTTAAGGATACATGAGCTGGAAAAAAAAGTTAAAGATTTTGGCATGGGCACATATAGGGGCAGAGTCATTATTGTTAAAGGTAACCTTAAGTCAGGGGAAAAAATTAGTTTAACTCACCTGGGGCTTCCCTCAGCCTCCTGCAGCTGATCGGTGCCCTCGCAGCCCCGTTCCGATGCTCCTGGACCCGCCGGCGGCAATTTCCGGTTTCGCCGTCACTGGCCAACAGGCATGGGAACGCGAGTGATTCTTCGCGTTCCCAGCCACAATAGCACCCCCTATGCTGCTATTGTGGCAGGAAGGGGAAGGGGGGCGCATTTTTTGAAGCTCGCCCTAGGAGAAATTTATCCTAGAAACTGCAATGCACATGACCTTAGATATATATGTAGACTGCCATATTTATTTCCTTTAAAACAATGCAAATTGCCTAACTGTCTGCTGATCCTCAGCCTCTAATACTTTTAGCCATAGACCCCGAAACAAGCATGCAGATCATGCTCCACTGGATTAGCTACAGGCTTGTTTCAAGTGTACGATTCAAACACCCCTGAAGCCAGGAAGAGCAGAAGGACTACCAGGCAACAGGTTTAGTCTAAAAGGATATACATATTGTAGTCTCTCCATAACTCTCCTTTAAGTAGCTGAAATGAGTCTATGCAACTAGTTGATAAGCAGTTGCTGCTATTACTATCCATTTATCAGGGTCCTCTTGATCTCGCCACCGGTTATTTAAGTGGGTACTCCCAGGGCGTGGAGTCTAAAAGAGCATGGGTCTTCACCAGTGCACCCCACAAGTGATGATGGGCCACTACCTCTTATACGTGGCAGACTACCTTGCCAGGTCACAACCCATAGGAATGCCCCACCAGAGAAAAGAAGAACAGGAGGGGTTAACCTTGCCATAAGGAATGTCGAAAAAGGACCAATGTGACAGGACTGAAGGTGGGATGGAAGTCAGGACTGGCATGACAGGGCTGACGTGGCAGGACTGACTCGTAGGACAGGACTGATGTGACAGGACTGGCTGGCAGGACATGACTGACAGGATTGGCGTGATAAGACTTGACTGGCTAACAGGACTTGACTGGCTGACAGGACTGACATGACAGGCCTGACAGGGGAATGGTTTGGAAAAACGATGTGGCTACAACAGCACTAGGTGCTGATTGGTCAGGGTTTAAATACCCTGACCTTGCCCCAGCGACACCTCTTACTGCCAGTGGGTATGTCACGCAACGTTACAAGTTAGGTGCAAAGGAGACTTCAAGCAATCACAGTACTTTGCACGGGAGTCATCGGGGATCTTAAAGATCCGATACGTCTTGACGGCCGTTATTGCCGCACAACACTAAGCAACGTTCGTGTTGCAGAAATGACCGCTCGGCACTCAAAAAAAATCACTGGTCATTGGGAAAATCGCCTGTAAAATCACAAGGTGGGTAAATACAGTGGGTTGCAAAAGTATTCGGCCCCCTTGAAGTTTTCCACATTTTGTCACATTACTGCCACAAACATGAATCAATTTTATTGGAATTCCACATGAAAAACCAATACAAAGTGGTGTACATGTGAGAAGAAGATTGAAAATCATACATAATTCCAAACATTTTTTTACAAATAAATAACTGCAAAGTGGGGTGTGCGTAATAATTCGGCCCCCTGAGTCAACACTTTGTAGAACCACCTTTTGCTGCAATTACAGCTGCCAGTCTTTTAGGGTATGTCTCTACCAGCTTTGCACATCTAGAGACTGAAATCCTTGCCCATTCTTCTTTGCAAAACAGCACCAGCTCAGTCAGATTAGATGGACAGCGTTTGTGAACAGCAGTTTTCAGATCTTGCCACAGATTCTCGATTGGATTTAGATCTGGACTTTGACTGGGCCATTCTAACACATGGATATGTTTTGTTTTAAACCATTCCATTGTTGCCCTGGCTTTATGTTTAGGGTCATTGTGCTGCTGGAAGGTGAACCTCTGCCCCAGTCTCAAGTCTTTTGCTGTCTCCAAGAGGTTTTCTTCCAAGTTTGCCCTGTATTTGGCTCCATCCATCTTCCCATCAACTCTGACCAGCTTCCCTGTCCTTGCTGAAGAGATGCACCCCCCGAGCATGATGCTGCCACCACCATATTTGACAGTGGGGATGGGGTGTTCAGAGTGGTGTGCAGTGTTAGTTTTCCACCACACATAGCGTTTTGCATTTTGGCCAAAAAGTTCCATTATGGTCTCATCTGACCAGAGCACCTTCTTCCACATGGTTGCTGTGTCCCCCACATGGCTTGTGGCAAATTGCAAACGGGACTTCTTATGCTTTCTGTTAACAATGCCTTTCTTCTTGCCACTCTTCCATAAAGGCCAATTTTGTACAGTGCATGACTAATAGTTGTCCTATGGACAGAGTCTCCCACCTAAGCTGTAGACCTCTGCAGCTCGTCCAGAGTCACCATGGGCCTCTTGACTGCATTTCTGATCAGCGCTCTCCTTGTTCGGCCTGTGAGTTTAGGTGGATGGCCTTGTCTTGGTAGGTTTACAGTTGTGCCATACTCCTTCCATTTCAGAATGATCCAAGTGATCAGTGCTCCTTGGGATGTTCAAGGCTTTGGAAATCCTCTTGAAGCCAAAGCCTGCTTTAAATTTCTCAATAACTTGATCCCTGGCCTGTCTTGGACCTGTCTTGTGTGTTCTTTGGACTTCACGGTGTTGTTGCTCCTAATATTCTCTTAGACAACCTCTGAGGCCCTCACAGAGCAGCTGTATTTGTACTGACATTAGATTACAAACAGGTGTACTCTTAGCCATTAGCACTCATCGGGCAATGTCAATAGGCAACTGACTGCACTCAGATCAAAGGGGGCCAAATAATTATGCACACACCACTTTGCAGTTATTTATTTGTAAAAAATGTTTGGAATGATTTATGATTTTCGTTCCATTTCTCACATGTACACCACTTTGTATTGGTCTTTCATGTGGAATTCTAATAAAATTTATTCATGTTTGTGGCAGTAATATGACAAAATGTGGAAAACTTCAAGGGGGCCGAATACTTTTGCAACCCACTGTAGCTTTACAGGAGGACTGCAGGATTTTCATTTAGAGGCTGTATATCTGCTTTAATGCCCCACCAGTATGAATACTTGTATGCATGCTTGTACAAATGAAAAAATTAACTATATATATTGGTTCCTATATACTAAAGGACATAGGCCTCAATTCACGGAGCTTTATCAAACACTTTATCAAACGTTTGATAATTTTCCTCATGGGTAAAATCTAATTTTGAATTCACTAAGGTGTTATAGATTTATTGATCATTTCATTGATAAGACATTCGATAAATCTATAACACCTTAGTGAATTCAAAATTAGATTTTACCCATGAGGAAAATTATCAAACGTTTAAAAAAGTGTTTGATAAAGCTCTGTGAATTGAGGCCATAGGCCTCAATTCACTAAGCTTTATCAAACACTTTATCGAATGTTTGATAATTTACCTTATGAGTAAAATCTAATTTTGAATTCACTAACGCAGTGTTTCTCAAACTTGTCCTCGTGACTCCCCAACAGTGCATGTTTTGCAGGCAACCTTCCATATGCACAGGTGGGGTAATTAGTGTCTCAGCTACATGGAATCCTTCTAGCTGAGACACTAATTACCCCACCTGTGCATAGGTGAGGCTGCCTACAAAACATGCACTGTTGGGGAGTCACAAGGACAGGTTTGAGAAACACTGCACTAAGGTGTTATCGATTTATTGAACATTTTATCGATAAAACATTTGATAAATCTATAACACCTTAGTGAATTCAAAATTACATTTTACTCATGAGGTAAATTATCAAACGTTCATTAAAGTGTTCAATAAAGCTTAATGAATTGAGGCCATAGTCTTTTTATTATTTGCTCTGCTCTATTTTTTACACTTTGTTTCATTGCAATTTAATATAAATATATAAAAGTTTTATTGATTTTAATGTGCAAACTATGATATATATTAAAGCTCTAACTAAGAGGAGTATGCTGATGAAGCCAAGTTATTCTCTTGGGCAGTTACAAAAATAATATAGCTGATGATTGTGGAAAAATTAGCATTTGTAAACTCACATTTTTGCTTACAAAAATAAAAATCAAACTACAGAATATTCAGATAGCTTTTGGTGATCCAGAACCACTAGGACGGTTTTTAAGAAGGCAAACCTATATTCCAAAACTTGTATCTTAAGAAGAACGATCAAAGAAACTGTTCTTCTGTAAACCTCACATACCTATAAAGCTTTTAGCCAGCAAAAATAGAAAGCTTTTCAGAGGTCTCTTTTGAAACCCTGTGTGAAAAAAAAAATGCTTTGTTTATAAGCTTTTGTAACAGTTTGTGTCGGTGTCAGGGCTAGGACTGTAGTTTGTTTCTACACTGCCCCCACACACACTGCTTTTTCACAGATCATATGAGAATAGCTGCAGGATTTTTTCGATACAGAAGAGGATCTGAAGAGAAGGACCTGTACATTTTCCTTACTTGCATGCTTTCCCACCTCGATTCAGAATGAGCTATTCCTGGCTGTAAACTCTGTTTACGCTGCATGAGGAAGAGAGGGTGAGAGACACAGGAACACACACAGCCGCAGCTGATGATTATTTACACACTATCTTGCTAAATCTCTGCTTTCTGTCATTCTGTAGAGATTCCAGTCACATTATTACAGCCAGTGAAGACTGTTTCTGTATGCTGGATGTTCTGGACACTGTCCTCCATAGTAATGCCCACAGTGAAAACTGTTCTCTGTAAATGTCATATTTTCTTCACATAAAAAATGAAAAGATGAAAAAAGCTGTTGTATTGCTATTTGCTAGTAATTACTGGAAATATTTGTGGCGTTTCGAATTTCAGTAACTTTGATAGCTGTCCTTTAAGTATCCTTTGTTAGTAGCATCCTTGTAAATTGGGACTAGTGTTAATCTGCCAGATTCAGCCTTCCATCTATTTGGATATGGCCAAAATGCTCATGGGCAATCATGCAATTAAGGGGAGGAAAGGGAGGAAGGAAAATAAGTAAATGGCTACAAATGCCACTCACACTAAGCAGCAGCTGGATTACGAAAGCTTCACAGTTAAAAGTCAAGACCTCTCCACACTGTGGACTTGATTCCTATAAACTCTCCCTGAAACACAGCAAAGAATTTGGAATATAGGTAGTTTCAGCTTCTTAGTGATGCCTGCACAAATCACCAGTTGAAGTTCAAAAACTGTGACTGTGTCAGAGGGTCTGCTCTTACAGCAAGCATATTAAAGGATCATGCGATTCAGCTGGAACCCTATATGTAAAATAAATGTACATGCTTTTAATCAATATCTTAAAGAGATGAAAATCAAGCTGTAGATACCTCAGGTCAGAATGCCACAATATGATTTATTAAAAGCCGGTAAATGTATTGCGTAACACACAGAGCAAGTTAATATTAACATGTGCATGGTACATGCGGTCCTGCCACTGTAGCGTCCATGTTTAAATTACACGCACTATTCCCAATTGCGACTGTGATAGTCCACTAACTCGGCTGCTACTAAGCTAATTAACATAGTATTGGGCGCGCTAGTGGACTACCATGATTGCGCTACAAGCATATCGCGCAGCAATTAGGATCAGTGTACGTAACTTAAGAGCACACACAATGCTGAGCGGACCGCACGCATGTTAATAACTCGCACTGTGAGTGCACAATACACTTACTGGCCTTTAAGGAATCAAGGCCTTTATCAGATAAGTGGTGGCTAAAATACCATAATGCCATATGATTTTACAGAGCCAACTGTTTAAGTATGCTAAGACTTTCAAATTATTTTCCTTATATTTCTTCAGCAGAGAACTATTTATGTATATCTTTTCTTTTGTCTCACATTAATGACCATTCTTCCTCATAATGCCTTCAGAAATCTGACTTCATGCAATTATTGTAATGAAATATGAAAGTGAAAATAAAATGTACTATTGGTGGCAGCCTGAAAATTGCTTTAAAGGGGAACTTCAGCCTAAACAAACATACTGTCATCAAGTTACGTTAGTTATGTTAATTAGAATAGATTGGTAATATAATCTCTTACCCCCCCTGTTTTAAAAGAACAGGCAAATGTTTGTGATTCACGGGGGCTGCCATCTTTGTCATGGGAACAGCCATCTTTTTGGTTGAAAGGAGGTGACAAGGAGCAGGAGACACAGTTCCAACTGTCCTGTGTCCTGATTACCCCACACGCTAGGCTTCAAATGTCAAATTCAAAATGTAAAAAAAAAAATTGCACCAAAACAGCAGAACGAGAACAACAAAATCAGAAACCCCATCATGCTTTGCACAGCATCAGGGGAAAAAAGCCCGGGCAGTTTTCTTCTGTGCAGCTAAAAATGAGAGAAACAAAGTTCTGATGCTGTGAAACTGTTAAAGAAACACCAAGCCTTTTCAGTGCTGCTGAGTCGATTTTTAGTCCGGAGGTTCACTTTAAGAGCAAAAACTGGAACTCTAGAAGAAGGCTGCAACAAAGAGAAAAAGTTGGGTTATGGCACATAACAGAGTTTGTAGCTTACTAAAATACATTGAATGGGAAAAGCAGCCATAGAGGATGTCATGGCAAGTACCTCCAAAAGAGAAAGTAGAACATGACCAAGAGTCACAGTAACGCAGAATTTTCAGGATAAAACTAGCATGTAATAAAGCCCCCCCCCCCCCTCAAAAGAAACAAAAAAAAAGTAGTGAACAAACCACTGTAATGGCAGGAGGAGATAACTGATCTTGCCCTTCCACAATTACAATCTCCTTTGGGTCTGCAAGTCACACTCCCTTAAAAAAGTGCAATACACAACACCAACCTACAGTGGAGGCAATTACGAAGCAGTTTTATTATTAAGACTAATCAAGTAATAGGTTTTGGTCAAAGTAAGAGATGTGAAAATGAATACACATTCTAAAAACATATATATAGAACTTGACCAGCATTGCAGATTTTTGATGTCACCCCCACCACCAAATGGAGAGCAACTCACCAATTGCCCCACATGCGCATTAGACCATTGTCAATTGTGGCCCAACTTATTTGGTGACTCGCTCTCCATTTGGTGTTGGTGGTGGGAGTGACATAAAAAATCTGCTATGCTGGTCAAATTCTCTATATATATCTTAAGGGAAAGAAATTTGTCCTGAGACTATAGTGCAGCTGGAATAAGGATTGGCACTTATTGCATAACAGTTGTTAGTGGACTTGGGGGCACTGCCATCTATGCCCCATAGTACATACATAGCATCTTGTGCCATTACTGTCTGTACTGCAAGGTGTAGGGTAGAAATTTTATGCAGCAGCTACAGGTGAAGCCCAAACTGTAGCAGACTGATGTGGAAACAGGAAGCATTGTTTTTAAGGAAACTTTGTCTCTACTCGGTATTATACAATTATATCATTGGATTTGTTGTGCAGTGTGACAGGTGATACTGCATTTTAAGCTAAAATTCTAAAAAAATTGTTTAATCAGGAATAAATACCAATTAGTCAAATTACCATCTAAAAACATTAATGAGCAAAATGCATTTGCATCTCTGCCAATGTGTTTTGTGGACAGATGTCTTAATCGCAGGCTGTAAACGTGTGTGCATCTTATGCTGGGAATACACGATTCGTTTCTGCCGCAGATAGATGGTTCGATGGATAATTTCCGACATGTCTGATCTCCTGTTCGATCGTTTTGCCACTCAATTGCTGATAGAAGTGAATGGAAAAAGATAAGAAAAACAAGCCGAAGATAAGAGAATCAAGTGCAGAATCGAGCGCCAAAAACGATCGAGCAGAGAATCGAGCGGCAGAAACTAATTTTGTATTTCCAGCGTTAGGGCTCAAACCCACTAGCAGCATTTTTGCCAGCATTTTGAAAACACTCTCCCAGTCACTTATATGAGAATTGCGGAAGAATTGCCACCATTTTTCAAAATTGCGTTAAATTGGTTCGAACAATTTTACTGCGATTTAAAAAATCGTGGTGATTTTGCCACGATTTTACAGTGATTCTCATTCAAGTGAATGGGAGCAGGTTTGCAAAATGCTGACAAAAATTGCTGCTAGTGGGTTTGACTCTTGGCTGGGGTCACACTAGATGGCAGCTTCACATTGGATAGTCAAAGTGGATCTGATGTACGCTCCACTATGTCCAATTCTATTCTAGTCTCCATTGGTGTCCATTGTTATGGACAGCAAGGGAAACCACCTTGGCCCTTCTGCTGCTTATGAATGTGGTATTTTACATAAGAATATGAAGTGGAGGAAGGTATACAGTATTTGACAAAATGTCCAATGTACTTTCATTCATTTCTTTAGTTTTTTTGTTAATGTGATATTTTACAAGAAGGGACAGAGTGTTCAATATATGGTCTTTCGGTTCATTTATGAACATACCAAAATGATGTGCACAGTGTCGGCGATCCCATCGAGGCAAAGGGGGCAATTGTCCCAGGGCCCTCAACCTCTGCATGGGGCCCCATGCTGCAGACCCTGCTAAATGCTGCTCGCACTGCTCCCCCAGGGCCCTTGCATGTGAAACAGCAGCCACAATAATTACTCACCTCTCCCGGTGGGCGGCGGCTGCGCAATTGGTTACTCTAGCTCTGGTGTCCACCTCCTTCTCTATGACCCAGCGTGTGTTTGCACATAACATGCGCTGGTTCATAGAGAAGGTGGAGGACAGAGGGGCTAGAGTGCCTGGATTGTGCAGCCGCTGCCTGCCGGGAGAGGTAGTTACTGCAGATGCTGCTTCACACTCCAGGACCCTGGGAGCATTTAGGTAATGACCTAAATTTATCTGTTGATCTACTTTACCAAAAATTTTAGTATTTTGTGTCTAGTCTAAGCACAGTTTTAGTCATTGTTTTTATTTTTTTTTCTTTGGATTCTTCTTATTTTAAAGTCGGGGAGCTGCATTGGATAATAGCAGCAAATGCTCAATGCCTTGTTTGAGAGACATACTAGTAATATTGCCTGGCCCTAACTAGTTTATTTTATTTTGGACAGCTTGGCTATCACTGGATGGTATTACTATTAACAACAAAAGGATATCTGTAGGTTATCATTATGCTGAAAAGTAACCAAAATATGTCAACATCATCAGTACATGTACGTCCATCTTAGAGAGCTGAACACTAATCTGTGGTTTGGCATTTATCTTTGTTGGCTCTTGAGAGCCATAGCCCTTGTTTAAAAGATAAACTCCACACATTTTGGTAGAGGGGAAATATATTTTATGGTATCATTTTTTCACTAGGTAAGGATTTCCAAACAAATTAAAGAAGTTTTGCAGACTTCAATATATTTGTCTTACATGGTTTATTAAATTCCTAATATCCGTTCTATTTATCTTTAACGAAGTTCATTTTATCTTCTTAAATTTGTATTGTCAACATGACATGATACACAATAAAGATATACAAGGAATGTATGTTACAACAGTATGATCTATCCCCTTAGTGTGTTCTGATCAGTTAATGAAGTATGACCATTATATAGAAGATTAAAGTACACAACAATGTGGACCGAAATACAAGCTTATTGATCTGTCTCCTTCTAAGGTGTGTCAGCAGTCCATCACATACTTTTGGCAAAACCATGTATAGTGAGCCTGCTGGTGACAAGTCCTGCTGGAAAGCACCCCCAAAGTGGATAGACTAAAACAAACTGCCATGCACTGGGGAATGAGGGAGGGAGGAGAAGCAGTAGTTCCACCAGCACAATTATATAATATGTACATAACTGGGATTCTGAAATTATTTTGCTCCTAGATATTAGGGCTGATTTCCACTGAGCCAGCGTAGGTCTTGGAAAATAAATGCCAGGACTTTCACATTAACCCTGAAACCAATGCAATTCAATTGAGTTGTGAACATGTGCATTTGAAACACACATAAAAATGCATGGGTTTTCACAATTTCACATTAAGACATCAGTCACAAATTATTAAAAAAAATATAAAGTACTTGATATAAATAGCAATTAAAAGATGTAAAGAAAGGTGTAATTACTGGTAGATAAAAAATAAAAATAAACTTCATTAGACTGTCCATGTATCCTAAGATTGACGTCTGACGTAGGGTCAGAAAAACCAAGTGGATAGGGAGTTTCAATTTTTTTCTCTTCTTCATTACATTAACTACTGTCTGTCAAAATGCTAGCGGTTTATTTATGCAGGAAAGCTGTCATATGTGTATGTTTTAAGTTTTAATGTTCTATGCAACATTTCATTGTAAACTGTAAAGTTAGAGTACTTCTTTAAAATATTGCTCTGGGACATTTAAGCATATTCCATGCAGTGAAACTCTTAACTATTATATTATTTTAGTTACAGAAGCTAAAACATTTTGTTTATATTACAAGCATCTTTCAAATGTCAAGGTTAGACAGCGTAGTATGTGAAGACTAAAAGAAACAAATTTAAAGTTCACATTACTGCAGCAATCATATATGTATATTTGCTCAGTAATTACATATAAAAATTAATAATCAATACAGTCCTTCTAAAGAAAGAAATAATTATTCTTAAACCCTATAATTACATATAATAGAATTTATTACTTTGAAATACATTGAAATACTGGATTCTACAGTGAAAGTTTCAAAACACTTTCACTGATGTTTGGGTTATGAGTCTTATCAAAAATTCTGGAATGTAAATAATGAAGTTTGCAAGGTTGTCCCATATTCAGGACAATTATGCCACCTGGTGGTTTCATAGTCTTATAAAATTAATATTATTAATACTACTTATTTAAAAATGATTAAATGGTGACATCTGCCAGTGTAAATTATTACATTTATTTATTTATAAGAAAGACAAATTTATAGAACACGATTTTAAATTATTAAGTTTTATTATGCAATTATATCTTACATGAATTGTTTTAAGAAGAATTATCCAGTATAATAAGCTTTATAGTTAAATGAGTATATTAGAAGCCCTGTATGCTTCCATAAGCATTAAATTACTATATTATTTTTGGAAAAGAACAGACACATTCCAAAGTAATTAGCAGAAGGACACATTATCAGAAATGCGTCGTGAATGACATTGATTAGCCACTTAAGTACCAGCTGTCTCTGCCCAGAGACCGCTGGTAAAAGAACGAAGGAATCCCGACGAATTGCCGCGCATACCCGCCGCAAACGGCATTATCCTGCCGCAAACAGAATCCTCAGGACATAGACTCTGCCGTCTCTATGATGGCAGAGCCATGTGAGCCGGTCAGGAGCCGCTTTCATTGGCTCCCGACCGTGTCTATCAATGTAAGCCAATGGGAGCAGCTTACATTGATAGACACGGCCAGGAGCCAATGAAATCAGTTCCTGACCGGCTCACATGGCTCTGCCGCTATAGAGACAGACAGAGCCTGTGAGCTGCGGTGAGAAAGTCGGATTTGAGCGGTGCAATCTGCGGGGAGTGACGGAAACGGCAAATGCGCGCTGCAGACATTGATTGAAATCTACGTCCTGCAGGCCAGGAGCCCATCAAAACAGGGCGTAGATTTCAATCACCGTGGTCCTAAAGTAGTTACCGTATTTTTCGGAATATAAGACGCACTTTTTCTTCCCCAAAACTGGGGGTAAAAAGTGGGTGCGTCTTATATTCCAAAGGTACGGTATTTTTGCCCCATAACATACTTACCGGATCTTGCTGCCGCGATCCTCGCCTCCTTCGTCTGTCCGCCGTCATCCAATGTCGCAGCAGCAGTCATCAGAGGGTCCAGCAATCCCATCCAGTATCCCCGCTCTTTAAGTGTCCAAGTCGCCGGCTCCTGTTCACTGCAGCCATGCTTGTATGCAGGCTCGCGGTGATCACCCGGTGATTACGCGCTGCTGGGGCCGCCTTCCTCCATAGTTACGGCGTCCTCTTCTTAGATACAGTGACCCCTTCTGTGTGACGAGCCGCGCATGTGCGCCGGGGTCACGCATGACGTCAGGCGCACGTGCGCCGCTCGTCACGCAGAAGGGGGCACTGTAACTAAGAAGAAGACGCCGTAACTATGGAGGAAGGCGGCCCCGGCAGCGCGTAATCACCGCGTGATCACCGCGAGCCTGCATACAAGCATGGCTGCAGTGAAGAGAAGCCGGCGACTTGGACACTTAAAGAGCGGGGATACTGGATGGGATTGCTGGACCCGCTGATGAAACCTAATGGGACCCTCAGATGACGGCTGCTGCGACTCTCGGGTGATGACAGGCAGATGGAGGAGGGGAGGATCGCGGCGACAGGATCAGGTGAGATGCAGCAGGGGTGTAGTGTAGTGTAGTTTGGGTTGGCTGGAGGGGTTACTTAGTGAAGTGTAGTGTAGTTTGGGTTGGCTGGAGGGGTTACTTAGTGAAGTGTAGTGTAGTTTAATTTGGCTGCAGGTGTTAGTGAGGGAAGTGTAGTATACTGTAGTGTAGTGTAGTTGTTGTAGTAGGGGTTAGTGAAGTAATGTGTAGTTGATGGGGGCAGCAGGGGTAAGGGAAGTGTAGTGTAGCAGGTGTTAGTGTAGCTTAGATAAAGACAGTTTTTGGGGAGTTAGAGGTCCATAAGAAGCCCCTGCACCATAGACGCACCTAGGTTTAGTTTATTTTTTTCCCCTGATTTTTGCCCTCTAAATCTAGGTGCGTCTTATATGCCGGAGCGTCTTATATTCCGAAAAATACGGTAATGTTTGAAAGTCCCAATGTCTGGGGCAAATAAGTCAACCAGCAGACAAAATGGCTGGTGAAGTTCATTTTTAATTAAAGACGTCAATATGACCTGATACATGTCAGTATGTGTAAACATCGCAAACCTACGTAGATTCCCACAGTTAAGATAATTAAGGAATTTGTAAACAATCTTCGGTATTAAAAACATGATAAAGAATTGACGCACGGAAGTTTTAGCCAATCAGAACCTGGGATTTAGGGAAATTCCAAATTAGGCAGCCATATTGCATCCAATCACTATAAAAGTAGGAGCTGAAAACTGATAGTTTGCACAAGCCTACCAATCTCCTGAGAAGACACCCGAGGCAGAAGCTACCTTCCCACATGTGGTTCTAGATGCTGAAGAGATGACAGAGAAGGGGTAATATGCTTAATATTATGTTGATTTACTTTATTAATTTTTCAGCATTAAGTTTTGTTAAGATGTTAGCAAGAAGTTTTTTTAGAAGCTATTTTTTATGCTATTTCTGTAAGAAGATTAGTACAAGTTTTACACAGCTACTGAATACACAGCTATTGATACAGATGAGACTACTTTTGATCTTATTCTACATAACACAACTGTTATATTCTTTTCTGAATGTATTTAGAAGATTGATGATCGCTTGGCTATAAAGGCCATGATAAGATGGAATGCTGTTAGAAGGAAACACTACTTGGAACTGTTCATATTTTGTATATATGCGGTATGATAAGCAAATACAAATTTTTTATATAAAATCATATACTGAGTGCTCTTATTCATTTCTAGGTATACCATCAATCTATAATTACTGTTACAGAGGGTTCAGACCCCTCTATGCCTGATTTATACGATAGCAACGCTTTAAAGGCTGGTCCTTTACTGAGTTAGCAATCATGAAAAAGGCAAGAACCGCACAGGTTTTTGATATGTCTACCTCTTGTAGATAGTACTTGTAGCCCTCTGTCGGATGTCAATCTGCTAACATTGACATTCTGATGATATTTAATTAAAAACTTTTTACACCTTTCTTTACAATGTGTAATTGCTGTTTATGAAAAAAAAAAGTATATGATATAATTCATGACTGAAGTCCTTTAAAAATGCATATCCGCAACCATACTCAAATTGCATGCGTGACAGTGGAAATGGCCCCTTTAACAAAATATACACACATTTTAAGTAAGGGGCACAAAGAATGCTATAAATGTCTGGATCTTAACCTCTTGAGGACCATGGGCTTTACCCCCCTCCCCCTAAAGACCAGGCTATGTTTGTTAAAAAAGGCCACTGTAGCTTTAAGGCCAAGCTGCAAGACTGCACAACACAGCACACCAGTTATTCCTCCCCCCTTTTCTCCCCACCAACAGAGCTCTCTGTTAATGGGGTCTGATCGCCCCCCTCCCCCCCAGTGTTTGTTTGTTTTGTGTAAATGTTGTCATTTTTTTAATAAAACTACCTATTTTTTTTCTTTACGCTTTACCCTCCCTCCCACCCCACACCCAGCCAATAACGGCAATCAGGTGTCATAGGCTTCTGCTTATGAGAGCTGATCGCTCTCTAGTGTCCCATGGGGACAGCCATCGCTCGGAGACTGTAGGCGGAGCTCCGCTCCGCCCACTAACAGGAGATACGCGCGCAGCATGCGTGCGATCTCCTGTACTGCGAGCCCCAAGGACTTTACGCCAATCGGCGTTAGCTGGTCCTGGGGCTGCCGCCACGGCCACGCCCATTGGCGTGACGTGGTCGGCAAGTGGTTAAGACATTCCCAATCTTGTCTACTCAAAAACTTTACCTATAACTTCTTAAAACAATTCTTTTCATACAAAGTAATTTTCTTACCAAGGATTGCACCACTTTACCATTAACAAAGACTAAACCTTACTGTTTACCATACTATAGAAAGCCACAGTGAATCGGCAGTAGTCTTAACACTGAAATGTTTTCTTATTGCTATACATATTCAGGTAATTTTGTACTTTATAGCCTATCTTCCAAAATGTGAACACACAAAAAATGCCTAAGATAAATAAATGGAAAGCAGACATGGGAGACTTGTAGAACATCAGAAGCTGAATGTTACACGAGCCTAAGCTGGGGAGCTAACAGCACCGTAGGGGTAACCGATTATAATCCAAGGGCACTGCTATCATCTGAAAACTCCATTTAAGTCAGCTGCTGCTAATGACCTGGGAAACAGCTTGACACTCTAGTGATTCATACTTCTGACAATACCAAGATCCCAGAGAAAGCTATTGAGGGCTTTTCTGCTTATAAATCTAGTAGAACAGTTTAAAACATACAAAACATGTATTTCAATAATAATAGCGTACATTTTTAATAACTTCAAGTTGCATAATCACTCTTATTTTTAAAAGGTAATTAGCACAAATTTACACCTTTTAGCACAAATTACAGTTATAGTTGAAATTCATCATTCATACACAAGAATACATTATGTTGATTAATAGTCTAGCTTCAGGAAAAAAGTGCTTTACTTTTGATTACAGTGAGGAAATGACAGAATATCTGTCATTTATTTAAGGTTGCACCATGTGAAAGGGGTCTCTAAAAGGCAAACATATCATCCCCAAGAATGACTTATAAGTATATATATATATATATAAGTATATTATAATACTATAAGTATTTGCAAATTTGTCTTCTCTCTCAGGAGCTCAGAGATACCCCCGTGCTTTTACAGCCTCACCTTTCTAAGCTGCTTGTACCAGGACTTCCTTATATTAAAGAGAAACCATAACCAAGAATTGAACTTCATCCCAATCAGTAGCTGTACTAGTTGATACCCCCCTTTCCCATGAGAAATCGATTCCTTTTCTCAAACTGATCATTAGGGGGCTCTGTAGGGCTGATTTTTGTGGTGAAACCCCTCCCACAGTGTGATGTCAGCGCCTCACAGCTCTGAGGTCCTGACATAACACTGTGGGAGCCTTGTTGCATTGTGGGAAATAACAGCTGTTTCCAACTGCCAAAAAAAACAAGCAGTATTCACTGAAGTTCCTCTTTAAAGGTACATCCTGCATCTACAAATTTCTCAACTCTTCATTGATCCACAAAACTAGATAGCAATTTAATAAGTGGGAGCAACTGTTACAGACATTACAGACTCAGACTGGTTCTCTGCAGTTAACGTTCTAAAGAAGATTACTGATTGCGTTACACACTGAGAGAATCTTTTAAAACTTATATGGCAATGGTATTTCACCTGAGGTAAATTGACACACTTTGATTCTAATTCCTCCCCCTTATGCTGGAGAAACCGTTGTTGCACTGGGACAATAACCCATATATTCTGGTATTGTCCAAAACCTAGGAATATTTGGAGTAGTGTTGAATTGTGCATAACTCTACTCCCACATAAACTAGGCCCTCTTGCCCCTCACCTCACTCTTCTAAACTTGATCAGTTCATCCATCCCCACTCAGGAACTGTTCATAATATTATATATCTTGATAACTGCAAAAACTCTCATAGTTGATAATTGGAAGGCACCCACCATCCCTTCACTAAGGCAAGTCCTTCAAAGAGTTGACTTTAACCTGCATGCAGAGGTCTGTATAGCTTTACGCACAGACTTTACTAATTACTCTACACATCTGGGCAGACTGTGGAAACCACTCTACCCTGAAACCATCTTCAAGACTACCCATAACAAAGTTCCACAGCATGCCTCCCACCACCCCACCACCTCCACCTTCCCAAAAGAATACCTACCACAAATAACATTCCCCTGCTTCTATACAATGATACACATCAAAACACCAAGCTTCCAAATACCAAGCATGCTCCAACCAGGACTACTCTTCTTTTCTCTCCCTCCCCCAATCCTATCCTGTCAATAGGAGGTCACTCTCTACCATCCAATTTCCCTCTCTGGTGATTGAAGGGTATTGTTAAGAATAGACATATGGTTTGTTGTTATATCTAACCAGCTGAGCATTTAATTATGCCACCATGTTTTTACCTCTCCCTTTTATTCAAGTCATAAACTGCTGCACAGATAACAGCGCACTTCATTATACATTTTGAAATAAATATTTTTCGGCATCACACTAGAACTGTTTCATTCAGAAAGACAATGAAGTTAAAAGAAGCAAAAGTAGGAAAGAAATTATTTCATCCCAACAGCATATAGATATAGATGGATACACAATAGCCTGACAGCTGTTTCGCAAGCACCACTTGCTTCTTCAGAGAGTCTCAATCCTACAGATCAGTGTGTAAACAGACAGCCCTGCCAATCAGTGTGGAACCCAAGGGCAGAGCGGTGCACAGTAACCATGTGAATCACTTCAAATGCAGGAAGTGATGAGTGACATCACTTCCGCTTATGAAGTCTATGGTTCACCGCTCAGCAGGTTTGTCTGTTGCCATGCTGAGCTGCAAGTCTGAAGGGGGTGAAAGGGAGGGACACCTGGCTGAGGAGAGCTGGGCCAATGCCCACTGCCCTATCATTGGGCAACGTCGCTATTTAAACAAATGCTGCAAAGTTACATTTGTTCACCTGCTTTGGGGGCAGGCATGGGCCCAAGGTATGCCTGCACCCATGGAGATAAGCCACCGACTTAGGGAGACTGGAGGTGAAGAGGGGTGGTGCAAGGTGATTAATGGGCAGAAGGAGCCCTCAGAGAAACATCAAATTTATAAAATATAAATTTATTGCAACACATTTTGTAGAGGTTAATCTCCCCCACTTATTCATGCAGAGTTAATAGAAAGTTCATACTGCTTCATACACACTCACAAATAGACAGGGTTTAAACCAAAAGCCAGTACATGTCAGATGACGTGGACACGTGGGCACAAATGCCCGCGCTGGCGCAGAAAAGCCGGCCTGCTGGTGAGGTCGTGATCATTACGGATGACCAGCGGGACAACATAAAGCACCTGTGCTGTGGCCAGGGACTGAGAGGGCTACTAGGGGCTGGAAGAAGGCCCAGGTGAGTAAAATCTGTTTAATCTCCCTCGCCTCAGAAGTTCTTTAAAAATCAGACCAAGTTGTATTACCAAAGAACATATTTTACAAACATCTCCCCATATTCCTCATTATAAGCTACAGCACTTCCTGTAATTCAGCTGTTCAAAAACAGTGATAAGCAAAGAATCTGCTAACATGTACATTTTCTCTCACCTAGGAAGGGAAAGAAATTGAGCCTATTAAAGCAGGTTACTGATCAATAAAGTGGCAGCTGGTTAATAGATAAACCAGTAGAGTCTTTAATTGCCTTCATTTATTTCCTTCCCTAGATCTTTGCAGATTTGCCTATATTTACTCATCACTGCAAATGTTTTAATATATAAATGTTACAAGTTTATTTTTTGTACCATGTTCATCCTTTGCCTTTGAATGATTAAAATTACAGGAGAATGAATACTTGCAATATTTTTCTAAGCTGTTCATGGTTTATAATTTTTTTTGTGCTCGGACTTGGATGATTAGAAAGCAACATCTAGGAGATTAAGCAGTGCAGTATTGTGTAGGCACCTCTAACTTTTACGGTTGCATTTATTATCTCTGCAGCACAACAGCAATTAACCACAAGGTGTGTTGTAAAGCCCACAGCAATAGCTAGCTGAGCTTGAGTCTCGAGAAACACGATCTACCTTCAATCCTTTAAACAGTCATTTGCAGACAGTCAATACTGTGTCTAGGATTGCGTTACATGCAGAGATCTAAACGCTAGTTAAAAAAAAAAAGTTAAAAGTCGAGCTGTGGGAAATAAAAAGTAGCATCTTATTTTATCTCATAGGTTGATCTAAAAAAAAACAACTATGAAAAAACAACAAAAACACCCACTCTACGCTATTAAGTTATTTATGATTTTTTGTTAGCTATAGAAATTCTAAACCCATCTCGTGTAAAAACATAAGTCATGTTGGTGTGATAAGCAGAACTTGAAGTCATGTTGGTGTGAGAGTAAATCGGAATATATTAAACGCTGTATTTATGTCATTATAAAGTTGACAGGAAAATTTGAGCTTTTTTAATATAGCTGGTGTAGAATCTAAGATCTTATAGAAAGAATTCTAAAATATAAACCTGCATTCTTTTTATCCGCAGTAACAACTCGGCTTTATCAGAACCTACACTCCAACAGATGAAGCTGGGCTTTAAAGCTACCTGTCCAACATATCCTTCCCATACATATGAAAAAACCTCATTCCTCACTGTGGACCCGGTGGACTACCACTTATGATATCACTGACTTATTCAGTTCCCACAGCATACCCCCAGAAAGTTACACCACCCCCACTGTTCACTCACCCTCAGACTTACACTCTCCTTTTCCGTACAGTAGAGGAGTAGTGGCTGGATAGTGTACTGGTTAAAGCAACCACCTTTGATGAGGAAAACTCGGGTTCGTGTCCTGGCTGGAACCAGTACGTATTATTTACCAAAGATAGTCCAATACCCCTGGGTCCCTTACTATGTGTGCATTTAGTAGCTGCAGATCTCTAAAACAAACTTTATTACTAACAATAATGAATCTCCAAATATATTATTCCTCTTTATCTCCATGGTTTTATACATAGCGATTAACAACTTTTTCATATTATCTGTAGAATTGACAATCTTTTAGTATTTCGATCCCTCTCTTGGCTTATCAGGCTCACCCTCTGAAGATGGCATTTTCTCTAATGAAGAAATCTCCTTCTCAGAGAGTTTAGATCCTCAGATCCCTCAGTATTCTTAATTTTCCTAGTAACCTGGCTAATCTTAGGATTTGCAAGAGAAGCAGCCATAAATGGGGCCAGTACCGAGTCTGCAGCAATATCTGAAGTAGAAGCTTGATTAGAATCTGATGTGGAGGTTGATGTAGAACCTATAGGGAACTCTGAAGTCTCATACACACGCTCAACAACAGTCTTTTAAATGCACAATTATCAAACAACTTGTGTTGATGAAACAAGTTGAAACAACCCAATAAAGTTGTTTGTTATTGTGCAAACAACTTTTTTTGGTTGTTTCAACTTGTTTCAACAACAAAAGTTGTTTGATAATTGTGCATTTAAAAGATTTTTGTTGAGAGGGTGTATGAGCCTTGAGACAGAAACCGCTGCAGTAGCTGCTGAGGCTGAAACATCTCTGAAAGATTTCAAAGTTGAAGTAATTTCATATTTCATCCAGCCCATGAAATCTTTGAATACAGAAGGAGAAGTTCTCCTTAACCACTTGCTGGATACAACACTGACATAATGGCCAGGGGACAGATGCCAGCACACATTGCACATTTATTTTCAATTAATTGCTGTACAGGTTGACCATGCATCTGACTTGGTCCATCCAACTCCATACCACAAACACTTCCAGGAGCTGCCATGAGGGGGAGCGTCTCCATCGTCTACTCAGTCAGCTGACTGAGGAGAGCAGCCAATACAGACCCGGCCATCGTCCGTGCTGCATGCACATCTGGCATGCAGCTCCAAACTACAGGCGTCTTCCTGAGGTCTGTAAATTTCAGGGAAGACTAGAGTCTTCCCACGCTGATCCGCACCGGTCAGCTGCATTCAAAGGGAAACCCACAGCCTCAGGCCCCCGCTGACTAACATGGAGCCTTCTTTCAACATCCTATTTGTCCATGGACAGGAACATAAACTGACTTAGTCCCTATGTTGTTAACTTGTAGATGCCTGTTTGCATATGCTTCAAATGTAACCTATTCCTGCCCAGCAGTGAGTGGATGAATCTTCTCTCCAGGGTGCTGTCTTGGAGACGATACAGGGAAATGACCTTTCCATTTCAATTTGTAGGCAATCAATTTCTGAATGCATCAGTAAGTTCTAATTTCACTGTGAACAGGTTGTCCCCGACTTACGAACACCCGATTTATGAATGATTTGCCAATAAGAACGCAGCATGAAAATGTAAAATTTTATTCTGTGGGAACAAATGCAAACAATAAAAAAAAAACAGCTTGTAGCTTTTTAGAAATTCAAAGAAAAAATGTTTCTTAAGCCAGCAAAATTGTATTTTGCTACAGTTCGCCGAGAGCACAGGGGAACAAAGATGACACAGTGGAGGATGGGAGGGGGGCACTAAAGGCATGGGGTACAGAGGTGACACAAAGGGGGACACTGGATACACCGGGGGCATAGAGGTGGTACATGGGTTAGAGATGGCTCAGTGTTTCGACTTACAGACAGAATTAACCTACAGTCCCCATCTTCTTCATTAACCAGGAATAACCAGGTATTTGCAGCCATGTCAACAGTACGCAGTGAATAAAGCAACTAGTTGCAAAGAGCTGAAGGGTTACTCATGCTCAAACTTGACCTAATCAAGTGATGGCAGAATTTTGTGGTTTTTAAAATGGATTTGATATTATGTAAACATAAAAACATTGTAAGAATTTAAAAGATAGGATTTTTCTTCTTAGCAAAAATGGAAAATTGCTTTAAACATTTGTGCAGGTAAGATATCTCACACATATCAATTTCAGTTTTTTTTTAGCAATGTATTCAGCTGTCTGCTGATAATCTTAACTGATGGGCATATTATAGCTTAACGAAATATTTTTTTTTCACATCTGCAGAACTTATGCTTGTTATATGATCAGTAATGAAGTGTCATTTTTCAGATAAGAACTTTTATGTGGCAGAACTTAGTTCATATACAGAGTTGCCTTCTGACACCTTATGTGAGCAGAGATAAGCAAAAGGAAGACATTTCCTCACCTTCATTATTTTGCAAAAGTTGTCTACTTGTAGAGATAAAATAGAGAATTTTTCAAAATGGCTAATTTCATTGTGACAAGAGGATCTGTGCAGAAATTTCTATTCCATCAATGCAATGAAAAGCTGCTAGGCTCTCGCTTAAAAATATGTTACTACCATTTAAAAAAGAAAATAGTTCTCTGTTTCATGACGATATTTATAGAAAAATACAATACAAAACTCATACCAAAAGAAAACAAAACATAATTAAGAGTTGTTAATTCTTATGTTCATTTAAAACACCCCTGAAGTGATAAAATATTTTGTGGATCAAGTCCATGGTGGACTAGTTTACCTGCATCTGATCTTGTTCATGGTGCGCATTGTCCTTGGGGTCGCTCCTGTTCATCATTCCTTGACCGAGCGGTCAACAAGTATTTCTAAACTGGGCATGTGCAGGTTATGAACTGTGTATGTTCAGTGAGAGAGTGCTTGTGTACTTCTTTCTTTCTTTTTTGCATGAACGCTTATTTTACTGGGCATGCTCAGTTCAGAACTTATACATGCCCAGTTCAGTAGTTCACATTCGTACTTGCACAGAAACCTTCTACAACTTAGTTGGTTTTGTTTGAGACAGCGCCATGTTTGATATAATACCCAATTTGATCCTACGTATTGATGAGATAAAATTTTCCGGCTACACTATAAATCGAGAATAAAAAAGATGTGTGGGGAATTTATTTGTACTTTCTTTTATTTGTGGGAGCTCATTTTATATACCAGCTGTAGGGGGATTACTCTAAACATCCCTGTGCTGTGCCATTTGGGTGTTACACATAGAGATGAGCGTAATGACGTAATTACGATTTCGCGAAATTTCGCGTAATTAGTGTAATTACGATTATGGCCGTAAGTACATAATCGTAATGAAGAAGGATTTCGCGAAATTTCGCGTAAGCGTAATTTTTGCGTAATTTTCGCATTACAATGGGTATTTGTTCATGCCGTAATTTCGCATTAAACGCTACCGTAATTTCGCGTTAAACCGTAACGCTCCGTATAATATAAAAAAGCCGCCGACTTTAAGGGTTAATAGCAAAGCCCCCTTAAATGCTAAGAGCCTCAAATTTGGAGAATATATTAAGGAGATCAGAAGGAATAAGAGGAAATTTTTTTTTTTCTAAAAGACCTTATAGTTTTTGAGAAAATCGATGTTAAAGTTTTAAAGTAAAAATGTATACATTTAAAAACTCGACGACTTTAACGGTTAATAGCAAAGCCTGCTTAAAGTTTAGGAACACCTAATTCCTAGGGTATATTAAGGGGATCAGTGGGAATAAGAGGAAACATTTTTTTTTCAAAAAGACCTTATAGTTTTTGAGAAAATCGATTTTTAAGTTTCAAGGGCAAAAATGTCTTTTAAATGCGGAAAATGTCAGTTTTTTTTTGCACAGGTAACAATAGTGTATTATTTTCATAGATTCCCCCAAGTGGGAAGAGTTTTACTTACTTCGTTCTGAGTGTGGGAAATATTAAAAAAAAACGACGTGGGGTCCCCCCTCCCAGACCTCTTTAACCCCTTGTCCCCCATGCAGGCTGGGATAGCCAGAATGCGGAGCACCGGCCGCGTGGGGCTCCGCACCCTGACTATACCAGCCCGCATGGTCCATGGATTGGGGGGTCTCGGAAGGGGAGGGGCAGCCAAGCTTTCCCCTCCCCCTCCGAGCCCTTGTCCAATCCAAGGACAAGGGGCTCTTCTCCACCTCCGATGGGCGGTGGAGGTGGAGGCCGCGATTTCCTGGGGGGGGTTCATGGTGGAATCTGGGAGTCCCCTTTAAAAAGGGGTCCCCCAGATGCCCACCCCCCCTCCCAGGAGAAATGAGTATAGAGGTACTTGTACCCCTTACCCATTTCCTTTAAGAGTTAAAAGTAAATAAACACACAAACACTTAGAAAAAGTATTTTAATTGAACAAAAAACATAACCACGAAAAAAGTCCTTTAATATTCTTAATTAACCATTAATACTTACCTGTCCCTTTAAATAAATGATCCCTCGAAATAGCCTCGGAAATGTTCTATCAGTTACAATGTAACAAAGTTATTACAATGTAACAACTTTGTTACATTGTAACTACGCCGCACCCGACGTCACTCGCCGCTCAGCCGCCGCATACGTGTCTGCGCTGCACAGACCCGACCTCTCTAAGCATCTTTGAATTTGGGCTCCAAGGAGCCCCATTGGTCCTTAGCAGACCAATGGGGTTCCTTCTGATTTGAAGGAACCCCATTGGTCTGCTAAGGACCAATGGGGCTCCTTGGAGCCAAAATACAAAGATGCTTTAGAGAGCTCTGAGCTATATAGCTCAGAGCTCTGTCGGGTCCGTGCAGCACAGACGCGTATGCGGCGGCGGCGAGTGACGTCGGGTGCGGCGTAGTTACAATGTAACAAAGTTGTTACATTGTAATAACTTTGTTACATTGTAACTGATAGAACATTTCCGAGGCTATTTCGAGGGATCATTTATTTAAAGGGACAGGTAAGTATTAATGGTTAATTAAGAATATTAAAGGACTTTTTTCGTGGTTATGTTTTTTGTTCAATTAAAATACTTTTTCTAAGTGTTTGTGTGTTTATTTACTTTTAACTCTTAAAGGAAATGGGTAAGGGGTACAAGTACCTCTATACTCATTTCTCCTGGGAGGGGGGGTGGGCATCTGGGGGACCCCTTTTTAAAGGGGACTCCCAGATTCCACCATGAACCCCCCCCCAGGAAATCGCGGCCTCCACCTCCACCGCCCATCGGAGGTGGAGAAGAGCCCCTTATCCTTGGATTGGACAGGGGCTCGGAGGGGGAGGGGAAAGCTTGGCTGCCCCTCCCCTTCCGAGACCCCTCAATCCATGGACCATGCGGGCTGGTATAGTCAGGGTGCGGAGCCCCACGCGGCCGGTGCTCCGCATTCTGGCTATCCCAGCCTGCATGGGGGACAAGGGGTTAAAGAGGTCTGGGAGGGGGGACCCCACGTCGTTTTTTTTTTATATTTCCCACACTCAGAACGAAGTAAGTAAAACTCTTCCCACTTGGGGGAATCTATGAAAATAATACACTATTGTTACCTGTGCAAAAAAAACTGACATTTTCCGCATTTAAAAGACATTTTTGCCCTTGAAACTTAAAAATCGATTTTCTCAAAAACTATAAGGTCTTTTTGAAAAAAAATGTTTTCCTCTTATTCCTCCTGATCTCCTTAATATATTCTCCAAATTTGAGGCTCTTAGCATTTAAGGGGGCTTTGCTATTAACCCTTAAAGTCGGCGGCTTTTTTATATTATACGGAGCGTTACGGTTTAACGCGAAATTACGGTAGCGTTTAATGCGAAATTACGGCATGAACGAAACGCGAAATTACGCGTTGAAAATTACGCTTACGGTATTTTCAATTACGATTTTAATGGCAATTACGCTACTGTAATTTCGCATCGTAATCGCAAATTTCGCATGCGTAATTTTAGTAATGCGAAATTACAAAAATTTCAGCTCAACTCTAGTTACACACCATTATCTTTACAGAGTGGGTATATGTATCCATATACCCAAATAAGAGCTGGGTACACCTCTGAGGACGTGAACGTAATTCATAAAACGCATCAAGCCAGTGCTCAGCTCTGCTCTTGGTGGCATTATATATATACAGTAGGGGGTCTGTTTATTCCTCCGTAAGACAGCACAGAATACTGTATATGTTTGTCTAACCCATACAGGGTTTGTAATGATGAGTATATTGTATGTGATAAGTATATTTATCATGACACTGAATTTGTGTCATTTTACAATAAGTGTGGTGTATATGTTTGTAATGTCCATGTTAAAATAACATTTGATATGGTTTTAACATCAATTAAGTACTCCTGCGTCACGGCTTGGCTTCCTATTGGAGGAAGCTAACAGAGGCAGGGAGCGGCGCTAACCCTAACCCTAAGCCTCACATAAATAAAGCAGGCTAGCCACAAGCAGATTGTCGCTAGCCTGACAATTTTTTATGGGGGGACAGCAGAGTGCAGGGGGGGCTGGCAGCGGCGGTACAATGAATCAGAGGCATGTCATTGTGCACACGACATGCCTCTGGGTCCTGTTAGGATAACAATATGCCACCTCGGGTTCTCTTTAAGCAATTCTATAATTTACTATTAACAAACTCATATTATTGAAAACATGTACAGTATTGTGAATGGAAAAGACATATTGGCAGTATATCAACCTTCTTATAGAGAACAACATTACACCAGATTAAAAATGAATAAACATGAGCACCATGCGTACAATATTGCATGCTATTAAACAATCTGTAAAAACCTCATATTTGCCAAAATAACTATTTTATTATTATTATTACTAATGATCTGTAAATGAATTATAATAGCAATTGTGTTGGTGAAGTCTCATGCTGTTAAACTACTTAGTTCAACTTGCTTTGGTTCTGAACTAAATCTTCATCTGTCATATACTGCACCACATATTTCAGCTTCACCAATTACTGCAGAGGTAAACTGTTAATCCCAGTGTTGACATTTCACATAAGGACATGTGTACCTAAATGTGATGCCCCGCCCATAGAATATCAACTGCCACTGACATGTTGACTCAACACTACAGATAACCTCATGAGTTGTGGGGCACCATTTACATGGTTAACCAGTCATCACCTTCTATAAAAAGTCATTTTTATGCTCATTCCCAGAGTCACACTGTCCTGGACTTCGTTACAGGCATTTCAATGAAGCGCCATCTCCATTGCTTATACGCACATAACTCTGTGCAATTACGGTGACATTCTAATGTTATGCCAGCAATGAAGATTATGGCTGTGTGAATTATAGGCTTAGTATAAGAGCAGAATTTTTATGGACCTTTATTGACAGATACAACTCTATGCATTTATGGTGTCATTCTATTGCTATGCTTGCCTTGAAGCTCTTAGCGGTGTAAATTTTAGGCCTTGCACAAGAACGTTCTTTGAAACTTAACCAGTTGATTCATCCAGAAGTGAGTGTACTGCTACATATGTGCAATTTACATTGAAATTCACAGGTCACAGCTGAAACATTTAGCTATATTAGACCCAGTTGATTGAATTATTGCTTACAAGATATTTTAGCACATGTGAGATTGTTATAAGTTGTCCAGAAGCATGTAATATTGTGTATGTGGGCAGCCACATCCACTAGTTTAATGTTGTTTTATGAATTTATGTTAATACGAAGGCTGTTCTATTGTCAGAATCAATGAAGAAGAGATTTGTAATTATCATAAATAAAGTTTGCCCATATTCAATTCACCTTGGCCCCTATTCAATTAACTATATTCTTAAGACTTTTCCCCAGAGATCAGGATAGCATGAGCAATGTTCAGAGAGATGGCATGCACACTCTTACCATGTGCAGTGTGGTGCAAACCACCAGCTCATAATTTTGACAGTAAACTAAAAAAGTGCTAAAAAGTAGGTGAAGAGTGCTGAAAAGTTATTTAAACAGAAGATGAAAGGATCTCCTGGGAGAGAACTTAGGCAAAAGTTATTTACAATTAATACGGGCCTTAGCTGCTTACACCCTACATTATTTTGGTTTGGATGGTATACACATTAGGGTGGGCAACACTCCTGCCAACTGTAAACATAAGGGTGATGGGGTATTATTTATATTGAGGATTAGGAGTTGTTACTATATTTGGATTTTAGCTCAATGGTTTAACCTGATGTGTAAAGGTGGAGAAAATTAAGCAGGAACAGTTGGCTGGTATTGGAGTGATAAGGCTGTTTCAGCTGTAATGTGAAGAAGTTGTGGAACAGCACTGAACAGCATTGACAGCCTGGCCATCTGTGGTATGGTGAGGTGTGAAGTAAAGCTGACCATGGTGTCTGTGGTGGGAGATAGACAATAAGTGGGCAGAGTTTGGCAGCTGTACTATGTTGCTTTGTGAACTTTGCTAGTACTGACAAAACGTGTAGTAATGTAGGTGCTACACTGGGCTGTGAGAAATGACATAGGGGGATGGTGGCACTGAGGCTAGGAGTCGATCACATATTATAATATATAAGAAAACCCTTAAACATCGGACAGCTTAAAGGAGTGGGGAAAACTTTCCTCAGACTGATATCAGAGAGTAGTAGATGGCCTACAAGAAGCATCTCACTGCTGTTATTTCAGTCAAAGGGGAAACTAGCTATTAGGGATAGGGTGTCCTAACTTTTCCTTAGTTAGAATACACATTTTTGTTGATATATTTTTTTTAATGAGCAAATCAAAATTATTTTTTCAGTTTACTTGCAATTAAATGTCTGATTACATAAAAGAAGAATAGACATCTATGTGTGTACATGTCTTAATAAAGAAATTAATATTTCTTGGTGCATCCTCATTTTTTCCCATGACTGTAGATAGACACACTCATATTGCACACATATTGTTTAAGTAAAATACCTACACACCAACTCGCTATACAGAAAGAGAAAAATGTTACTAAATGATCATACAACTCCTGGTTCGCCTCCTCTGTATATTGATAAAAAGAGAGGATAGTGCTCACAGTACAAAATTAGAGTCCTTTAGATATTGCACATACAGTGGGTTGCAAAAGTATTCGGCCACCTTGAAGTTTTCCACATTTTGTCATATTACTGCCACAAACATGAATCAATTTTATTGGAATTCCACATGAAAGACCAACACAAAGTGGTGTACACATGAGAAGTGGAACGAAAATCATACATGATACCAAACATTTTTTACAAATAAATAACTGCAAAGTGGTGTGTGCATAATTATTCGGTCCTTTGATCCGAGTGCAGTCAGTTGCCTATAGACATTGCCTGATGAGTGCTAATGACTAAATAGAGTGCACCTGTGTGTAATCTAATGTCAGTCCAAATACAGCTGCTCTGTGAGGGCCTCAGAGGTTGTCTAAGAGAATATTGGGAGCAACAACACCGTGAAGTCCAAAGAACACACAAGACAGGTTAGGGATCAAGTTATTGAGAAATTTAAAGCAGGCTTAGGCTACAAAAAGATTTCCAAAGTCTTGAACATCCCACGGAGCACTGTTCATGCGATCATTAAGAAATGGAAGGAGTATGGCAACTGTAAACCTACCAAGACAAGGCCATCCACCTAAACTCACAGGCCGAACAAGGAGAGTGCTGATCAGAAATGCAGTCAAGAGGCCCATGGTGACTCTGGACGAGCTGCAGAGATCTACAGCTCAGGTGGGAGACTCTGTCCATAGGACAACTATTAGTCATGCACTGTACAAAGTTGGCCTTTGTGGAAGAGTGGCAAGAAGAAAGCAATTGTTAACAGAAAAGCAGAAGAAGTCCTGTTTTCAGTTTGCCACAAGCCATGTGGGGGACACAGCAAACATGTGGAAGAAGGTGCTCTGGTCAGATGAGACCAAAATGGAACTTTTTGGCCAAAATGCAAAACGCTATGTGTGGCGGAAAACTAACACTGCACATCACTCTGAACACACCATCCCCACTGTCAAATATGGTGGTGGCAGCATCATGCTCGGGGGGTGCATCTCTTCAGCAGGGACAGGGAAGCTGGTCAGAGTTGATGGAAAGATGGATGGAGCCAAATACAGGGCAAACTTGGAAGAAAACCTCTTGGAGACTGCAAAAGACTTGAGACTGGGGCAGAGGGTCACCTTACAGCAGGACAATGACCCTAAGCAAAATGCCAGGGCAACAATGGAATGGTTTAAAACAAAACATATCTATGTGTTAGAATGGCCCAGTCAAAGTCCATATCTAAATCCAATCGAGAATCTGTGGCAAGATCTGAAAACTGCTGTTCACAAACGCTGTCCATCTAATCTGACTGAGCTGGAGCTGTTTTGCAGAGAAGAATGGGCAAGAATTTCAGTCTCTAGAAGTGCAAAGCTGGTAGAGACATACCCTAAAAGACTGGCAGCTGTAATTGCAGCAAAAGGTGGTTCTACAAAGTATTGACTCAGGGGGACGAATAATTACGCACACCCCACTTTGCAGTTATTTATTTGTAAAAAATGTTTGGAATGATGTATGATTTTCGATCCACTTCCCACATGTACACCACTTTGTATTGGTCTTTTACGTGGAATTCCAATAAAATTGATGCATGTTTTTGGCAGTAATGTGACAAAATGTGGAAAACTTCAAGGGGGCCGAATACTTTTGCAACCCACTGTAGACCTCAAAGTCCCCAGGTTAATTCAAACAGCAGCAGCAAAGTCCTATAGGTATTTCACATAAACATAAAAGTCCCCAGGTTAGTTCAAACAGCAGCAGCAGCAATTCAAATCACTTTCCATACAACTTCTGGCAGCTGCAGAGACAGAGAAAGCCTCCACCACATCCCACTGTAAGCAACTCACCGTGTGGTGAGACCTCCACTCAGGTCTATTCGCACCTTGGGACTGTTCTCGAGTCTTCCCCCACCTCTTACGATCTTTGTAAAGGGTATCCTCTGCTCACAACCTCAGATCAGCACAATTGGACCTCCATATACCTCAATGAAAAAAGCTCCTCATAGTGTAAAACCTCATTTATTTATTAAACAATAAAATTGAAATGCACTCACATGTTCCTTTAAAATAACATCGCACAGAGTAATTTTGTACTGTGAGCGCTATCCTCTCTTCTTATCAACATATTGTTTAACCTTCCTGGCGGTAAGCCCGAGCTGAGCTCGGGCTATGCCGCGCAGGAGGATTTCTCAGGCCCTGCTGGGCCAATTTACTTACTTTTTTTTTGCAACACGCAGCTAGCACTTTGCTAGCTGCGTGTGCATTCCGATTGCCGCCGCTCCGCGCTCGATCGCTGCTGTTCGCCTCGCCGCGCCGCCCCCCCCCCCAGACCCTGTGCGCTGCCTGGCCAATCAGTGCCAGGCAGCGCTGAGGGGTGGATCGGGACTCCCTTAGACGTCACGACGTCCATGTCCATGGCGACGGGAGAAGCCCTTCAGGAAATCCCGTTCTTGAGAAATGTTTTCCCACTCCTCAATGCAGAATTATTTTAGCTGTGAGGTGTAGCAGGAGTTTATTGCATGTAGAGCCCATTTTAAATGGCTTTACAGCACCACAATGGGATTAAGATCTGGGCTTTGACACAGCCACTACAGGACTCTCCATTTCTTAGCTTTCAGCTAGTCCTATATGAATGTACTGGTATGTTTTTTTGAGATGTACCTCAATGGTCAGATGGTTTCCTGCAGGTGAGGTGACAAATTCCAAGCAACTCCTGGGATCAGAAATGGGACACACATGAATCTAGAAGCCCTAACATCAACTGGCTGATCAAACTTCCATGAATTAAAATGCCAATGCTCCTGCTTAGTGCATACACTTCTTTGTGGAATGCACACCATGGCTGAATTCATTCTGCAGAATTCCCTTCATGGCCTTAATATCCCAAAGCAGAATTCATTCAGTGGAAAATGGCTGCTGATACCTACCAAAGTCAGCCCTAGGCAATAACTTCCTTCCTGCCCAGATACGTTGCAAAAATCATTGGTGCGCCTCCCATACCTTCCTTTGGACAAAGTGTGAGGTTGACAGGCACATATGCAATTAACCTTTTCACCCAAGTTTCCACCTAGGAGATAATTTTTTATCTATTTAAAAAATAACTTTCCAGCACTTTTCAACTGAAAACGTATTGAAAAATAGGTGAAAACGTACTATCAAAATAATTTTGAGGATTTTCTTGCTTTCTGGTGGCTTAAAAGGCATTTTATTGACAAGTTTAAAAATATATTAAAAAAATGATTTAAATATGGGCCTAAATGTTAATAGAAGATGGGGAATAAATGGTAAAGATGGTGTCTCCAAGAGCATCAGTCTAGCCAAGGGCTAAAAGTGCCAGCTAGATTATGTACAGTGAAGAGTGCAACATCTGCACTGCAATTGTACCCTTTTACCCCACCCACCCCTTCTTTCCCATCCCAATTCTGCCATTGAATACAGATATTGAGTTGAGTACAGATATCTGATAGCTGTAGGGTTGCAGGAAAAATGACCCTTGCACTGACCCTCAGGTGCTTATTGATAAATAAAACCCTAATTGTGATGCCAGGCCAAGCAGGAGCTGAATCTCCATTCACATAGCCTGCTCTCAAATCTTTCTGTTCGGCAGCTTACACATTTTAAAACAGGATTTTCACCCTCATTTGACACAAAAAAGGTAACATCTGTACACTTTGTTGCTAAGCTATCAGATGATATATTTAGAATTGTGCCTGGAGTCGAGCTTTTAATCTGCACTGTTTTGGCAGAGTGAATGCTGAAATACAATACTTTAGTTGAAGCATCATATTAAGACTTTTTGGCATTTTCAAGAAGCTAACTAGTAGAAAGAGCTAGAAGCAAAAATGTTTGACTTAGAATATTGGCATTATTTTTTGGCCAGAGTTTATTTTTCTTCCAGTCAGTAGTCAGTGACCTATTTTTATTTGTCATTTATGTTACCATGAGGAAGGACAATAAAAAGGTTTAGGACACAGAACTTATTTTCTATCGCTTTACCGTTTTCTTCCTCTTTAGAAAGAATTATATAAAGCAAGAGTGATGTCAGGGATGCTCATCAGTACACACGCAAAAAAGGCAAAATACTTTGTGTGAATCCCAAACTAATGCAAGCAGGCTAAGTGAAATATAATATTTTTTACTTTATCCTTATCAGAAGGCAATTCTCTGGCTCTAGGAGGTGGGGTGAATGCACATGGAAAGGTAAGAGGAGACATGTAACAGTACTTGAAGCACACAGGGTGAAAGCTTAGCATAAAGAATGTCATGATTCTTTTCTTGTCATGATTTCTTCTTCTTTCCTCTCTGCGCTCCCCTCCAGCTTCAATAAGTGTCCGTGAGCAGCGGCGGGCAGTGGTGGCAGATACATACCTTCCGTGTGCTCCAGCATGGAAGTTTCTCCCTCTAGCCTCCTGTTTATACAAGAAGTCGCGTCAGAGACTTGAGAGAGGAGCATCCACGCTGGAGCGCACGGAAGGTATGTATCTGCTGCCGCTGCCCGCCGCTGCTCACGGACTCTTATTGAAGTTGGAGGGGAGCGCAGAGGGGAAAGCCCGAGGTGAGGGAGAAGGGGGACCGCCCCCCCTTCCCGCCAAACTTCAGCATAGCTTTCCCCCCATGCTGCGTCCCCTCCATCCCCCCAAAACGGCCCAGAGCGGGCCCCCCCGCGGGGGCTACAGGGCCTATTGTTACGCCAGTGCATGCTTGTAATCCAATGCACTCTTATATCAAAGTGAATTTCCCCATAAGGGTTAATGTAATCTCAGGTAATGTGTTCCACAATCCAAATACAGTTATAATAAAACAGTATAAACTAAAGATGTCACTATAACTAACAGCATCATTGCCATTTGTTGGTTTACCACAACCTTTTTTGTGTGTGGCTTTAACAAGGAACTTATCCATTGCCACTGCCAGTTGCTTTTGCCTACTTTTGATGATTACATGAAAATGTGACTTTTGCACAGCCTCTACACTCAGATTACCGTATATTCCGGCGTATAAGACGACTGGGTGTATAAGACGACCCCCAACATTTCCAGTTAAAATATAGAGTTTGCGATATACTTGCCGTATAAGAATACCCCTCTTCTAACGCACACCATATAAAAAAATAAATCATATACTGGTGCGATATATGAACAGATACTGGTGCTGTACTGTATGTGGTACCCTGTATATAACAGCATATAAGCGATTGACTGGTTGGATTGGTCAACTCTCCCTAAGTGGATTGGTCAGCTCTCCTTGCCTACCTGTTTATCAGAGCAGTATGGAAGAATAGATTGCGCTGTGCCCGTAAAACACGCCTCTTTCACCCTTCTGGCCCACCCGTGTATCCTATTTACCTCCATCTCTGCCTCTCAGATCTCGTACATGTGCGCATGTGCCAATTCACTACAGTCCTCAGCAGCGAGATCTGAGAGTTGGTAACAGGATAGGGTGTGTCACCCGGCATCAATTACACCCCTGACTTTTCAAATCATTTTCAAGGGTTAAAAAGTAGCCTGTATATCAAGACATTGCTTGTATATGAAGTCAAAATTTCACAAATCTATTTGTTTGTATTGCAAAGCGCTCTTATACAAGATATATAAGTTACTCTCAATCCAAAGCTTTACTGTAATTAAAATTCATTCCTCACTGTGGATTTGGAGCATGACTGCTTATGATGACTCATTCCTTCCCCACAATCTACATCCCTAGAAAGTTACACCACCTTCACTGACTACCCCCCCTCCCCCCAAGTCTGTAGTTAGGGAGCAATAGGCCATTCACACAATGCAAATTTGTGTGCAATTTCCAACATACGCGTACGCAAAGCTATATTTTGCACTTATTTTGGTATTTTTAATGTGCAGTGTTGCTATTTTTGTGTATTTTTGTATGTACCTAGTTACATAGTTATTTTGGTTGAAAAAAGATATACGTCCATCGAGTTCAACCAGAGGACAAAGTACAGCACCAGCCTGCTCCCTCACATATCCCTGTTGATCCAGAGGAAGGCGAAAAAACCCTTACAAGGCATGGTCCAATTAGCCCCAAAAGGGAAAAAAAATTCCTTCCCGACTCCAGATGGCAATCAGATAACATCCCTGGATCAAAATCATTGGGCATTAACTAGTAATTGTAGCCATGGATGTCTTTCAACGCAAGGAAAGCATATGAGCCCCCTTTAAATGCAAGTATAGAGTTTGCCATAACGACTTCCTGTGGCAATGCATTCCACATCTTAATCACTCTTACTGTAAAGAACCCTTTCCTAAATAAATGGCTAAAACGTTTTTCCTCCATGCGCAGATCATGTCCTCTAGTGCTCTGAGAAGGCCTAGGGACAAAAAGCTCATCCGCCAAGCTATTATATTGCCCTCTGATGTATTTATACATGTTAATTAGATCCCCTCTAAAGCGTCTTTTCTCTAGACTAAATAAACCCAGTTTATCTAACCTTTCTTGGTAAGTGAGATCTTCCATCCCACGTATCAATTTTGTTGCTCGTCTCTGCACCTGCTCTAAAACTGCAATATCTTTTTTGTAATGTGGTGCCCAGAACTGAATTCCATATTCCAGATGTGGCCTTACTAGAGAGTTAAACAGGGGCAATATTGTGCTAGCATCTTGAGTTTTTATTTCCCTTTTAATGCATCCCAAAATTTTGTTAGCTTTAGCTGCAGCGGCTTGGCATTGAGTACGATTATTTAACTTGTTGTCAATGAGTACTCCTAAGTCCTTCTCCAAGTTTGATGTCCCCAACTGTATCCCATTTATTTTGTATGGTGCTAGACCATTGGTATGACCAAAATGCATGACTTTACATTTTTCAACATTGAATTTCATCTGCCATGTATGTGCCCATATAGAGTTGATGATTCTGCCCAATTTTGTATCATCTGCAAAAATAACAACATTGTTCACTACTGCATCTACTAGGTCATTAATAAATAAATTAAAGAGCACTGGACCCAGTACAGACCCCTGTGGGACCCCACTGCTAACAGTCTCCCATTTTGAGTATGATGCATTGACCACAACCCTTTGTTTTCTGTCCATTAGCCAGTTCCCTGTCCATGCATACAGACTCTTCCCCAGTCCTTGCATCCTCAACTCTTGCACCAGACTTTTGTGTGGAACAGTGTCGAAGGCCTTTGCAAAGTCCAAGTATATCACATCTACAGCATTCCCAATATCCACATTAGCGTTCACTACCTCATAAAAGCTGAGCATGTTAGTCAAACAGGACCTGTCTTTAGTAAACCCATGTTGATGCTGAGAAATAAGATTATTTTCTACTATGAAGTCATGTATAGTATCTCTTAGTAACCCCTCAAATAGTTTGCATAAAACTGATGTTAAGCTTACAGGTCTATAATTTCCTGGATCTGATCTTTTGCCCTTCTTAAATAATGGGAGAACGTGGGCTGTACGCCAATCCACTGGGACTCTGCTAGTTGAAAGAGAGTCACAAAAGACAAGATAAAGGGGTTTATCTATAACTGAACTTAATTCCCTTAGGACCTGAGGATGCATGCCATCCGGGTCAGGTGCCTTGTCTATTTTTAATTTATTTAGTCTTGTCTTCACTTCTTCCTGCGTTAAGTATTTAATATTACAGTTGGAAGATTGAGACTCTTCTGCCTCTGTAATTTGCAACAGTGCTGTTTCCTTTGTGAAGACAGAAGCAAAGAAAGCATTTAATAACTCCTGCCTTACCTTGGTCATCCACCGTTGAGTTCCCACCCTCATCCTTTAGGAGTCCTATACAGTCAACCTTTCTTTTTTTAGAGTTGATGTACTTGTAAAACTTTTTTGGGTTAGATTTGATATCCCTAGCGATTTGATTTTCAGCTTCGATCTTTGCCAGCCTAATTTCTTCTTTACAATTTTTATTGCACTCCTTATAAGTGCTTAGTGCAGCCTCGGTCCCCTCCTGTTTTAGAACCTTATAGGCATTATTTTTCCTCTTCATTTTATCTCTAACCTTTCTATTCATCCATAGAGGCCTTTTTTTATTCCTAGACATTTTGTTTCCATATGATATATATATACTACAATATTGATTGAGAATAAGTTTAAAAGCTTGCCATTTCCCTTCAGTGTCCTCCCCTTGTAGTACATTATCCCAGTTCACCGAACTTAGAGCCTGCCTAAGTTGATTGAACTTTGCTTTTCTAAAATTCATAGTTTTCGTGGTCCCGCTGCCCTGTGGTCTATCAGTTACCAGATCAAACGTTATCATGTTGTGATCACTATTTCCCAAATGTTCTTGAACCTGCACATTTGATACATTATCTGGTCTATTAGAAATGATCAGATCCAGTAACGCATTCCCCCTAGTTGGTTCCGTTACCATTTGAGTCAAGTAATTGTCCTGTAGTGCTGCCAGAAATCTGCTGCTTTTACCAGAATGGGTAGCCTCAATACTCCAGTCAATGTCTGGAAAGTTGAAGTCGCCCATAACTGTGAACCTGTACAATTTGGGATAGAGATTTTTCTGTGCATACCAATGAAGTTCATTTACATTAAAATATATATAACTTGAAAATCACATAATATGGGTAAATGAACCCCCTCTGGTATCACATGGTGGACACTATTGTGATAACCAGGACTTTTTTTAAAGGAGAGCGACCATATTCAGCCCATTGTGGACACCCAGTGTGGAGTCGGGTTTATTGTCTCCACCTGCTTTGACTTTTTGGTTGTCCCTGTTGAAACCTACCTATGTGAGTAGTCCTTTGTGAAAATTATCTATATTCTATTCATTTATCAACATACTGTGCTATCTGGGGTCCTGTGGTCTCTGTGTCTTTTTCCATTAGGGTGTCAAGACACTCCTAACTTTCCACGTACAAATCACATGCAATTGTTTTGCACAAAATGCAAGACAGATTGAACTTAGACTGAAGATGCCATAGATTCCAACTCAATACCTTATTTTTGAGAGGAAAAAAATCCAGGCCACCATTTGCAAGCAACTTGTTTTTACCATCACCACACTGGGGTGTCAACTCATTAACTTGTGCTTTTGAAGTACTGGATTATTTTTAAACAAGACATCTTATACTGTTTTTAGTTTTGTTAAGTGTATCCATACTGTACTACCGTATTTTTCGGACTATAAGGCGCTCCTGACCATAAGACACGCCTAGGTTTAGAGGACAAAAACCAGGGGAAAAAATATATATACAGGGTGGGCCATTTATATGGACACACCTTAATAAAATGGGAATGGTTGGTGATATTAACTTCCTGTGTTTGTGGCACATTAGTATATGTGAGGGGGAAAACTTTTCAAGATGGGTGGTGACCATGGTGGCCATTTTGAAAATGGCCATTTTGAATTCAACGTTTGTTTTTTCAATAGGAAGAGGGTCATGTGACACATCACATTTATTTGGAATTTCACAAGAAAAACAATGGTGTGCTTGGTTTTAAGGTAACCTTATTCTTTAATGAGTTTCAAGTTTCTGACCACTTATAAAATGTGTTCAATGTGCTGCCCATTGTATTGTATTGAATTGTCAATGCAACCCTCTTCTCCCACTCTTCAAACACTGATAGCAACACCGCAGGAGAAATGCCAGCACAGGCTTCCAGTATCTGTAGTTTCAGGTGCTGCACATCTCGTATCTTCACAGCATAGACAATTGCCTTCAGATGACCCCAAAGATAAAAGTCCAAGGGGGTCAGATCGGGAGACCGTGGGGGCCATTCAACTGGCCCACGATGACCAATCCACTTTCCCGGAAACTGTTCATCTAGGAATGCTCGGACCTGACACCCATAATGTGGTGGTTCACCATCTTGCTGGAAAAACTTAGGGAACGTGCCAGCTTCAGTGCATAAAGAGAGAAACACATCATCATGTAGCAAGTTTGCCTGCAACCTGATCAGGAGATCGGCAGCGGCTTTGAAGTGAGGGATGGAGCGGAGGACTTTAGCGCAGCCATACGGATGTCCGGGGGAGGAATCAGGATGCCGTTTCCCCACCAAGACAAAACCAGGCCTGATGCTGTAACAGACCCTGCTGTTGGTCCATTGATGTGCTTTGCAATCAAGATGACATACGTGAGTGCACATTTGTTGTGCAGGGATTTTTTAACTTGTTTAGGAGGTTTTACGCTATGTTCTGATTTTATGTTTTATATGAACGAGAGCTTACTGCAATATTAAAAAGAAATAGAAGACAAAGTGTGCCAGTGGGTTGTTCTCACTTATGTGATAGATCCACCTGATATCTGAGGTGGCCAACGTCTGGTGAGCGAGCTACTGTGGAAGTGTTTGATCACGTGTTGTCACTGGAACACGGGTGCTGTGTGAATATGCTGTAACAGAGTCACGCTATGTGGAGCTTTTGTGTTTTTTAGGAAGCATCTGATGCAGTGGAGAGCACAATTCAGCCTTTATTGACATTGTATATATTGCGATTGCATGTGGTTTCCATTTTGTTTGCATTTATCTGTTTAGATGCACGATCTGGTTATAATAAACTATTTTTGTACATTATTCCTTGTTTCAGTGTCTGTATTGCTGCACACTGTGGTCATCACCTGTTCCTCCGTTCAGGTTTGTAACAGCAGCCCTGATGTGCAGGAGAGTCGTAGCGAGTGGTGGGGGACAGGGTGGAAAGCCTCTGCACGATCCCTATACGTCTCCTTCCCAACATCTCTCCTCCGGCTTCTACTGCAAGCAGTTGCCTGACCGACACCTTTCCTCCAAGCAGTTGCGCAATGAGTCTCCAGTCCGACCCTTCTCCTGCATCAAGCTATGCACATTCTCATGACTTGATATATGGACTACCAATCTATCAATGACAAGTTGTGTGAGGTCTGTGTACATCACAATAGGTCACCAGGCTGCTGTAACCTGAGGAGCAGCTTCAAACTCAACTCTAAACATGTAACATTTCTGATCATCTTTTCAAATTTCCTCTACTTTAGGAGTGTTTGATCACAATGGCATCTGTTCTTCAGATTGGTTCACTGCATAAAGTAGCACAATCTCAGGTAGAATGTAAAAGTACCCCTGAACTAAGAGGGATATGAAGGCTGCCATAACCCATCTCCTCCTGCACATGCCCAAGAAAAAGGAATATATGCTAAATATCTGGTAAATATTTGGTAACTATCACGGGTGCCCAAACCACGCTGAAGAAAGAGAGAAGAAAACCCCACACAAAATCCATAAATATTGGGTGCTGCCGTGCGTCCGAATTTCTGATTTGTCACCAGCTTGCCGATATTTTATCTGGGAGTCAATTTTCGATGCCTGAATTGCCCAGGAGCCGCATGCGCACGACTTGACTGATACCCTTTCTCAGACATTTGGTAGTCTTCCCATGTCATTTTATTGCATTTCTTTGCTATAACTGGTCTCCAGAGATCAAAGCAAGTCACCAAATGTTGTACCTTTTACACTTTGCCTTTCTGAATAAGTCTGCATACAGGCTTTTTACTGGAAAGCCATCTCTAACATATTTTTATGTTCCATCTCAGATGCTTTTCATTTTTTTTCTTTTTTTTGCTGTGCTGCATTCCTTCAGTACGGCCCTCCTAAATCTCAGCTGTCAAACCATATTATAACATAGTGAGCAAAATAAGCAAATATTCAATCCAGTCATAATTCTAAACTCCTCTGTGTTTGCTTTTGTAAGAAATAAAATACCTGAAATGGTAAAAAATGACAATAAATAAAAAGGAGAAAGTGTAAGTAAGTAATATATATCACATTTGTCTTGTATTTCTGTCTGTTGCCTATTTATGGGCTGAAACTATTTGAATTATTAACCCATCCACATTTCACTTACAGTCAGGCAGAAAATCCTCTGTACTTGCAGAGAGCTGCAATCTAATACAGAGATATTATAGCATTTCACAGAGTAACCTGTGGCTGAGTTCGACCTTTGCAAGTTGAAGGTCAGGTTGGAGCTGGCATGCAGCATATCGCAAGGGATAGGAGTTCACCAAGGCTGAGATCATACAGTTACAAGCTGGCTGACTCCAGCCTATAGGGATTCTCTTGAGCTATCCATTTCGTACAGATTTTGGCTGTACAGCAGCAATACTCACTCTGCAGCAGAAACTGAATCACAATCATTAAATGAAAAATAAGAAACATAATCTTACTTGGAAAGAGCTTAACACTTGCCTTAGCTTTTTTACAGCACTCTCACTGTTATAATGCTAAGGCAAGTGCAAAAAAAAAACAAAAAAAAAAAACATGGTCCAGTGGGTAGAGACCTGTGGTTTTTAAAAGCTTTTCTAGAATACTGAAAAACATAATTTCAAAATGACAATACACTAAAAAAGCAACTAAAATTCATGCAGACAGTGGCATAGCTGAGGAGCGTGGGGCCCCAGTGCTAGTTTTACATGGGGCCCCAAGCACTCTATTGATATGAAGTCCCAAAACCTACTAAGCACAATTTCAGTGTCAGAGAGGTGTAATCAAAGTGAGGAAACAGTTTGTTAAAGAGACTCTGAAGCGAGTCTTAAAGCATGTCATTACTGTAAAGCACTATAGATAGCGCTAAACCGCCACATCCCCGCGGCAAAATGAGGGGTTTATACCCCCAAATCCCCTCTGCTTTGTCCGGAGAGCGCTTCCTGATGAGGCAGATCTTAGCGCTGTAGCTCTGCCTCTCAGCGCGTTAATCCCCGCTGATCACTGCCTCTCCCCGCCCCTCTCAATCTGCCTTCACAGAGAGGGGTGGGGGAGAGGCGGAGATCCGCACAGCGTTTGACGCAGATGGAGGCAGAGCTGCAGTTCAAAGCTCTGCCTCCAGGGGCAGCAAAATCCACGACCAAGAAAGTTGTGGATTTTGCAGAGGGGATTTGGGAAGGTATAAACCCCTCATTTTGCCGCGGGGATGCGGCGGTTTAGCATTATCCATAGTGCTTTACAGTAATAACATGATTTAAGACTCACTTCAGAGTCTCTTTAAGGATTACTACTAATACACATATAGAGGTGTTCATTACCAGGATAGCACCAATTAAAAGCTACTAAGATGGATGAAAGAGGACCCTGAATGCCCCCCCCTGGTATAGGGGCCCTGGTGCGGTCACAACCTTTGCATCCCCTATTGCTATGCCACAGCATGCAGATGTTACAAATTATGTGATATTGATGCAAATAAATAACATTGCATGTTTGTCTTTCCATTGAATTACATTTGTTTTTTGTTGCTTTGGATAGAGTTCGGAAGACTTAGAACCACTGCTGAGATGTTATGGTTGTCTGGCTCCCCATTGGAAAGATTTCCTTCACTTGCTGTCAGACGTTCTAAGTGATACGGGCAGCAATATAGACACTTTGTAATAGAAATAGTTTGAGTCAGAGTTTCTGTCAGGTTATAATAATGTTGCTGTCTGTGTCTCTGTTGAGGCTCATACACACATCAGACCATAGTCTTTGGAAAATGAAAGATCACAGACCAATTTTACCCCCTTCCATGTAGTATGGGAGCCATACCTACACAGCCTATTCTATGGAGCTGAACTCCCCATCAGTCAGAAATCTTTGCAAGATGCTGCACACACAGATGCTGTACAGACACAAAAGATCAGTATCTGCAAAAGATCTGTCCCTGCCAAAGATCCGTTCCTGCAAAATGCATTCATAGTCTATGATATCTGCAGATCATCATACACACCTTGTTTAACAGACATTCATCTGCAGATCAGATCCACCAGGATGGATTTTCAGATCTGCAGATGATTGTCTGATCTGCAGATGAATGTCAGTTAAACAAGGTGTGTATGATGATCTGCAGATCTCATAGACTATGAATGCAATTTGCAGGAACGGATCTTTGGCAGGAACAGATCTTTTGCAGATACTGATCTTTTGTGTCTGTACAGCATCTGTGTGTGCAGCATTTTGCAAAGATTTTTTTCTGATGGGGAGTTCAACTCCATAGAAAAGACACTGAAGGTATGGCTCTCATACTACATGGAAGGGGGTAAAATTGGTCTGTGATCTTTCATTTTCAAAAGACTATGGTCTGATGTGTGTATGTGGCCTCAGTGTTAGGAGGAGTTTTAGTTTTGAAAAAGGCTTGCATGCATCAACATTCGAAACACAGATTGATAAAAGCTTGTTTCCAAGCAGTTCCAAGCAGCACCTGCCTGTCAGCAAATTTAAAGGCACAGCAACGTGCAATCAAATCTGCAGTGCCCAATTATGAAAGGGATGAGCAGACAACACTATCTCCTCTAAGGTAGAAGGGAACCCTCAGGCTCTGTTCCCACTAGAACAGAGACTTTGGTTGACAGGCAGCCTATTGGGCCAATCAAAATGCGGGGATCATGTCTGTGTGACTGATATTGTGGTGAAACCCCTCCCACATGTCATGACCATGATCAATACAGTTTACTGTGAAACCTTGTTGTATTGTAAGAAATAAAGGCTGTTTCCTAGTGCCAAGCAAGCCATATTTCCCTCTGTAGAATGTTCATTTACTGAGAGTTCTATGCACAGTGATGCACCTGCCAGTACTAAAGATGTTGCCACCTGTTATAAATTACAGAATGTGAATCAGGGCGAGGAAAGATTTTACAATAGACAAACACTGACTAAATCATTTATGAATCATTATAAAAAAATGGGCAATTTTTATTTATTACGTTATTTTCACTATAGTTCCTCTTTAAGAAGGACCAAATGACATATTGGGGTTGATTCGTAAAGCATTACCACATTTGGTAATGCGGAAAACAGCTGACGGCGCAGTGTCCCTCGCTGCAGCGAGGGACACATAAGCTGCCCAGGGGATGGAGGATGCCCAGGTAAGTAGATCTGTTTTTTTTTTTAAACCCCTGATCCTTCCTTTAAGTTACAATACAATTTGTATAGTGAAGATGGAAAACATCTCCCTCATTTCTTTAAAGCATACCTGAAGCAGTTTTTTTCTTCCTGAATGGAGATCACAGGCATGATCCTTGCGCAATCAAATACTTGTATGTCTCTTTTGTGCTACTCAGTTTGCCGATAGTTCACATTTGTAAAATTTGACAACTTGCTTGTTGAATAGGCTAGACAGGAATGGGTGTGATTAAATGCAAAGGGACGACACACCCATTGCAGCATAAACTTGGCCTGTCCTTGCCTGCAGCAGCCACACTCCCTGCCTCTGATACTTGCATATGCATGAGAGGATAAGCTGAGCATGCCCAGAACTCAGGTCCTATTGTGCATGAACCTGAGGAATGTGCATGTATTATATGCACAGAACAAGGGCTAGAAGGTCACAGCCATCTTTATAGAGAAGGAAGTATTCTCAGAGTAAAAAAAGGACCATAAGAGTGACTGAGAGAAGCGAAAATGGTCCCTAAAGCATCCGGAGGAGGTGCTGATTCAGATTATATCTTATTTTCATTTGTTTTAGCCTGGGAGCACACTAGGCGGTGCGTTAAATGTTTCGTTTTACTGCATATGCGCTTGTGCATTTTTTTTTGTCATAATGAAGTGCTGTAACGATCCGCTCAGCTGCCTGCGCAGGCAGGCAGCCTTTTGATCATTATTCAGGTCTGCATGCTGCAGGACTCTGGAAAGAAGACCTTCTGTCAGTTTTGCAGCTTGTGCTTGCTGAGGAATTTGCATACGTTGTCATGCAAATTGCCTGGCCACATTCATTGGAGGCGTGTACTATAAGTACTATGTGTTTCCCACAATGCTTCGCTGCTCATAGAGGTTTGTTCCTGCTGGACTCACCTGGAGTGTCAGCCACTGCTATCTTAGTATAGTTAATTCTTGGGGAGTGCTCCTTGCATTCCTAGTTAGTGCAGTCAGTTTGTGTATAATTTGTACTGCCTATTCTGTCCTGTCTTGTCTGTCGCGATTGCGCTGTCACCAGCGGCGGTTGATAGCGAATCGCTCTGTCTTGTTTGGATCGCACTAGCCTCTAGCGGTAGCGGCTGTGGATCCTTCTGATCTAGTTCCTGGAGTGTAAGCTGGAGCAGCGGTTGCTACCAGCTACCTCATCTGATCTGTCTTGTTTAGATCGCACTAGCCGCTAGCGTTAGCGGCTGTGGATCTTTCTGATCTGTGTTCCTGCTTGGATCGCACTTGCTCTGGCGGAAGAGCGGTGGATCCTTTCTGCCTAGTTCCTGTTTCTCGTCTGTCTGTCTTGTCTGATACGGGCGCTTGCTGTAGGCTCGATGAGGTAACCGTTAAGCAAGCGTTCACGTTCTTTGTTTCGTGTTTGTCTGTTGATGGTTAGTTAGGCGTGCTTATCTCTATTGTGCTTATCACGTGGAGACCGCGAATAACCGCGTGCACTGTTGCGAATGAGTGCGGTGTTCGCGGTTAGCTAGCGTTTATTATTTTCCGTATCTTCTCATTGTATGATTTGCTGTGCCTTTGCTATCCTCGTATTCTGTTCTGATCTGCCTTGTGTCACTTCTGGCAATCGCCGTTCTTGGCGTTTGCGTTTCTGTTTCACACCTGCTGTTGTGTGTGCGCGGTCGCGGGGTGGCGACTAGATTGGCGCACACACATACAACCTGTCCCTTTTCTCGTTCTCATTCGCAATCGCTTCTCTTGCGATTGCGTTCTGCGCTTCGTGCAATTCCTGTCTGGCATTTGTGGAGGTGCAGGGGATTGGTTCCTCTGCGCTCCCCAGCGCCCTCTGCCGACAGGAATTTCCCTCTACTGGTGCTTGCACCAAAAGCTGGGTTCTAGTATCTTGACACGCTTGTGGAGGACCTCCGCAGTGTCAGCGCACATCTTTGTGCGCTGAACACGGAGATATCCCACAATCGTTACATTATGAGCAGCCCAACCCAAAACCCCAGTGTAGAGGGAATTTCTGAGTTGTACGATTTTGCTGAGTATGGTTCCTGTGTCTTTAAGAGTTTCAAAATATTAAATTCAGAGACGAAAGAGGATTTTCTCTCTGAATGCGTAACATTTTGTCTGAATCCTACTTTTCAAATTACTGATCCGTCCACGTCTGCTCTCCAATTAGCTTATGTGCTTTTGAAAGATGATCTGTTTGTATGGGCTCATGAAATCTTGCAAGACAATTCTTGGAATGATAATCTATATCAGTTTCTTACATTTACATTCTCCTACTGGTTTGAGTTGCCTTGCTTGCCACCTGCCCTGTATGGCCTAGTGCACACCGGAGCGTTTCCGCTGCGGTTTGCGATCTGCTTGCGGGTGCGGATCCGCTAGGGTAATGTATTTCAATGGGCTGGTGCACACCAGAGCGGGAGGCGTTTTGCAGAAACGCATACTCCCGGGCTGCTGCAGATTTTGGATTGCGGATGCGTTTCTGCCTCAATGTTAAGTATAGGAAAACCGCAAACCGCTCTGAAAAACGGCACTTCAGAGCGGTTTGCCAGGCGTTTTTTGTTACAGTAGCTGTTCAGTAACAGCTTTACTGTAACAATACATGAAATCTACTACACCAAAAACGCTACACAAAACCGCAAAACGCTAGCTGAAACGCTGCAGAAAAATAAGAAAAAGCGTTTCAAAATCTGCTAGCATTTTGCGGATCTGCTAGCGGTTTTTGGTGTGCACCAGGCCTAAGAGTGTGTAGTTGCTAATGAGTCAGCTGCTCTACCTACTTCATGCAAAACCATTCAGTTTGAAAATGAATGCAGTAACTATTCCCCTGTGTCTAAACAGCAGCCACCTAAAGCAGCAAGGACTAAAAGCAGGAAAAAAAGGAAGACTTCTCAGCTGAAAAATCCATTGCCCATAGCAACTACAAATAAAAAAATTGTTTCTGTAAAGTCTGAAATTTCTCAGTCTCAGGTTTCATTACCCCAAGAAAGGGCATTTGTGGATCCTTTGATAGGCAGAATTATTTTCTATATTAAAGGAGTAAGAAAGTCTTTGCATGTTCCTGACCCCAACCCTTATGAGGGTTTCTTGGAAACCGAGTTGTTTGAACCCCCATTTGCTCCATGGGATATTGGAGCATTAATTGAGGAGTTCGAGATTGATTGGAAGGCGTTTTGCGATTTTTACATCGCAAAAAGCGCAGAGATTCTTTATGCTTGTCTTGATTCGGTGTACGCTTTGATTGACTCTGATGAGTGTGACGAATGTTTTGTGAATCCGGTGACTTATGTGTGGCAGACGATTTTGGATGAATTGCACACACACCAATCAATTGACTTCAATAAAGAGACATCGTTATCGGATGATTGTTCCTGCCTTTCTGGGGTAAAGCATGTGAGTCTAGATATTGTGCGACCTGACATGAATGGGTGCACTACTGTGGTTGATTCTTGTGCGAATCTTGAAAGATTCTCTCCTGATTGCGTGAAGTTTGAATCTATGCGATGTAATGCCTGTTTCTCAGATGTTCCTGCAGATTGTGATCAACATGAATGTGCCAGTTTTCTCAAAGAGATGTGGGATCCCTTGTCATCTAAGAACAGATCTTTAAGATCTTCCATCTATGATCCTGCTATGGGAAAAATTCCTAAACTATGCAGCATCAAAAGTGAAATTAATATGCCTAATAAAGTTTATTCTGTTGATGTCGCTATTTCTTCTGCAGATGAGTCTCTGTCTCACCCTGTTCACACCTGTAAGGGCCCGTTGCCTGGGGACAATTGCTCCAGTGTTTCGACCCTAGATGCCTTGCAGTCTGCTCCGCAGATCACGGAGATTTGCGCCATGGAAGCGTCAGTTTCACAACCTAAAGCGATCTTGGATTCGCAGGTTTTGCGTTCTGGCTCCTCGGATTTGACATTGTTAGCCGAATCTAAGAGTGAGACAGCGCTTCGGTTTTGCGAATCTGACTCTGAAACATCTTTGCTGGGTCCAGAGAAAGTTTCTCTGAGCCTGCCCTGTACCATGAATAACTATATGATGTCCAATCACACTGACATTTGTGAGTCCCTTTCTTGTTCTGAGGAAAGTGCTGATTCTGCACCCTGTACTCTGGATGAGTTAAGATGGCCTTGTTTAGAGTCTCCTGCAGTGTCCCTAGAGGCGCGTCTAGGTATTGCCACTATACTCACCTGTTTTTCTGCAGTTTTGGAGTTACAAGCTAGTTTGACTGCCACACAGAATTCTGGGTACAGTGAGAATGAAGTTAGGGAGTCAGTGTGTGTTCCAGTAAACATACCTGTACATTCCCCTCATGATGATGAGATCCAGTCTCAGGTTATGGTGGAACCATTCCTGGGACATCTGCCCTGTCCACAAAATAAAGTTCCAGTTTTGCCCTGTAACATGGATAGTTCAGAATCCTTCCGAGAAAACTTGAAAAATGATGTTCCTGAGGTCTTGTTTGATGTTCTAGAGGTCTCTGAGTTCCTCCCAAAGGGTGCAGAACTTGTAGGAGATGTCTCCTGCCCCCCAAGTCCTTCTGAGGTGTTACCCTCTTCCGTAGGCATTGCTGCCTTGCTGGCTACCTTTTCAGCTCTGATGGAGCTTCACTCATATGTAGTCAAAGATGATATTATTGTCACAGAAATTTCTGAATTTGTATCCGAGTCTTCTTGTGAAAGTCCAGTGCCTGTGACCTCCACTCATGATGATTCTCTGTCCGGTACTGGTTTTGGTCTTGTCGTGCCGGACTCTGAGGTTGGCAGTTCCCCGACATGTAATGAGGTGTCTTCTGTGCTGGTGTACCCCAGTGTGCTCTGTGACCCAGAAAGCCCAAGTGTGCCTCGGTTACCAGCGTACTCAGATGCTTCCTCGGTGGAGACATGCTCTGATTTAGCCTGCCTGCTTGCATGCCCAGAAGTGGTCCCTGAAAGTCTTGATCTTGATGGGTGTCCTCGTAATTCTGAATCCGGAATTGTCATTGGTTCCATGGGGGTTCTTGGTAATTCTCCATGTGAGCCTGGTGATTGTTCTGCCCTCTTGGGATCTCTGTGGAGCTTCAAAAGGTTCTGGGAGATTCCGGGAGAGATTTTGCTTGGTCCCCTGGATAAGATCAACGGTGGCTTTTGTGTTGTAAGGGACACTTCGAACAGGTATTGTGGCAGGTTTGGTATTTTCGGACGCTCCTTGGAAGGTGGTGGGTATTGTCTGGAGGGTGTCGATGGCTTTTTCTCTGGTATCCACAGTCCTGATAGGTGTTACGCTAAGACTGGTAGTACTGATGGGCATGTTTCGGTGGCTTCTGTTTCCGATGAGGTCGGTTTCGGGTGGACTGACTCTGGAATTGGACCTTGTCGAGCTGCCCTGACCTTCATGAGTCTTCAGTTAGAGTTTTTTGGTAACGCCAGTTTTGAAAGACGTCTGGAATTCGTCCCTAGAGGGGGGGGGGGGGGGGGGTACTGTAACGATCTGCTCAGCTGCCTGCACAGGCAGGCAGCCTTTTGATCATTATTCAGGTCTGCATGCTGCAGGACTCTGGAAAGAAGACCTTCTGTCAGTTTTGCAGCTTTTCCTCGCTGAGGAATTTGCATACGTTGTCATGCAAATTGCCTGGCCACATTCATTGGAGGCGTGTACTATAAGTACTATGTGTGTCCCACAATGCTTCGCTGCTCATAGAGGTTTGTTCCTGCTGGACTCACCTGGAGTGTCAGCCACTGCTATCTTAGTATAGTTAATTCTTGGGGAGTGCTCCTTGCATTCCTAGTTAGTGCAGTCAGTTTGTGTATAATTTGTACTGCCTATTCTGTCCTGTCTTGTCTGTCGCGATTGCGCTGTCACCAGCGGCGGTTGATAGCGAATCGCTCTGTCTTGTTTGGATCGCACTAGCCTCTAGCGGTAGTGGCTGTGGATCCTTCTGATCTAGTTCCTGGAGTGTAAGCTGGAGCAGCGGTTGCTACCAGCTACCTCATCTGATCTGTCTTGTTTAGATCGCACTAGCCGCTAGCGTTAGCGGCTGTGGATCTTTCTGATCTGTGTTCCTGCTTGGATCGCACTTGCTCTGGCGGAAGAGCGGTGGATCCTTTCTGCCTAGTTCCTGTTTCTCGTCTGTCTGTCTTGTCTGATACGGGCGCTTGCTGTAGGCTCGATGAGGTAACCGTTAAGCAAGCGTTCACGTTCTTTGTTTCGTGTTTGTCTGTTGATGGTTAGTTAGGCGTGCTTGTCTCTATTGTGCTTATCACGTGGAGACCGCGCATAACCGCGTGCTGCGAATGAGTGCGGTGTTCGCGGTTAGCTAGCGTTTATTATTTTCCGTATATTCTCATTGTATGATTTGCTGTGCCTTTGCTATCCTCGTATTCTGTTCTGATCTGCCTTGTGTCACTTCTGGCAATCGCCGTTCTTGGCGTTTGCGTTTCTGTTTCACACCTGCTGTTGTGTGTGCGCGGTCGCGGGGTGGCGACTAGATTGGCGCACACACATACAACCTGTCCCTTTTCTCGTTCTCATTCGCAATCGCTTCTCTTGCGATTGCGTTCTGCACTTCGTGCAATTTCTGTCTGGCATTTGTGGAGGTGCAGGGGATTGGTTCCTCTGCGCTCCCCAGTGCCCTCTGCCGACAGGAATTTCCCTCTACTGGTGCTTGCACCAAAAGCTGGGTTCTAGTATCTTGACACGCTTGTGGAGGACCTCCGCAGTGTCAGCGCACATCTTTGTGCGCTGAACACGGAGATATCCCACAATCGTTACAAGTGCGTTTTGAGTGTGTTAGCGTTTCACACATGCGTTTCGCACATTTGCTTGCATTTCACACATATGAATTGCAAGTTTGGTTTTGTGCATTTTTCGTGCATTTCATATGCATGTCTGATATGCGTTTTATGCACATATTTTTGGAATGTGGCAAGTATAAAAGCATGCATCAGTTTGCATGACTTCATCAGGAAGTCAACAGGAAGTGGAAATACATTATCAAACTTGGTTTTTATACACAAACGCATGAAAAAAAAACGAATTAAAAACGCAAAAACAAACTATACCTCTGCGTCAGCATTGACATACATTATGTGATATAATATACAGCACAGCGCTGAACAACCAACACTAAAGTGCAAAGTATAGTCCCACTTTAAAAGTCCATAGCACAAACACAATGAACTGGCTGATATGTTTCCAGCGGGCAGTCCACCTTAAAGTTTCTTCATATACAGTTCATAGCAGTAATACTATGCGCTCACCAAAACGATTGGCCAACCACCACGGATTAGCATTCACACTTTTGGACCAAGCCAGTACTCCGCATCTTTTCCGTAAATCTTGACCGGTTCAGGGCTCCTCAAACGTGTAATAACATGTCACAGAGAAAGAGACAGGCAATAGTGTGATACCATTTTAAATAACCACTGCATCCAGCATCACCAGTGCTCCCAATAAACTCTTAGATCACCCTAAGTGCCTCCACCAGCTAAGCACTCAAGCCTCTCACCGGATGACTTGGCCGACCCCTCACAGACCAGCAACTTTAGCTTGTTGTATAAATGTTCCTTTATCCACAGAGTAATCCTAGGGCTCAAGCAGGTGTAACATAGCATAATTCCATTTATTTAAAACGTAATATAAAAAGCTAGTGCACTTACAAACATCAGATTAAAATGCGCATATAAGAGATCCTCGAGGTAATTCAGCGTCTGACCGGCTCCTACCACACCGCTCGACTAGTTTCGTCACTTTGACTCATCAGGAGCTTAGCCAATAGGAGCCCGCAGGCGCCATAAAAGAACATTTCCGCATCACATGACACTATGTATCAGTGAGCGCCATTCGCCAGGTTATCATAATACTTCATAACAGCGCTACCCATTGGCTGTAATCTCCGCTTGTCTAAAAGAGACTACAATACCCATATCTCCCCGGGGCCAAATGGAAATCCGTATCCTAAGCTTACTCAGTAGAGTCAGCGAAATGATCTATGATTCCTACTCCGTGAGACTACATTTCCCATGCTCCCTCGAGCAGGTTAAGCTCCGTCCGACGCTAGCGGGCGGACTACAAGGGAAATCATGCCCAGTCAATATGACATATAGCTAAATTTAATATGAACAATGTTTAAATGGACCCAGGAAGGGTACCAGCAATATGAGAGGAAAGTATATCCACTTAATCAGCACTTGGCACTCACTTCCACATGTAACGCTAGTAATCTATAACTTGTTATCCTACTAAATTTAATCAGTATAACATGACCCCAATTCGCCACAGACACCCCAAATGGCCTATCTAACTCCAGGAAACACAGCTAAAAACATGTTCAGTACATAGTTCAATCATCAGCTATATAACAATTTATGTCAAGTTCAACATTTAATCCACTGGGTTGCAATGTCTTAGGGCCCGTTCACACTGCACGCGTTTCCAGCCGCGTTTTGGAAACGCGTGCAGGTGGCCAAAACGCACGACATCAGACATTGCATAGAGTGCAATGTCTGATGTTCACACAGCATGCGTTCCGGACCTGTGCGGTCCGGGAACGCATGCTGCACGCAGATTTTACAAAAACGCGCGGCTGTCCCATTCACTTTTCAGTGATGGGATCAGCCACGCAACGCATACGAACGCGGACATGCGTACGTTCGTACGCGTTGCGGTCCGCATGCGTTGCGGTCCGCATTTTGTAGTCTGAACGGGCCCTTAAGGTCATAAATCCATGTAGTTTACATCTTAGATGTCTCCCTAATTTTATGGCACCCCCTCCACCTTGTAGTTAATTTTTGTAACCCACAAAATTTCAATAATTGTGGGTTCTTACCATGTTGCTCGTAAAAATGTTTTGAAACACTGTGTCCCATGTGACCTCTCCTAATATTACCAATGTATTCCCCAATACGTTTGTGTAAGGCTCTTTTGGTCCGTCCCACATACTGCAGCCCGCATGGGCACCATAACAGGTAAACCACATGCGTGCTGCAGCAGTGGATAAACTCTCTAATTTTGTGCATTCTACCCGTTTGGAAAGATATAACTTCTTTCATTCTAACCCCTTGTGCTTTTTCACACGCATGACATTGATGACAAGGATAAAATCCCACATTCCCCCACATGTCAGTCCTATTCCTAACCAGAGGCACATCCACATAGGTTTTGACCAATTGCTGATGTAGGTTCCTTGCCCGCCTATAAATGAACTTAGGTTTATTTGGGATTTCCCTCTACAGAACTGGGTCAGTCTGTAGCAATCCCCAATGCTTTCTATATATTTTTTCTACTTCTCTGTATTGTGAATTAAACTCCATCATTACAGCATATTCAAAGGCACTGGATCTGTTAGACCTCCCTACACCATCCTGCAAAAGAACATCTCTCTGTTGATCCATTATATGACTGGATAGTCTCTCAAGTTGCTGTCGATTGTATCCTTTTTCACTGAAACTATCTATGAGTAATTCAGCCTGCATGATATAGTCAACATCAGAGCTACAGTTCCTACGTATGCTACTTAGCTGTCCCTTGGGGATATTTTGCATCCATTTTGGATGATGACAACTTTGGGTTGGGATATATGAGTTTCTATCCGTTTTTTTAAAAAAACGTTTTTGTCCCCAAAATCCCCGCTTTGTTCCTATTTACCAGATCAAGGACATCAATTTCCTCCTTATTACACTTCATAGTCAGCTCAATCCCCAAATCATTTGCATTCAACCCTTGTACATAATATTTTAATTCTTGTTCACTCCCCTCCCAGATCCAAAATAGGTCGCCAGTGTAACGTTTCCAATTTTTAACCTTGCTACTTTCCTGTATAGTCAATATACGCCTTTCCCATTGATCCATAAATATGTTGGCGACACTTGGTGCAAATTTAGCCCCCATAGCGCAGCCAACACTCTGTACATAAAAATCCCCCCCAAACCAAAAATAATTGTGTGTTAGAGAAAATTCTAATAATTGTAAAATAAACAAAATTTGATCTTCCTCCACCTCATTCTGATCTCTAAGTGCTTTTCCCACAGTTTCCAGTGCCTTGTCATGAGGAATAATGGTATATAACGCCGTGACATCCGCCGTTACTAGAAAACTTTCATCATTAATTTTTAATCCATTAATACTTTGTAAAAATTGTTTTGTATCCTTCAATAGACAGGGCAAAGTGCCCACAACAGGTTGCAAAAATCTATCAATGTATTCTCCTATTCGTTGGTTCAGTGAACCTATGCCACTAATTATAGGCCGTCCGGGTGGATTCGTCTGATCCTTATGGATTTTTGGGTTTATATATATCACTGGGATACGTGGGGCATCTATCATCAGATATCGAAACTCAGCATCATTCAGAATCCCCTTATCAAGACCTCCCCTCAAGATATTCCTCATTTTACCCACATACTCACCTGTGGGGTCTCCTTTAAGTTTCCTATACGTCCTGCTATCACTCAAAATATTCTCAATCTCCTGTGTATATTGATCATGATGCATTATGACCGCCCCTCCTCCCTTATCAGCTGGTCTGATCAGTATCTCTTTTTTGTCACTGAGATCTTTAATCTGTTTCCACTCACTTTTCTTTACATTAGTTTCTAACTTCTCAATATCCTTTAGCACCATGTTCTCAAAACTGGTTATGGTGCTATCTCTAGCCAAATCAGGTGAATTAAACGTTGAACGATTTCTGAGATTAGTGTGCACATATGGCTGATTGAGTGAGTCCTCCCCTATTACATCTGCTAGTGAGGCCTTCTTTGGCCAGAAAATATTTTTTAAAGTACATCTTCCGGATGAATTTATGAGTATCGATATACACATTGAATTTATTTACCCCTTGCTGAGGGGCATATTTTAATCCCTTATCCAAAATTTTCATTTCAGCTGGAGAGATGGGGACTCCACTAATATTGAAGATACCTTTCCCTACTACTTTCTTCTTTTCATATCTCCCCCCTCTTCTGCCTCTTCTGTGTCTCTTGTCCTTGTATTCCTTATTTGATACTCTATTTCCTCCCACTGGCCATCTCCCATCCTCCTGTCTAGGGATGCTCATTCGGATTCCGCGGAAATGCAATTTCCGAAATTCCGATCAGAAATTGCATTTCCGCATCGGAATGCGGAAATCGGTAATGCAAGCGCCGTAGGCTGATTTCCGCCGGAAATCGCGGAAATTTCCACCGGAAATCGCGGAAATTCCACCCGACTTTAACATCGATTTTCTCAAAAACTATAAGGTCTTTTTGAAAACTTTTTTTTTGCATCTTGTTCACATGATACGATTTAATAAACCCTGAAAATTGGTGTTTGTAGGACTTAAGGGGGCTTTGCTATTAACCGCTAAAGTCGGCAGATTTTTACTGTATTGTAAAATGCAGAAAATCTGCATCTGCCTATTTCCTGCATTTTACATTACAGTAAAAATCCGCCGACTTTAGCGGTTAATAGCAAAGCCCCCGTAAGTCCTAGACACACCAAATTTTCAGGGTTTATGAAACAGAATCTTCTGAACAAGATGCAAAAAAAAGTTTTCAAAAAGACCTTATAGTTTTTGAGAAAATCAATGTTAAAGTTCCGGCGGAAATTCCGCATTGGAATGCGGAAATTGGTAGCGGAAAGCGGAATCGGTACATGACGGAATGCGGATTTACCGTGGAATCGGAAATTGGCATTCCGACCATCCCGACTCCTGTCCCCCAGAAAATGGCGATGTGCAATCTCATCTACTTCTCTCTCCAGGGGCTCAAATCTATTGTACGTAGGTAGCATTCCCCCTCTCATTTCCCGTTCTTCCCAGCTACCCTTTGCTGGAGCCTTTCTTTGCGGACTATATGGTTTCCAGGGTTGCTGGCCAAAATATTCACCATTGGGTTTGCCTGCATATGGACCTCTATGTCCTCCATATGCCCTTCCTCTATTCTGCCTCAGGGGTTCCCATTTGGCTTCCCTTTCATATCTAGCTTCTCTTCTTACAGGGGACCCATATGTACCCCGGGGACCCGCCCCTCTTAGGGTTTTTTTTTGGGATAGCTCTCCTCCATACATTATGTATTTTTCAAATGCAGTTTGGAAAAATATGTAGTAAAAGTTCTGCTTTTCAAAACGCACATTATAGAATGCAAACAAATGCATTTTTTCATGTGGCCTATTGACTTACATTATGCGCTTTAACGCTAGCATTTTACACAATGCTAATGTTTCTGCGTAGTGTGTTCTTCCCCTTTAAGTCACAGGTTTGCTTTCACTTAACGATGCCTCCCTCATCTCTGAACAACAACATAATAAATAGAAAAGAAAAACGAACCATTAAAAAGGCTACTCTTGGTATATTTGCATGGCACTTTTGTGTTTGCTGAATCATTTGAAAAAAAAAACAAAAACATTTGCATTTGTTTTTGTTATTTTTGCTAATGATGATGTGAATTGAATCAGGTCCCAGCCTGGTAAGCCACGCACATTTACAGCTTCTCTCTGATAATAATTGCATTCCTCTGGCTACATTTCCACAACATAATATTGTTTTGATTTTAGTTATATGCAGCATTCCAGGAAGAGATTTCTGGAAGTAAATCCAGTTAGTCGAGGGTATTTCTAATTGCAGTTGCATGCACATGACTACAGCCGCACATAATTTATCCCAGGTAAGGACTGGATGTTCTACCTAACTGCTGCATTTGTAAGCTGGATCACTTATAATATCCCTACTGGGGATTCCAAGTGATTGGATTGGCTTTGCAGATCAAGCAAGAAGTGCACTGACTTTAGGTACAAAATTGAAAAAAAAAAATTTAGCAATGGGCCTCATGGACAGTAAGTATTATTCTGCTGCCAGTGAGTTTGTCACAGGGTGAGCCAAATGACAGCTCACCCTGCTGCTGCTCAAATTCCTGGCAGCCTTAAATACTATTCCCCCTCCGAGTTGTAACAGCTCAGCCGACCACCGAAACCACCTGCTTTGCTGATGGATCCCTCTCTGTTACTTGCAGACCTGAGAGAGAGTCTCTGTGATTTTGCCCAACCCAGGGCCGGGACATGGTCCACCACCAACAGAGGCTGAGCTGCCAAAGTGTGCCCTCCCCCTGTCCTGAGCCACAGCCGGACAATATCTATATGATTCAGCAGCAGCAGGAACATACATGACTCCTCAACAACAGTGCCTACTCACTGTTTTACAGTATGGCCGCAGGTGCCAGTTGAGTCCCGACTACCTCTGGCAGAGCAGCAGATGATGAAAGGAACAGTGAGGAAAAGGGGGCAGAAATTGTCGTCAGCAGCACTAGATTCTGGGCTGAGACAGCCACAAATGCGGCTTAAAATATACCATAGGGGAACAAAAACAAGTTTTGGATACCTGTTTCTTCTTTACATCATAAGACATTTAGAGACTTGTGACTGACGCCTCCACCAAACCCCACGGTCACAGCATCATCTGGTTCTAGTTGGAGCAGGGTGTATGCATTGTCCACACAACAGACATGGAAGAGAGTGTACTAGTCATGTACAGTTGGGAAACATTCGTGACCACGTAGGCCCAATACTCTCCCGGCGGTGGTAGTTACACACAGCCATGCGGGAGAATGGATCCTAAAGTAGCAGAAGGGCAGTAAGGCCAGAGACAAGAAGTGGCCACAAAGTATCTGATGATATATAAAAAAAAATTCTCACATTTTACTTTAAGAACTTTAGAAGATGACTTCCACAAGTTACAGAGCCCTCATAAGAACATGGACCTGCTGCTACACTCACAGCAAGTCACTTTGCAGACAACAGAGACTAAATTTTTTTCCAAGTGATACAGCGCTCACCACCTCACGACCAATCAAATCAAGTCCAGTTTGCTGCCCGCTGTTCAATGTAAGAGACAGTCCCTACAAACGTTATTCCTTGTACACAGCTGCGCTTCTGGTATAAATCCACAGGTCACAAATAATGCCCAGGATAAGAAAACAACATATAGCGAGCACCTTCCAGCACAGTACACCCTTAGTGCAATACACACACACTGTGCGGGAGACACTGCCACCTCATGCGGGGGAGGGGGGCGACGACGACACTCCCCCTTCAGCTCCCTGCTCACCGATAGTCTTCTTGTTTAATAGCGCATCACAACCCCATATGTCTGGAATCTACAAAACCAATAACAATGCGCTTCCCATAGGGTAATAAAGTTTTTAATATGGCCCAAGGCCCCAATTAAAATCCACGTACCAAAGTTAAAAAGTAAAATAAGCACATCTCACATGAACGCCACTGGCTTCAGTTCTCTCCACATCACCCTCAGAGATCCATGCGTGTTCATCAGAAGGTAGCGTACGTGTCCAGGCTCCGCCCTACGCGTTTCGTCACTACAGGACGTGACTCATCAGGGGCTCAGGAGCCCCATGATGGCCACACTTGTTTTATGACCCTTGTGAGATGGGAGGCAAGGAAAGGAGTGTGAACATGGGGGAGCCCCATCAATGTTTGCAGGGGGCCCCATGAATTGTAATTACGTCACTGGTCATGTGCACTTTATATATTTATGTGGTAGGCAATGTGCTCTAATTGTATGTGTGTGGCGGTGGTGTCCTCCCTCCAGCTGATGCCTAACACTAAGGAGCCCCCTCCCACTGATGCCTAACACTAAGGAGCCCCCTCCCACTGATGCCTAACACTAAGGAGCCCCCTCCCGCTGATGCCTAACACTAAGGAGCCCCCTCCCGCTGATGCCTAACACCAAGGAGCCCCCTCCCGCTGATGCCTAACACTAAGGAGCCACCTCCAGCTGATGCCTAACAGTAAGGAGCCCACTCTTGCTGATGCCTAACACTAAGGAGCCACCTCCCGCTGATGTCTAACACTAAGGAGCCCCCTCCCGCTGATGCCTAACAGTAAGGAGCCCACTCTTGCTGATGCCTAACACTAAGGAGCCAACTCCCGCTGATGCCTAACACTTAGGAGCCACCTCCCGCTGATGCTTAACACTAAGGAGCCCCCTCCCACTGATGCCTAACACTAAGGAGCCACCTCCCACTGATTCCTAACACTAAGGAGCCACCTCCCGCTGATGCCTAACACTAAGGAGCCCCCTCCCGCTGATGCCTAACACTAAGGAGCCCCCTCCCGCTGATGCCTAACACTAAGGAGCCACCTCCCGCTGATGCCTAACACTAAGGAGCCCCCTCCTGCTGATGCCTAACACTAAGGAGCCACCTCCCGCTGATGCCTAACACTAAGGAGCCCCCTCCCGCTGATGCCTAACACTAAGGAGCCCCCTCCCGCTGATTCCTAACACTAAGGAGCCCCCTCCTGCTGATTCCTAACACTAAGGAGCCACCTCCCGCTGATGCCTAACACTAAGGAGCCACCTCCCGCTGATGCCTAACACTAAGGAGCCCCCTCCCGCTGATGCCTAACACTAAGGAGCCCCCTTCCGCTGATGCCTAACACTAAGGAGCCACCTCCAGCTGATGCCTAACACTAAGGAGCCCCCTCCCGCTGATGCCTAACACTAAGGAGCCACCTCCAGCTTATGCCTAACACTAAGGAGCCCACTCCCGCTGATGCCTAACACTAAGGAGCCACCTCCCGCTGATGCCTAACACTAAGAAGCCCCCTCCCGCTGATGCCTAACTCTAATGAGCCCCCTCCCGCTAATGCCTAACACTAAGGAGCCCCCTCCCGCTGATGCCTAACACTAAGGAGCCCCCTCCCGCTGATGCCTAACCATAAAGACACCAACAACAATGTTATTCACTTCAGGCACAAATCTTAAAAGCTGCGATTAGTAGCTATAAATGGTAATTTCACAGCCACTATTTGTAGTCGCAATTTGTATAGCGGTCGGCCTCTGCACCCAAAATTTTATCGGGTTCCTCCGGCGCTCAAATTATTGCTTATCGCAGATTTTGACGCCTATGAAAGTGCCCATTTTACCTGTTTTGCTTAGGGTGGGCCACTAGATTTGCCAGTGTGTGTCCCAGAAACATCTGATGGTGGCCCTGGTGATCGGCATTGGATCACAAAATGCTTAGTGGAAAAGGGCCCTAACTATATTTTCATATTGTTTATTATTAATTCATTCTTAGATAAATATTCAATATAAAAGCACCACCAATCACATTCTATAGGAATTGCAGCTAATCACTAAACTGGGAGAAAAGCCAAACCATTTTTAATGAGGGTAGGACTTATCTAGTAGTAATTACAAAATGCAGTAAATAAAGCCTGTGAAGTGCCTGAAACTGACAGCTAAATTGCTGCCTGAATAAAACCAAAATAATATGTGTGCAGTAAATATTGTAAATGTGCAAATGTAACAATGAGATTATTATGCCTTTTTAATTACCTTAGTATATTACACACATATCAGCCCAGGAAAGTGCTTGCACTAAACTGCTGTGGTAATCTAATAGGCCATGCAAGGTAATACCTATTTTACCTAATACCTTAACCTCCTGTTCAAAGCTAGTGTTGCCGTGTAGGTAAAAGTTACCACGTTTTTCGGACTATAAGAGGCTATGGACTATAAGACCCTCTGGACTATAAGACGCGCCTAGATTTAGAGGGGAAAAACCTTGGAAAAAAATACTAAATCTAGTTGCATCCATAGTCCAGTGTCCTATGGACCTTTAACCTCCCCCCAAGATGTCTCTATTTAAGTGACATTGCTCAGCTGCACTAACCTCTTCTGCCTCTCCCCAATTACACTACACTACACTAACCCATTATGCTCCCACCACCAGCTACACTACACTACACTTCACTACCCCCTGATGACCCCCCCACCCAACAGCACTACACAAACCCCTGCTTCCCCACTCCCAACCTAGCTACACTAACTAACCACTACAAATACAATGAACTCTCACCACCATGAGGTCCATGGTGAGGCAGTTGTAGCAGCAGCGCGATCCGATGTTCCTGAGGTATAATAGCAGCCACTGCAATGATCTTCAGTGCTGGTCCTTTAATGCCTGTCCGTCTCGTTCCCAAGGGGCAGCAGCAGCGCGATCAGCGTACACAATTCGCCATCCCCGAGTGGCATAGCAGCAGCTGCTGTAAGATCTGTTATGCAGGTCTCCTCTTCTGTCTTCTGTCATTTCACTGCCTATCAACTGCCCATGGAAAAGAGGCCTTAAAGAGGAACTGTCGCGAAAATCTTAAAATTTAAAACACATACAAATAAGAAGTACATTTCTTCCTGAGTAAAATGAGTCATAAATTACTTTTCTCCTATTTTGCTGTCACTTACAGTAGGTAGCAGAAATCTGACATTACCAACAGGTTTTGGGTTAGGCCATCTCTTCATGGGGGATTCTCAGCATGGCCTTTATTTTTTATAAAGACACTTCCCGAAAAAGATTCATACAAAGATGCTGGCCAGCCTCCCTGCTCACCGTACACTTTTTGGCAGTTGGACGGAGCAACTGCCATTCACTAAGTGCATTCTGAAAATAAAGAAATCCCTGTGAACCCCCATGAAGAGATGGGCTAGTCCAAAACCTGTCGGTTTTGTCCGATTTCTACTACCTACTGTAAGTAACAGCAACATAGGAGAAAACAAATTTATGCCTCATTTTAGTCTGGAAGAAATGTACTTGTATTTAATAATATTTCATAATTGTATATGTTTACACGTGCACGTGCAGGCACATGTGCTCTTGCTCCCACGGGCACGTGCATTTTGACATAACGGACACTAATTGAATGTCCTATTTGCACTTATTAGTGCACAAATATGACGCTTTTAAACATCCATTTTACCTTAATTGAAAATAAGGGGCCCTCAAATATCTGCCACTGCCCTGGAGTAATGAGAACAAGGGTACAACAGTATCTTACCCATTCCCACAAATAGTTAACTTCAAAATGTAGAAAAACCCCAAAACCCAGTAACATTCCAAAAAATAGCAAAAAAAAAGTAATAAAATAAAATATTTCTTGCTGTATGGGACTAGAAAGGCGTGAGAGGCACAGGTATTATGATATTATTGTTAACTATTATTCCAATGTGGAAGAAAATTATAAAATAAGAAAATCTAAGAAATAAAAATGACATGTAATTAGCAAAAGTGTCTATCCCAAGATGAGCTAAATGCAGTTTCACCCAGGCAAAGCTGGTGAAAATTTTTTCCCTAATCCGCCTTCTTTTTCTCAACAAGAATTTATTAAAAATGAACTGAGGCCAAGTGCACACCAAAAATTTTTGAAGCGTTTTTTCTTATTATTATGAAGTGTTTTGCTAACGTTTTGCTAGCGTTTTACGGTTTTGTGTAACTTTTTTTGTGTAGCAGATTACAGATATTGTAACAGTAAAGCTGTTACTGAACAGCTACTGTAACAAAAATGCCTGGAAAACCGCTCTGATGTGGCGTTTTATCAAGCGTTTTGCATTTTTCCTATACTTTTAATATTGGAGGCAGAAACACCTCAGAAATCCAAAAAATGCTTCAGCCCGGGAGTATGCATTTCTGCAAAACGCCAACCGCTCTGGTGTGCACCAGCCCATTGAAATACATTACCCAAGCGTTTCCACATCCGCAAGCGTACTAAAAACGCTACCAAAACCGCTCGGTGTGCACTAGGCCTCAATCAGGAGAAAGAATGCTGACCGTTGAAAAAGTTAATTACTGAAAATCTTTGCTTTGGCTAGTGAAGTAAAGTTTGCGTTTCTTTTGTCTTATATTGTTTTTATTGAACTGAACACATCTGCATGCAATTGAACATTTGCATTAAATAGACTATCGCTTGCACTTAAAACACACCTGAATTCAAAGTAAAATGCAGGCTGACATATTTGCTTCCTTTTAAACAATGCAGATTGCCTGACTGTCCTGAAGAGCTGCTGTCTTTAATACTCTTAAAGTTGCGTACACACGCACTACTGTAATGACGACGGGTCCGTCAGACCCTCCCGCTCGGCGGGCGTTCTGCCGACAGTAGTGCGTGTGTACAGTCTGTCAGTCACACTGATAAGGCTGTTTCTGAACGATCCGCTGAGCGAATCTGACAGAACTCTCTCTGATCAAGTCTGATTTCAGCATGAAACCTCTTGGGAATTAGTCTTGTGACGGTGCATCTGTCGCCTCGCCGCCTCCGTTGCTGCCCCCAATGTAAATGTGCCCCCCTACATGAAAAGACTTTACCTGTCCGCCGTTGCCCACAGCGAGGCCCATCCCTATTCCTCTTACGCATTGCCACCTCACTCGCTGCTGGCGTACAGCATGTGGAGCATGTGTGACTTTACACACATGCCACGTGCTATATGCCAGCAGCGAGTGCAGCGGCAATGTGGAAGCAGAAGATGGGCACCGTGGCAAGCGACAGTGTACAGGTAAAGTATAAATGCATGGGCAGGAGGCCACACTTATATTTGGGGTTCCGTCACGTTCACCGTTCATCCCGATATCGCACGCCATTGCCGAGACATGTACCCAGTCAACCATGTCGGCCCAAGATTTCCCAGCATGTCTGATCCGGACATTAGACCAATTTTGGGCCTCAATTAGTCAAAATGCCGATCGGGCATGCTTGTGCATCTGATAATAATCTTGATTCGATAATAATTATCCAAATTGGTTGATCTGCCGCCAAATTGCTAAATGTATGGCCACCTTTAGCCATAGACCCTGAAAAAACATGAGATCAAGGGTTCTGACTGAAGTCTGACTGGATTAGCCCCGTGATTGTTTCAGGTGTATGATTGAGGGTCCTCTTACACTTGGTGCGATGCAATTTGCACACGGCAACATGGCTGCCGCAACGCATCATGCTGCGCCATTACACAGACATTAGTATATTCAGCAGGGAAATTGGTGGCTACCTGCCTTCAAAAACTCACACTTTCCAGTCACGTGAATTCTACTAGACATGAAGCAGGTCAGCTGAAAACTGCATCTGCGCACCACACTGCAATTGTGTCAAAAATAAAATAATGGACTTGTTACATTGTTTCCAGTGCAGTGCGGTGTGCGATAACACAGGTGGAATCGACACAACACAACATGGGTAGTGTAAGGTGCCTCAGACACTAGACTGCAGCCAAGGAGATGTGAGAAAGCGCGGAGGAGCCGCCGCCATGAGCCAGCGGCGGGCGGCTCCTTCCGCACACAGGAACTTCTCGCACGGAGAGGCAGCCGCCTCCTCGCATCATGAGGCGGCTGCCTCCGTGCATCAGGCCGCAGAACGCGGCGAAACCGCCGCGCTGAATGCGGCAGATAGCCAGCAGATCCCCGCTGCGGGGACACCGCAGAACGGGGCTGCTGTTGCTGGGACTCATAGTCCCACAAGATTCAGAGTGACGCGCGCGCGCGCACTCAAACATAATTTATTACTCTCAGGGGAGAGTCAGCTGACCAGGCAGGTCAGCTGACCATAGCTTCACTCCTCATTGGTCCAGCACTTAGGGAGGTGCTGGAGAGGGGATATGTGTATATATACTGCTGGCTGTTCATTTGTTCCTTGTCTGGCGTTGCGTTCACATACGTGGGAGCACCCAGATCCGTTAGTCAGATCCGTTAGTGTGCCGGGACCAGCTGGAGCTGTAATCCTACACTAAGATAGATTTGTTGATAGCTTAAAGTACTAGTTTGATTGTGATATTTGTTATGACTTCTTGCCTGCCTTGACTACTCTTCTGAACTTTGATCTTGTACCTCGTTATCTCTGATACACCGTTGCCGAACCCCGGCTCGCTCCTAGACTCTGTTTCTGCCTCCTGATTCTGTACCCCGATATACCTGATACCCCGTTGCCGAACCCTGCCTGTACTTTGACTCCGTCTCTGCCTCTCGATCTTGTACTTTATCTGTCTGTGTGTGTACGACCTGGCTTGTCCGACCTCGAGAACCGACCTCATCATTGGAGGAGGTTCTTCGTTCTGTTAGTAACCCTTCCGCCTGAGGGTGACTTTCAGAAGATACTTCCTGCTAGCAGTCTGACTCCTCCCGCCTTGGAGAGCTCAGGGTTGCGGAAGTAATCTGTACAGTACGTCTTACTGTACTGAGGCCTAGTCCTCTAAGTGTTACTGTTACACCAAAACACTACACTCTACTCCGGTGAACAGAGGTTAGCTGGTATATTGGATTATCGGTGATACTACAGATCACACATAATCTGGTATACGTCTGTATTCCCCGTGACGCTGCAGGTCACCGGTAATCAGACCTCTCTGTGCTTCACCGAGCGTTACAGAACGCCAGACCCAAAAATACCGATGGAACGCACTGATCCTCTGACTGTGCTTGCCACTTCGGTGGATAGCATCCATCAAGCACTAGGTCAGCACAAAGCCTTAATTGATGCCTTATCAGGCTCTGTGAGAACCCTCCAGACATCAGTCGATTCAGTGCGATCCCCTCCTAGTGACGACATCCGTATGCCTGTCCCTGAGAAATTTTCCGGCCACAAGTCGGACTTCCGGAATTTCAGGAGTAGAGTATTGTCGTATTTTGAATTGAGACCCCGATCCTCGGGGACTGAGGCCCAACGGGTCATCTTTATTAAAACCTTATTGACTGGAGACTCCCAGTCCTGGGCATATAACCTGCCTGCTACCGATACCGCTCTGACTTCGGTAGACGAGTTCTTTAAGGCCATGGCCATAATCTACGACGACCCTGACCTTGCTGTGACCTCAGAGCGGAAACTCAAGCTTTTGCGGCAAGGCAGAGGGTCGGTCGAGGATTATGCGGCGGAGTTCCGTAGGTGGTCAATCACCTCTAGATTTGATAACTTCGCTCTTATGGATTATTTTCTGTCTGGATTGACGGAGGAGGTCTCTGACTTAATGTTGACAGTACCAGAGCCCAAGACAGTTGATGAGGCCATATCATCGGCCATTCGTGTAGATCGCAGGCTACGCCATCAGAAGCAGGCTAGGGGAAGTCACCGTGTCAGGGTGACTTCGTATACGGCACCGGTCGCTGCAGCCTCTGAACCAGCACCTCCGCCTGTCTCACCCTTTCTGGCCTTGCCTCCACCAGAGCCGATGCAAATTGGTCGTTCAAAATTGACCCAGGTGGAGCGAAGGCGGAGGATGACGGAACAACTGTGCCTATACTGTGCAGAGGCAGGGCATAGGGTGCGAAACTGCCCCAATAGGGCGGGAAACGGGTCTGCCTAGGAGTAGTGGGGGGTGACACCCTAGGCACACAGACTTCACCCCTTAGGGAAAAAAAATTACTTCTCCCATGTACGGTCACATGGGAAGATAAATCTGTTGCCACTGAAGCCTTCATTGATTCCGGCTCAGCGGCTAACTTTATGAATTTTGAGTTTGCTCAGGAGTTGGGGTTACCACTCACTCCCGTGAGACCCCCCATCCAGGTCACGGCAGTTGACGACTCCCCTTTGCAGCGGAACTGTCCCCTGTCACAGACTCCGTTTGTGGGACTCACCATAGGGGTTTTACACGGGGAGCAGTTACAGTTTTATGTGTTGCAGATGTCCACCTCCACTATTATCCTAGGCATGCCTTGGTTGCAGGTACATTCCCCACAGATAGACTGGGCCACAGGACAGTTGACGGCATGGTCACCTCACTGTTTCCAGCAGTGTTTGGGGAGACTAACGTTGGGTCTAACCAAGGTACAGGTGGAAGGTGTACCAAAGCAATATGCAGATTATGCCGATGTATTTTGTCCCAAGGCCGCGGATAAGTTGCCCCCGCATCGTTCCTTCGACTGTCCCATTGATCTTCGTTCCGGTTGTGTGCCTCCTCGAGGTCATTTATATAACTTGTCTGGCCCCGAGAAACTTGCCATGCAGGAATACATTCGTGAGAACTTGGCAAAGGGCTTTATTAGGCCGTCCCGGTCGCCCGCTGGGGCAGGTTTCTTTTTTGTCAAAAAGAAAGATGGGGGGTTACGGCCTTGCATCGATTATCGAGGTCTCAATAAAATCACTGTGAAGAATCGCTACCCGTTACCACTTATTGACGATTTGTTCACACAGGTCACTGAGGCTAGCATATTTTCTAAACTGGATTTACGGGGGGCATACAACCTGGTGCGTATAAGGAAGGGCGATGAATGGAAGACGGCCTTCAATACCCCCGATGGGCACTACGAGTATAGGGTGATGCCCTTCGGGTTGTGTAATGCCCCGGCCGTCTTCCAGGAACTCATCAATGAGGTGTTTCGGGAGGTATTGGGAAAGTTCGTTCTAGTCTATCTTGACGACATTCTCATTTTTTCTAACAACCTCTCGGAACACAGAACCCATGTCAGGATGGTGTTAGACAAACTGAGGCAAAATTTGTTATACGCCAAGCTCGAAAAATGTATTTTCGAGGTCACGTCGGTTGCGTTTTTGGGGTACATAATCTCTACCTCAGGTTTGTCTATGGACCCTGCCAAGGTTTCCGCGGTCCTGGAGTGGCCACAGCCGGTGGGGTTAAAATCATTGCAACGGTTCTTGGGGTTTGCGAACTATTATAGAAGGTTTATAAAGGGGTATTCCACAGTGGTCGCTCCTCTCACTAGCCTTACTAGAAAAGGGGCAGACACCACTCATTGGCCTCCCGAGGCAGTACAGGCTTTTTCTAAGTTAAAGCGGTTGTTCTGTTCAGCTCCCATACTCAGACACGTTGACACCTCCGTTCCATTTATTGTTGAGGTGGACGCCTCAGAGATCGGGGTGGGGGCTGTGCTGTCCCAGCGTTCTGGTCCCCAGGGTAGACTACACCCGTGTGCCTATTTTTCCCGAAGGTTCTCTCCGGCAGAGAGAAACTATGACATAGGCAACAGGGAACTCTTAGCCATCAAGTTGGCCTTCGAAGAGTGGCGTCACTGGCTAGAAGGAGCGGAGCACACTATCACAGTTTATACCGACCACAAGAACCTAGAATACATCGAGGGGGCTAAAAGATTGAGCCCAAGGCAGGCTCGATGGTCACTATTCTTCTCGAGATTTACATTTTTGATCACTTATACGCCAGGGAGTAAGAATACCAAGGCAGACGCTCTTTCTAGGTGTTTTGAGCCAGAGACAGCACAGCCCCCTGTTCCTGAAACCATTGTCCCACGAAATGTGGTCTTAGCCGCCACCGAGACTTGGGAGGACTGGGAAGAGACTTTGAGTCCTTTTCAGCAGGATATCCCAGAGGGGAAACCAGACGGGGTGTTATTTGTTCCGTTACCCTTCCGTCTCCAGATCTTGGAGATGGTTCACTCCCATAAGAATGCGGGACATCCAGGAGCATCTAGGACGCAGGATCTTGTGGCCAGATGTGCTTGGTGGCCTTCGCTAGCCGCTGACTGTAAAGAATTTGTCAGGGAATGTGCGGTGTGCGCAAGAAGCAAGCCCTCCCGGCTGGCATCTGTAGGTACCTTGCAGCCTTTACCCACCCCGAGCGAACCATGGACCCATTTGTCCATGGATTTCGTGGGGGAGCTTCCCAGATCTGAAGGCATGTCAGTTATTTGGGTGGTGGTCGACCGTTTTAGCAAGATGGCCCACTTCGTGCCTTTGAAAGGACTCCCCTCGGCCCAGGAACTGGCCGATTTATTTATCATCCATATCTTCAGGCTACATGGCATTCCAGAAGACATAGTATCTGATCGGGGAGTTCAGTTTATTTCGAAATTTTGGAGGGCATTTTGTCACTTGATGGGCATGAAATTGTCATTTTCCTCAGGGTATCACCCACAGACAAATGGCCAGACGGAGAGGGTCAACCAGTCGCTGGAGCAATTTTTGAGATGCTACGTTGCTGAGGCACAGAATGATTGGGTGAAATATTTACCTTATGCAGAATTTGCCCACAATAACTTAAAGAGTTCGTCCTCAGGTTTCTGCCCATTTCAGATTGTGACCGGTAAACTGCCTAAATTCTCCCCACTGCCAGTTGTGGCCACTCCGTTCCCAGCCTTGGAGATGTGGCTGAGATCATTTAAGGACATGTGGTGGATCATCAAAAATAACCTTGTAAAGGCATTCCAGAGTCAGAAAAGTCAGGCTGACAAGAGACGCTCGTTGGAATGGAAATTCCAACCAGGAGATTTGGTTTGGGTGTCAACCCGTCACCTGACCCTGAAACAACCCTCGGACAAACTTGGTCCCAGGTTCGTGGGTCCGTTTCCAGTTACTAGGAAGATTAACAATGTCACATACTCCGTTGATCTTCCCACCAGTATGCGTGGAGTGAGGTCTTTCCACGTATCGCTTCTCAAACCTGCAGTCCAGGTGGGTCCCGCCCCCCCTCCTCCTGTCTTAGTCAATGCCCAACCCGAGTATGAAGTGGAAAAGATTATAGATTCACGTACGGTACAGAACTCGGTGCAGTATCTCGTACAATGGAAGGGGTACGGCATTGAGGAGAGACAATGGGTACCGGGGAATCGCATGCATGCGGACGAGTTAGTGAAAGAATTTCATACTGTACATCCAGAAAAACCTGGAAGGAGCTGTCCGGAGTCCACTCCTCGGGGGGGGGGGGTACTGTGAGAAAGCGCGGAGGAGCCGCCGCCATGAGCCAGCGGCGGGCGGCTCCTTCCGCACACAGGAACTTCTCGCACGGAGAGGCAGCCGCCTCCTCGCATCATGAGGCGGCTGCCTCCGTGCATCAGGCCGCAGAACGCGGCGAAACCGCCGCGCTGAATGCGGCAGATAGCCAGCAGATCCCCGCTGCGGGGACACCGCAGAACGGGGCTGCTGTTGCTGGGACTCATAGTCCCACAAGATTCAGAGTGACGCGCGCGCGCGCACTCAAACATAATTTATTACTCTCAGGGGAGAGTCAGCTGACCAGGCAGGTCAGCTGACCATAGCTTCACTCCTCATTGGTCCAGCACTTAGGGAGGTGCTGGAGAGGGGATATGTGTATATATACTGCTGGCTGTTCATTTGTTCCTTGTCTGGCGTTGCGTTCACATACGTGGGAGCACCCAGATCCGTTAGTCAGATCCGTTAGTGTGCCGGGACCAGCTGGAGCTGTAATCCTACACTAAGATAGATTTGTTGATAGCTTAAAGTACTAGTTTGATTGTGATATTTGTTATGACTTCTTGCCTGCCTTGACTACTCTTCTGAACTTTGATCTTGTACCTCGTTATCTCTGATACACCGTTGCCGAACCCCGGCTCGCTCCTAGACTCTGTTTCTGCCTCCTGATTCTGTACCCCGATATACCTGATACCCCGTTGCCGAACCCTGCCTGTACTTTGACTCCGTCTCTGCCTCTCGATCTTGTACTTTATCTGTCTGTGTGTGTACGACCTGGCTTGTCCGACCTCGAGAACCGACCTCATCATTGGAGGAGGTTCTTCGTTCTGTTAGTAACCCTTCCGCCTGAGGGTGACTTTCAGAAGATACTTCCTGCTAGCAGTCTGACTCCTCCCGCCTTGGAGAGCTCAGGGTTGCGGAAGTAATCTGTACAGTACGTCTTACTGTACTGAGGCCTAGTCCTCTAAGTGTTACTGTTACACCAAAACACTACACTCTACTCCGGTGAACAGAGGTTAGCTGGTATATTGGATTATCGGTGATACTACAGATCACACATAATCTGGTATACGTCTGTATTCCCCGTGACGCTGCAGGTCACCGGTAATCAGACCTCTCTGTGCTTCACCGAGCGTTACAGGAGATTAGCAAGACTGCAAGGAGATACAACAACCTTTCTCATTGTGTAAAATACCTGGAAGGGTGTGCGTGGCCCATGCTCCCTTCTGATAGGATGACTTCACTGCAGTGTAAGGGTCTGCTTTGCAAATTTTTTGCATACAAACTGTTGTGGAAGCTAGCATCCTCCATTTGTGTAAATTGTAGCACCCGTTTCAGATGCAATTGGGTGCATTTATGCCTTAAAGAGGTTCTGCACACATTCTTGTTGTTAAGTCATTCAGATGCAGCCTGGTTTTGGATGCGCTGCCATTTCTTCCAACTGGTATTGTTTAAATGGAAATAAATATGCCAAGCCATTCACCATATCCCTCTCAGTTTAGGTGCACTTTATAGTTGGTAATAACTGCAATAAAATCAGGCCCACTGACTGTGAACAATCATTCATCCAACATAGTCCTGCCTTGCAACTCACCTCATCTAGTGAAGACAAGGCAACCCAGGTATGAGTAATTTCTTCAATAAGGCTTGGTATAACTGCCTTCTTAAAACAGAAGGAAATTTGCAATAATTCAGTTATAAATGAACATTTGTGGTTACCCACAATGCATACCTACTAAATATGCAAATTATCCCTTTTTTTTTTCTTTTTTTGCCCTTGGTAAGCCAAGCAAGCATCCAGAACCGCTGGTTTATAGCAAGCCTATAGCTTTAAGTTTTACACAGCCATATCAAACCCACATGTAGACAGCTTGTTTCGGACTTTTGGTCCTCATCAGTACATGGTAGGGATTGATAAGGCTGTATGAAATAGGGCTTGGTCGAGTACAACAGAGTAACCAAGCAGCTCAGGGTGACCCAAACTACTAGGAATGTATAGGGGGATAAAAGGAACCAAAAAGCCCTCCTACTAATCGTAGGAGGGCTTTTTGGTTCCTTTTATCCCCCTATACATTCCTAGTAGTTTGGGTCACCCTGAGCTGCTTGGTTACTCTGTTGTTTCTTCAATAAGTCATCAACAATAGACACTCCGGTATTTGTATCATTTCTACAGGCATGTGGGTGATAGATAGATCTGTAATCATTGTAATCTTAAAGTGAACCTCTGGACTAAACATCTACTCAGCAGAACTGAAAAGGCTTTGTGTTTCTTTAACAGTTTCACAGCATCAGAACTTTGTTTTTCTTACCAAAGCATCATTTTTAGCGGCTTCTTAGCTAAGCTCCACCCATCAAAGAAAACTGCCCGGGCTTTCTTCCCCCGATGCTGTGCAAAGCATGATGGGATATCCTATGTTGTTATTCATGTTGCCTAGCAACTGGGAGGGTTGATCAGCACACAGGACAGTTGGAACTGTGTCTCATGCTCCCTGTCACCACCTTTCAACCAAAAAGATGTCTGCCTTCATGAAATCAAACATTTGCCTGTTCTTTTAAAACAGGGTGGGTAAGAGATTATATTACCTATCTATTTTAATTAACATAACTAATGTAACTTGATGACAGTATGTTTGTTTAGGCTGAAGTTCATCTTTAAGTCATCTGTGGTGGATATGGATTCATCCATTTCTACACGTAACATCCCTTTCTGTTACATTATTCCTAATCTCTTGGTAGCAAAAGAAAATACAAATGATACAATACACAAATATTATTACTGTGTCAAGTAAATATGTCATCTATTAATAAGCTTTTGTTTTGGTTGTGAAATGTGGATTGCAATAGTAAGGCTTAAAAAAAATTGAAAATGTTAGCCCAGAAGAAAGCTTACAGCAATACTTATAAAAGTATACTAAATTAAATGTATATCAAGGTAAGTAATATTTGCCTACAATCTAAAGACCACATACTGTCAGCAGAAGGGGTGCTTAATGTATTTATTTTACATTCTAATCAGTGTACAGTTTGTCCAGTAGCAAGAGAAGAGAGGGCATGATAACAATGTGTCAGCCAGTTATATTTGTCCTTCTCATCTAGTCAGCAATTTGCACATTTGTGAGCACAGCTGATCCTTGTTAATTGCTGCAAAGATGGACTTCCAACTGAGATGGGTCTTTAGGCATCAAGCGGAGCCAACAAGACTGGACAGCTCTGGTCTTCAGGGAATGGTCTGATAGTGAAGGCCATGTTAATGGGAGACCTCAGGGCATTGTTAATCACAGCAGATTAGCTTTCCACTTAAGAATGTCTTGTCTACCGAGTTACTGCAAGCGCATTTAACTTTGTCCTGAATGTAGCCCTGTTGAGACTGCACAATGCTGAACTAAAGCATTTTGTTCTAAAACAGTAAAAAAAAAATTAACTAAAATATTTGAAAAGAAAAGTTTATTTTTAAAATTAAATTCTTTAATATGTCCAAAGAAAACAATGACAGAACAAGAGGTGCCCATGTTGCTAGCCATGATTAGTAGCTTCAATGGAAAATGTGGGCATCGGAGGTACCCGATAAAATAGTCATTGGGACCGCCTGCTATACAAACTGTGTCTTTGTGCCACAGTATAGGTATAGCACTCAAAATTTACGTTATAGCCTCTAATCTCAGCTATTATTTAACATGGGTGTGTATGGTTCTGTAAGAATACAGCTTAATATGTATGAAACATTATACATATGGGCAAAAAAACAGGTAAGCTCTCCACAATGTATCTTTTTTTTTAGACCATCCCTAAACCTAGATATCCCAGCCTTTTACTGTGTGGCGCAGATTTAGATAAAACAATCAGTATGCAATGGATTAAGATATGGACCAAAATATGGAAAATTCCAGATAACCATTTACAACAGTTACAATATAAGATGATAGCAAGGTGGTATATGACACCTGTGCACATGCACAAATTTGCCACAGGTACAGATGATGCATGCTGGAGATGTAGAAGTGAATAGGATACAGAGATTCATATGTGTTGTTGGAGGTGTCCAGTTATTAATAAAGTATCATCAGATATAAATGATTTGGGAAAAACATTCAGGGAATTTAATTCTCTTATTTGGTACATCACAGACAAACAGATAATAGGCCCTCTGTGTTGCTTACATGAGCCGAGCTAAAAAAAACAAGTTTGACTCACCTTCCTAGAAGTCTCTGTGTCCCTGTAACGATCGGTGTCAACACACAGAGAGAATCTGATTATTGGTGATCTGCAGTATCACCAAGAATACAGATCTATACCTGATTATGGATGATCTGCAGAATCACCAATAATACAGATATAGCGCTAACCTCTGGACACCTCTAGATATATATATATATGGTGAGTGTTTGGTGTAACAGTATGACTTTGAGCAACCCACCTGGTGAACAGGTGACCCTAAGCAGTACAGAAGATACTGCTATGGAGTGTACAGAAACCTTCCAGCAGCCTGAGACTCTCCAAGGGGCAGAGTCAGGCTGCAGGTAGGAAGGACCAGAGAGTGAGTGACACCTGAAGGTGGATGTCACTGACTGATCTTGGAGACTATGTCTTAAGTGGAGAGAGATAGCTCTCGAGGTCGGGCAAGCCAGGTCGACAACACACAGACAGATAAAGTACAAAGACAGAAGGCTGATTCGGTATCCAAGTCAGGCAGGGTTTGGCAACGAGATATCAGATATGCGTGGTACCGAATCAGAAAGCAGAGGGATAGTCAGGAAAGCAACAGGTCATAACAAATAACAAACAATGCCTAGTCTTGGGTGTGAGGTCCGTGGTCTCTACACCCTGGAACTAGTCTGAAGTATAACAGAATGTTAACACAAGTTCCCTAGTCTTGGGTGTGAGGTCCGTGGTCTCTACGCCCTGGAACTAGTCTGAAGTATAACAGAATGATAACACAAGTTCCCTAGTCTTGGGTGTGAGGTCCGTGGTCTCTACACCCTGGAACTAGTCTGAAGTATAACAGAATGATAACACAAGTAATCTGGCTCAGTGTGAATTCCCAGGTCCTCCTGGTACAAACACGCTGTTGGATCTGACTAAGGTCTGAGTGCTTCCATGTAGTGATCGCAACGACAGACAACTTGAGAATGGCCAGCAGTAAGCATATATAGTGCATTGCTCTCTGGCGCCACCCTGAAGTGATCAACCAATGGCTACCAGCTCTGAGGTCAGCTGACTGGCCTGGTCAGCTGATCCCTCCTTGGCCATCATAAAAGTTCTGTCTTTCAGCGCGCGGGCGCGTATTCCTAAACCTGTGTGAACTAACAGGCTCAGCCACACTAGCTGCACGCTGCTGCGTGCAAACCGCCGCGCTGGGCGCGGAACCAGCCGCCTTACTGTCGTTACATGCGGCGGCTTTTCCGCGTTCTGCCATGTCACTAGATGCACGCTTCTGCTTGCAGACCGCCGCGTTGGACACGGAATCAGCCGCCTTGCGGTCAGTGCACGCGGCGGCTTTTCCGCGTTTTCTCACAGTCCCTCAGCGAAGCTCTGCTCTCAGCCACTCATCCGTAATGGCAGGTGACCAGCCAAGTCACCTTCTTGTGCGGTCGCGCTCCTGTGGGGCAGGAAGATGTCCCAGGTGA